>NC_135481.1:198150773-198485773 GCF_052094955.1 Ictidomys tridecemlineatus | reverse complement strand
GACAGGTGGCTGGACGGACGGTACGTGAACGACTGAACAGGTGGACAGATGGAAGGATGGATGGGCGGGTGGATAGTGGATATTAATAGACGGAATGGTGAAAGGTGATGGATGAATGGACAGGTGGACAGATGGGTGGGTGGGTGGACGGATGTGTGGATGGACAGATGGAAGGGTGGATGGGTGGACGGATGGGTGTGTGGGTACGTAAGTGGAGGGTGGGTGGGTGGTAGGCACAGGGGTTCCTTCCTGAGACATTGTAGGAAAAGCTTTGAGCTCATGGGCTTCTGTGCGCCTCCTGCCCGCAGCCTGAGGTCAGAGCCGACGCCAGGAGGCCTGGCCGCGCGTTCTCTGCACAGGGCTCCATCCTGGCGCAGGTGGACAGCAGGCCGGACGTCCCCGCTGCCCCTGGTGTTTTCATGCTCGCCTTGGGTTGCCCCTGTACCAAGGTGCGCTTGCTCAAGAGGAGCTCTGTCCCGACACTCAGCTGTCGGTCCCACTGTGCTCCTTATGGGGACGGGGACCCTCTCAACCAGCTTCTCCCTGAGTCCCTGTTGTGGGAGGTTTGCTCTGATACTGGCGCTGATGGGGCTCAAGGCTAGGAGCACACTCCCAAAGGTGGGCGTCCCCACCCCGCGGCAGCGGCCAGGAGAGGCCCCACAGCCAGGCCTTCTCTGCAGTCCAGTCCAGCCCAGCCCAGCCCAGCCCAGGCCATGCCAGTCCAGCCCAGCCCAGCCTAGCCCAGGCCAGCCCAGCCCAGCCCAGCCCAGCCCAGCCCAGGCCAGCCCAGCCCAGGCCAGGCCAGTCCAGCCCAACCAGCCCCGCCCAGGCCAGCCCAGCCCCGCCCAAGCCAGCCCAGGCCAGCCCAGGAGCTCTCCCTTCATCAAGCTTGCCCCACACTTCTCGAAGCCGTACCATTTCCAGAACCTTAAACTAGTTGCACTACAGAGAGGAGAGACGTGTGAGGAACTCGGTTCCACCAAGGCCAGGCGGGTGGGTGGCCCGGGGACCCAGCAGGCCCCTGACCCTGCAGCCATCTTGTGGATGGTGCTGAGGACCTCCTCCCACAGACCTCTGTATAGTGCTCACTGGAGTCCAGCAGGGCCCCGAAGACCTAAGTCCCCACGCTCCAAGGCTGGGTGACTTGCCCCCGGGGCACCGTAGGCAAAGTGGAACCAAAGGGGGCCACCCAGCAGCAGGCTGGGCGGGCCCCGTGCTCCACGCCTCACCCCCACTGCCCCAAGTTGTCACCATGTGGCAGAGGTCCCAGAGCCAGGTTAGTGTGTGCCCCCTCTGAGCACAGGTGGCTGGCACCACAGTGCGGCGGCCACAGGAGGGTCGGGCTGCCCTTCCTTCTTGGCACATCTGTATGGCGTGTAACGGGCACGCAGAGGGTGCCAGGTTGGCGTCACAGGCCAGTCAGCTTCTGGGTCTGGCTGGGCCCTGCCAGCAAGTCTGAGATTGGGTGCAGAACACTGCAGGCCCTAGACACCCCCGTGTCTACCCAGGCACCTGCTGGTCAGCCACAATCCCACTGCCATCAGGTAGTATGGACAGGGGCCCTGTTAGGTGCCATGCCCAACCCCAGCCCCTACCGGGCACCAGGACTTTGTTGGTGGGATCACATTGACCTTGAGATGGGGAAGGTCCTGGACCGTCTGGGTGGGCCCTGGGTCACCACCGGGTCCTTACCAGAGGGAGCAGGAAGTGAGCATTGTGAGTCACTGGAGGGGACGATCTTTGCCAGAGCTATCCTGGCAGGACCGACACCCAGGACATATAAAGAGTTAAGAAATAATACTTCACACCCAAAGCACCAAGTAACCAGGCAATAAACAGAGAAAGGAATAGAGAGCCGTTTCTCAAGGGAAGACAAGACAATGGGCCAAACGCAGGGACAAGTGCTCGGCAGCCCCGGCCATCGGGGAGACAGGACCACAGCTGCATGGAGAGCTATGGGCAGGCAGGAGGACGGCCACCAGAATGTGGCCTGGCAGGAGGAAGCAAGCTCCAGGCTGGCCTCAGCAACTGAGCCAGACCCTGCCTCAAAAAATTAAAAGCTGGGGAGGCAGCTCAGTGGGGAAGCACTGGGTTCAATCCCCAGGTCAAGAAAAGAAAAAAGGACATAAAGGATGGACGTTGGCGAGGAGGTGGAGAAAGGGGCGCTCTCACCCCGCTGGGGGGCTAGAGTTAGTGCGAGCCCGGCGGAGAGCGGCAGGACCCCTCAGAACACAGGCCGGCCCCCAGGCCACCAGCTGCCCGTCGCTGCTAGTTATCCAGAGGACGGCATCAGTGGGCTGCAGGGACGGCGGCCCCCCGCCCAGGGGCCCATCCCCAGACGGGGTGAAGGACGTGGGGTGTGGACCCGACGGGGTTTTACTCGGCCGAGAAGAAGAATGAAGTGGTGTCATCTGCAGGTAAGTGGACAGGGCTGGAGGACATCACGCTAACAAAGCCAGAGACTTGAGGGTCTGCGCTCGTCCCCAGGAGCAGAAGCTAGAGAGGAAACAGGACAAGAACGGGGGACCTCATGAAGGCAGAAGGGGGTGAGTAGAGGGAGGGGAGAGGACGGTCCTGCCATGGACGTCTGTGCCTGCACTGAGCTGCTGCTGCTGTGTAAGACTAACGCAAAAAGATGCGCACGTGACCAGCAGGAGACCACAAGAGCAGGGGGGGACGGGGGACGTGCTGGGACTGACCTGGAGTGAGACACTTGGAGGAAAAGAGGGTGGCAGGGCTGGGGGGGCAGTGTGGAGAGAGAAGCAGGGTAGGGGACAGGGCCATGGTCGGAAGGCAGGGAGGAGCCAGGTTCCCCGCAGAGCCTGCACCAGGGACCTGGCCTACGCACGGGTCCCCATGTCTGCTCTCCAGAACCGGTGGTGTCATCTGGCCCCGTGACCCATGGGAGCTGCACCAGGGGCTCACGCAGCTGGTCCGCCTGCCCCGGGGTGCCTGAGCTCCTGGGACCTCCACGCAGGGCTCTGCCTTGTGCCTGGCCCTGCTTGACCCGTCTGTGACCTGTGTCACCTGCAGGGCGGGCTCGGCACTCCTCAGGACACCCGGCCACCTGCGTCCCTTCCCCGTGTGCACAGAGGGACTGTGAATGCCCTGGACGTGAGCACCCAGCTCTGTGGGGAAAGCACCTGGGAGTGGAGTCCTGCAGAACCCACAGGGAGGCCGAGCGTGGCTCCAGGAGACCCTGGCCAGCTGTTTCCAAAGGGACTGTGACTGGGTCCCCTACTGAGCCCCCATTCACCCCAATGAAGTGTCTAAGGAGCCGCGCAGGCACAGGGCCGGTGGGATGAAGGCCCAGACTGCCTTCCCCCTGGACCCAGGCCCCAGCAAAGCCAGCCCAGGGAAGCAGACGGCCCACCCCACGGCCCCCAGTGCACGACAGCGCCCCCTAGAGGGAGCAGCCTGGCCTCACAGGACCCCAGTGTTCCACTCAGAGGCCTGGGACGCTGGCCTTGAGCACACCGGGGGGTGCCTCCACCCCGCCACCTTGTCTCCTGCCCTAGCCCACGGGCGCCCACCACGGATCAGGCCTCCTCTCGGGGCCTCCTGCTCACAATTAAGACGCCAAGCCCCGGGAGAGGCCCGGTGCACCGGGTGCTTCCGTGCCACCAGGACTTCAGAAAAGGCAAGAACCGTGAAATTCATCTGATGCCGCGATGCGAACCTCCTGCCGCCAAGGAGCAGTGCGAGGTGTGGAAATCAGACGGCTCCACCCGGCTTTCAGAGAGCCCCGCTGCCCAGAACGCGTACAGCTGTGGCTCCGCTCCTCTCCGGGACCCAGCCACCAGGCCTGGCGGCGGGCCGGGAGGCACTGGGAGGAGGCGGCGGGCAGACCTGCCAGAGCCCGGCCGTCCTTCTGATCAGCAGCCTGTGGAAAGACATGGCCTTTCATTACCGCTTAACTGAGGTTGTCAGTCACCTAATTGCTCCAATAAAGTATAATTAATTAGGAATAACACGCGGAGACACGCGCAGGGCTCGGATCGCACTCCGCCAGGTCGGGGTTCCTCCTGGAAAGCCAGGTCCTGCCAGACGGCTCCCTGTGGCACTTAGACAAAGGGGACAGGCCGGTGTCAGCCGCTCTCCGTCGCCCAGGGCAGGGGCCATGGTGACTGAGGTGCTGTGGATCTCTGTGCAGGAAGCCTGTGGAGCACCAGCACACAGCCCAAAGCTCCTGGTGCAGAGTCCAGACCTCGGGAGGGACGGGACCCGGGGGCAGGGTCCTCTGCGGAAGAACGCGGCGTGAGGTGCCCAGGCCTGGGGGCACCTGGGGTGCCGTCCGTGGCGCGGGGCTCAAGGGCACATTTCCTAGGGGTTCGGCTAGGTCAGGGCACTGGCTGGGGAAGGTGGCCACTCTCCAGTGTCCTGATCACCAGAGGTGACCCATACCTCAGACTCCGATGACCACCCAAGAAGAGCCAGGGAGGGACCCAGCACCCCACTCCACACTCAGGACACCCGGCCACCTGCGTCCCGTCCCTGTGTGCACAGAGCACCCGGTTCTGTGGGGAAAGCGTCCGATATTCAGCAGGAAGCGCTCTCAGGGCTGAGACTCCACTGCACGCCGCAGAACCACCTCAGTCTCGGGAAGGTCATTTGCTAGTTCAGATGGAGCCCAGAGGGCGGCAATCCAGGAAGCTTGTGGTGGGGGGGATGACGGAGATGCAGACTCCTGGTTGTCTGCTCTGGGTGTATGTGTGTTGGGGGGGGGTTCCTTCTTTACCTCCTGGTCCAAGGTTGCTGCTGCACCTCTAGCCATCATTCCTATGTCCCACACAAGACAAAGGAGAAGGGAGAAGGCAGGTTGGGAGAGGGGAAGTTGCAAATCAGTTCTCTGGGGTTCCACAGATTATTTCCACTGAATTTCATTGGTCTGAACTTGTTCGCAGAGTGACAGCAGCACACAGGCTCCTCCCCCGGGCTCCTCTGTGCCTGGGGTCACCCATGAATAGGGTCTGAGTCTGTGGATAGGTAAGGAAGGAGGAGGAGGAGGGACTTCTCCCCAGGCCTCACCATCCTCCGCAGGGGCGCAGCTAGCTGCTCTGTTTCTCTGTACACTGGCTGGTCACCTGCTTCAGGTCAGCCCATCTGGAACTACGTGCTGAGCCTCAGGCTCCATGTGAGTGTGTTCCCAGCTAAACACTGGGCAGAGGCTACCCGGGAGGTCCAGGCCTCCACAAGTGTCCCCCGAGGGACCTCCTGGCCTTGACAAGGTGGTTACAGACCTGCCCTGACCAGGTGCCCCGCAGCATTCCACGGGGAGCTGCGGCCTCTGTTCCAGGCTTCGCCTCTCCATGAGCCTCCAGTTGTGGAGACTGAGACAGGATCGTCGTCCACTCATCTGGCCCTCAGCTGCAGGTCCTCTACCCGGTCACCGTTCTGTATAAACATAGTATTCTGTCCCAAGTCGGACCAGACAGAGTGGCCTTTCTGTTATCAGAAGAGACTGGAAAACCAAAAGGTCTGACTATGTCCCAATGCCCCCTAGTGGCAAGGTGGAGGACTTGAATACCTGGATCCAGCCACGCCTGAAACCAGTTCTCCTTGCACTTCAAAACATAGGAGGAACTGATCCCTTTCTGTCCACACAGCATGAGCTGGGTCTCTGTCATCTGCAAACGAGAGGCACCTTTCCTGAGAGTCCCCAGGTGCAGCTCAAGGGGCGTGTGTGTGCACCAGAGCCCGTGACTGAGCACATCCGGGCAGAAGGCAGGGTGCCCGTGGGCTAGCAGGTGCGTCCTCCCTGCACTGGGCCTGCTGGCCTGCGGTGTGCAGCCTGGCAGGTGTCACTTCTGGGGACGGCCCTGGAGTCACCGGGGGGTCAGGGGCAGACCTGCGGCAGGCGGGGAGCTGGAAGGGCATCGGGGCTGGAAGACGCGGTCCAGTGGGGTGCCCTCGAGTCCCCAAGTGCCCTGCTGGCCTCGCCTGCTCCAGGCAGGGGGACGGTGGTGAGGACCACGCCCTCGGTGGCAAGACCCCACCTACGAGGGGTCCAGTGGCCCCCGCGTGGAGGACGCGGCCCACCTGCTCCTCCTCAGAGGCAGCGACCCCTGGCAGCAGCCTGAGAAGCCAAGTCTACGATGCGGGGCCCACGAGTCCCCTTGGCAGGGCGAGTCCCCTTGGTCAGGACGACTGCTACTGACCGGCCCGAGCACCCGGAGAGGGGCCATTAGGTGGGAACGGCCGGGGCCAGGAGCCGCGAGCTGAGCAGGAGGGCCCCCAGGGCAGGGCTGCGGTTTGTGTCTGAAGCAGCCCACAGAGGTCCACCCAGGTCCACTCAGGCCCACAGAGACCCACCCAGGTCCACAGAGGTCCACTCAGGCCCACCCAGGTCCACAAGGCCACCTAGGTCCACCCAGGTCCACAAGGCCCACCCAGGTCCACCCAGTCCCACAGAGGTCCACCCAGGCCCACCCAAGTCCAGAAGGCTCACCAGGCCCACAGAGGTCCACTCAGGCCCACCGAGGTCCACAAGGCCACTCAGATCCACCCAGGTCCACAAGGCCCACAGAGGTCCACCCAGGCCCACCCAAGTCCAGAAGGCTCACCAGGCCCACCCAGGTCCACAAGGCCCACCAGGCCCACCCAGGTCCACTCAGGCCCACCCAGGTCCACAAGTCCACCCAGATCCACCCAGGTCCACAAGGCCCACCCAGGCCCACCCAAGTCCAGAAGGCCCACCAGGCCCACAGAGGCCCACCCAGGTCCACAAGGCCCACCCAGGCCCACAAGGCCCACCCAGGCCCACAGAGGCCAACCCAGGTCCATAAGGCCCACCCAGGTCCACCCAGGTCCATAAGGCCCACCCAGGCCCACAGAGGCCCACCCAGGTCCACAAGGCCCACCCAGGTCCACAGAGGCCCACCCAGGTCCACAAGGCCACCCAGATCCACCCAGGCCCACAGAGGCCCACCCAGGTCCACCCAGGCCCACAAAAACCCACCAAGGCCCACAGAGGCTCACCCAGGTCCACAAGGCCCAAGCAGGCCCACCCAGGCCCAGCCAGGTCCACCAAAGCTAACCCAGGCCCACCCAGGCCCACAGAGGCCCACCAAGGCCCACAGAGGCTCACCCAGGTCCACAAGGCCCACCCAGGCCCACCCAGGCCCAGCCAGGCCCACAGAAGCCCACCCAGGCCCACCCAGGCCCAGCCAGGCCCAGCCAGGCCCACCAAAGGCAGGCGTTGAAGGCCTGCTCAGTCCCCAGCGTGGAACTCCGGGAGGTGGGGGAATCTCAGTGAGGGGAGCCCACAGGTCTTTACGTCCTAGGGGTGTGTCCTTAGAGGACACTGTAGGACCCTGTCCCATCCCCCTTCACCTTCATTCCCAGCCAGGAGGTGAACAGCCGCTGCACATGTGTGCCTGCCGTCAAGGGCCACTCCAGGCCCAAGCCGCAGGGTGACTGCTCATGGATTGAAACCCCCAAACCCTGGGCTATAAAACCTTTCCTCTTGGTGAGTTGATTGTCTCAGGTACTCTGTCACAGTGATGGAAAGCTGGCCGACACAATGAGTCCATCTCATCCTGTCAGTTCAGGACTTCAGACAAAAGGACCCAGCTCCCTACAAGAGAAGCCTAAGCCATGGTGTGCCCTCTTCCTGGCCCACTCAGCGCAGGCCAGCCCTGCCACCTTCAGGCTCACCAGCCCCACCAGCCTGTGCACCAGATCCTAAAGGCAGAGCTTGCTCCTGCCTCCAGGCCCACATCCTCCTGGGTGTTTCTCTGGGAATCCCATCTCAAGCCCCCAGCTCTTGTCACACTGTAGTGACACCTCTCCACGGTAAACCTCCCGCCTTCTCTTCTTTGGGTTTTTGCAAACAGCGCACTGGGAACATTTTGTCTTCCATCCCTAACTTGAAAAAATCTAGAATGCCAACCCGCCACCAAGCACAGCCACCTCGCAAACACTCGAATCTGGAAATCTTTGGAGGAACATCATCAATTCCAAGATGAATCACCAAGACTCGTGCACTCGAACGCCGCCCGGTCCTCATAGGAGGAAGCCCGCTGCCCGAGCCAGGCAGGCGCCTTACAAGGCAGCTCTTAGGCCACACCCCGCAGGACTTGGCCTACGCAGGGCCGGCACGCACTGCCTGCCATCTGGCCACCACGCTCAACATCTGGCTGCGACTTCCTGACGTCACCAGCAAACGAGGCCCAAACAGGACATCCCTTTGTTGAAGAGGGTAAGTCTAAGAAGCTCAGCAACACAGACGTGGTCCCCTTGGGCCACTCCTGAGGCAGGGGCTCGGGGCCCTGGGCACATGCACCGCAAGGCTGCGCTCAGGGGCGGTATCCATGTTCCCAGCGCGAGCTGCAGTGTGACTTGATGTGTTCACACTTTACATGGGACCACAGAGCAGCGTGGCTCTGCCACTGCACAGAAACTGCAGGACTTACAGCAGGCAGGGACCCAGAGGGCGACCCGGCCATGCCGCGGTCATGTCTACTCCTGCAGGTCAGGGTGGCGCCCACCAAGTCCAGCGTAGCCACCGCCCAGATCCAGGCAGGCGCGTGACAGCTCTGGAGCCCCTGCATCTCCTCGTCACCAGGAACGCCACGGGGACAGTCCTCCTTTTAAGGACTTCCTAGGTTTCTGCTCACTGAGATAAATATTTTTAGCGAGATCATTTTTGCAGGGTTTAAAGACTGAAGGGGGGTGTGGCTCGGTGGGTGGGCTTCTGTCCCCAGCGTCACCGTGTATGAACCAACGGAGCTTGGAGCTGTCTCACCAGGTGTGACGTGAAGTGCTCTAGACCTGGGGCGTCCTCCCTTCCTGCAGGGGCACCTGGCCCTGGTCTCACTCAGGGCTGGAGACAGGACACAGCAGGGGACCCTGACTGACTGAACGGGAGGAGAGGTGGCCTTTGGGTGCCTCTCTGGGCTGTGGCCCACGAGCTGGGCAGCCTGGGGAAGCTGGTGGGCAGAGGACGATGTCGGCAGGAGCTGAGCCGGCCTGGTTGGCTGGGGACTCGGTGGCACGCAGTCACAAGGCCCACGGCCTGTCCTCCAACCTCGGTCCTGGGCGGGCGGTGGTGGACATGGGAGAGGGCCTGGGAAGCCCCGTCAGCCTGGACAGCCACCTTCACCTCCCCCTGCCACACGCCACGGTTTCTCAGACCCTCGCGGCTCCCCCTGCCGCCTGCATGACGGAGACCACAGAGGTGCGCTGGCCCCATCTCCACGGGAAGCGACGTGGTCTGCACCTGGGACAGGCCCAGGACCCTGCCGCACCTGGCCCCGCACTCCCAGTGCCCGTCCCTGGCCACCACTGCTTTCTTGGAAGGGCCAGGATGAAACCCAGGCCCAGGGTTTGTCCCAGCCTCTTGCCTTTCTACAGAGCCTTTGACTTCAGGGTCTCACAGGGGCCAGGGGGGCCAAGGTGGGAGGGGCAGCTTGGGGAGGCTGGGCTGGGCTTGGCCCTGGGTGGGCACAGGGGTCCAGGCCCCAGCTCAGGGCGGGTGGCACAGGGTGAGGGGCTCAGGGCGTGGTCACCCCGACAGCCTGCACATGGGCTGCTTGGCTCTCACAGTGTTGGACGTCTGTGTAATGAAGCTCCCAATGTCAAGCATCGGGGGGACCCCCAGCCCGGCCTAGACGGCGCCTTCCGAGCGCCTGAAGACGTGGAGCTGTACTCCACACGAGGCTGGCAGGGCTGGCTGAGCACGGTGCCAGCCACAGTGCCACCCTCCACCCAGGCCTGTCGGAGCTGCCCACAGGAGCACCCAGCTGACCTCCGTCAGGGGGGGGCCCTGCAGGGCTTCAGGAGGCCTCCTCTCTCAGGGCCACTGTGTGACCTCAGAGTGCGCTGTGCCCTTAGGGTCTCAGGCCCAGGCAGCTGGCTCTGCTGGAGGAGGCCGGGCAGGCCCCCAGGGACACTCCAGCTGAGCCTTAGTGAGAAGGGAGAGGCAGGAGGAGGGGCCTGTCTTAGAGGGGGCTGGGGTCCGGCCAGGGGCATGGCTGACCCTTCCCTAGGGTTATGGTCAGTGCTAGAGCAGGAGCCCTGGGTCAGGCCCAGCTGCAGAAGGTAAAGTACTCCCTGAGGGTGACGTGGCCACCTTCCTGTCCTCTGCTTTCTAAACACGGCACACAGCCCAGTACTGGACTGGTAATACTGCAACAGACCGTGTGTGCGTGTGTGTGTGTGTGTGTGTGTGTGTGTGTGCATGTGTGCGTGCGCGTGTGTGCATGTGCGTGTGTGTGCGTGTGTGTGTTTTGTTACCAGGTATTGAACTCAGGGGCACTTGACCACTGAGCCACACCCTCAGCCCTATTTTGTAGCTTATTTAGAGACAGGGTCTCACTGAGTTGCTTAGCATCTCGCCGTTGCTGAGGCTGGCTTTGGACTCATGATCCTCCTGCCTCAGCCTCCCGAGCCGCTGGGGTTACAGGTGTGCACCACCTACCCAGCCCACGTGTTTTTATTCCAACTTGGGATACATACATGCAGACTCATGTTGGAGGCCCTGCTGGTATAAGGTGACTCGTGACAGTCATCATCCTGGCAACGGTGCCCACGTGGGTGGTGACGAGGACCGACATCAAGCGCACACTCTCCCAGTTGCATTACAGACCCATTTTACAAAAGTTGGGTGCAGGACACACTGACCTGGTGGGCAGGCACCTGCAGCTGACGTTCCCGGGAGGCATCATGGTACAGTGGTCAGCTGAGCAGTGTCCAGGCTGGGAAGGCCCAGGCCTGAATCTAGGCGGACCCACTTTCCCCTGTGCCCGACGTCCCCTGGTCTTGGTATCTGGAAGGCTTTCTATGACCCTCTGGACGTGTTGATGACCCCGGGACGTTGCTGGACCTCGGCTCAGCCTGTGACAAGGACCCAGGGAACCCTGACATTTGCTGTAGCTGGTGGGGCCAATCCTCGCTGCTACTAAACACGGCCCCGGCCCGCTCAGCTCCGAGTGGGCATTATCTCACGGGCTCCGCACGAGAACCCAGCAGCTACCCACCTCACTGTCCCGGAGGGCACCTCCAAACGCTAACCCTGCTGCGTGCCGGGTGGGGGAACTGGGTGTCGCTGGGCACGGGCGCTGCTCTCCCCAGTGGGGCCTTTCATTGGTGCTGCTTATCCCCGACCGAGTGAGTGGCAGGGGCGGCCCTGGGTGGGGCCAAGGGAGACTTACTGACCCCTCAGAGGGCTGTGGGGGGCATGTCCCCAGAAGCACACACCCCCTGTGCAGTTTCTGGCCAATGCTGAGGAACAGTCCCAGGTGTCTGGAAATGCCAGGATGGTAGCGCGGGGACAGTCTTCTGAATCAGGCAGGGACACGGGGGAGCTGGGTCAGCAACAGGGCACAGCATCCCCCCCAGAGGACCGTATTTCCACTCTAGGGGACACTGCCTGGGGCAGGTTAATGAGCTTTTGGAACTACCTGATAAATCCGCGAGGCCACAACAAGTTCCGCCCTGAGGAGACTCCAGCCCCACTTCAGTGGGCTGTGTCACTTTTGTTATTAAAAAGGTCGATTCCAAGATTCAAGGAACTCGGTTCTCTGGGAAGCCATGGGGGTCTCCGAGTTCCGTCCCAGCGGCTCCCGTGACAGTGCACACTGAGCAGGAGGCCCAGCTGCTTCCAAAGGACCTGGAGACTGACAGCAAAGGCTCACCGATGGGGACCCGCTGGCCCTCCCTGGCGGGCCCCAGGGAGGGCATCTGTCCACTCACAAGGTCAGCGACATGCAGCCTGACCAAGGGCAGGGCTCCTTCTCATCCCACCCAGGCCACATCCTGCAGCACAAGTGACCACCTCCTGGTTCTGCAAAGCTCTCTGAGGCTTCTCAGAGTCCCGAAGGTCAAGGCTGGCCTGCTGGGCTCTGGAGCACACCCACCGCACACAGTGGCTCCCTGGCAGGAGGCCGGGAAGGCGGGCAGCGGGCTGCGGCCCTCCCCAGTCCACGCTGGCCGCGGCTGCCTCAAGGCGCATCGGGGAGGGCCAGCTTCCCCCTCCGCTTGCCATCACCTCTCTCTGCAGCCATCAGTTCCCGGAGCCTGCAGGGCCTGGAGCCTGTCCCTCTGGCACCAAGTGTCCCCAAGGGCTGCCTCAGGAAAGCTGCCACTGCAGGCAAATTGGACGCAGGGCGGGTAATTAGGGACAGACCGTGTCCTCCCACTGTGATTCTCCCCACCAGGCCACCAGCCCAGCGGCCTCCTTCCCCGTTTCTCTACCTGAGGATCACGCAGCTCATGTCCCCTGAGGAAGGACAGCAAGAAGTCTGACTGTGCCGGAGCCCGGAGCATCTCCACCAGTCACACGCGTGCCACCGGGCACACGCCCTGCCACCTCAGAGGGGCTTCCACCAGGGGCCCCGGCCCTCGTGCCTGGCAGAGAACATTCTGGAAGAGCTGCAGAGGCAGCAGGTGGGGGTAAGCATGTCCAGCTCTGATGCCACCCTCATCCAGTGGAGCAGCTTGGTGGCTCGGTCCATTGAAGCCAGAGTCCTGGCCAGGCGGTGCCCCATGAGTGGCTGCGCCCAGACCTTCTTCCTGCCGCAGGTGCAAGATTGAATGTGTGTGGCCAGTCCCCAGCGGGGCCCTGCCAGCCCTGACTGTTCTGGGCTGTCTGTCCTCAGCACTCAGCCCTGTCCCTAAATGATGCTGACTCTGTCCATTTGTGTAAATCTCTATGTGCCTGCGCTTTCTTATTTGGCAGCTTACAGGGTATCTCAGGGATATTTTCTAGAACATTCTCTGAGCTCTCCAGTGTCCTGAGGCCTGGACATGAGCAGGCATTCAGGCTCACAGCAAAAAATTTTCCGTGCAAGAAAAAATCCACCGGCTGGAGCACGTGCTGTGGATGGGACGCCCCCGAGAGCCACCGCTCTTCAGCAGCTGGTGTTCGTTAATGGCACCTGGTGACGCGTATTTTTAACGGAGGCGTATTTGGGAGAATGTGCAAAGCCGGCACAATGAAAAGGGAGCAAAGCGCCTCTGACCGGGTGCCCAGGTGGGGATCCCAGGCCTGGCGGTGCTGACACTCCAGGCCACGCGGGTGTCCACTGGGGGCTCCGCAGGGTGTTGAGCAGCGTTCCGGAGGCCCCAGGAGTGTGCAGCCCTGCTGTGCCCACCCAGATTGTCCCCCCATATCGCCAGGAGACCCCAGGAGTGTGCAGCCAGGCTGTGCCAACCCAGATTGTCCCCCGATATCGCCAGGAGACCCCAGGAGTGTGCAGCCCTGCTGTGCCCACCCAGATTGTCCCCCCATATCGCCAGGAGACCCCAGGAGTGTGCAGCCAGGCTGTGCCCACCCAGATTGTCCCCCGATATCGCCACATGAACCCGGCCCAGTGGGGGCGTGTTGACCTCTGTCACCAATGTGATCTTGGGTACCGTCCCTCCCTCCTTTTCCCCAGCCCCCATCGGATCAAGCCACACACCCACTCCCCACAGAGGAGAAGCACCCACCTGGTGCCAGGCTTGGAACTAGGTACCAGGGACACTGTGTCAAATAGGGGTCCTAGGTAGGGACCCCGCTGGGATCTGGGAGCTGTGCCCAGGGCTCAGCAGGGCTGCGTGATGCCGAGGACCTGGATGGGCCACCAAGGGGTCAGGGGCAAGGCCAGGACTGAGCATGGGGACGGCAGGGCCCGCTTCCCCACTCCTGCCAGTGCCACCCACAAGGGCACAGCCACCTCTGCCCAGGGACCCCGGGGATGGCCGACAGTTAACCTCCAGAGGAGGGAGCGTTTAAGGGGTGCCCTGTGACTCCTCACTACCCTCAGAACATCCCAGAGGGGACAGACACCCAAAGGTGGAGGTGTGCCGCCCAGGCCGTGTCCCACAGCAACTCATGATCGTGCAAGACCCAGGAAACGGGACGCAGCCCTGGCACCATGGTAAGGAAAGCTCTGGTGAGGACAGGGGCAGTCGAATTGACCGAGGACAGCAGGATCACGTGGTCACCTTCCAGACCCATGCTGAGTGTGTCTGCAACCTTTTCTCCTTCGACACTGACACAATTCTAGAGTGGATCCATGTCCCCAGGGGGAAAGTGACACTTTCCAGAGACATGAGAACTTCCCTGAGGCTCCAGGAGGGGCAGGGCCAGTGCAGGTGCCCTCAGGTCCAGGGGCCGTTGGCCTTCCCTGCCCACAGAGCAGGCACTGCTCACGCTCCTCCTGCAGGTGTGAGCACCCACACGGGGCTCCGTGAAGGCCGGGCTCTCAGGGAAGGCTGGCAGAGGAGAGGGGAGGCAGAACTGACCTGTCACAGTGGGGACCAGGCTGACCTGACCAGAGGGCGCAAGGCAGAATCCAAAGGCCGACCTCCCGGATCCCCAGGCTCTGTGTCTGCACGGCCTCCCCAGGACGATGGCCAGGCCAGGCACGAGCAGGGCTTGGTGTGGGCAAGAGTCACCCCAGGAGCACCGCGGCCAGCAGAGAGCAAGGACGGCCAGCAAGGCCGGGCAGCCACCACCACAGACAGCTCAGGCTCCAGGACAGGCCGCAGTCCCAGCTGACAACTGTGAGGCTGACCACGGGTCTCAGGACATGGACTACGGGGCACCAACAGCAACGGCCCTGCCGGGGGCTCAGCCCCAGCTGGGGCCAGACGTCAAGTCCATGATCTCAGCTACAAAATGCGTGGTGAACGCCAAGGGCCGAGCGCCCAGCACCGGTGGCCACGAAGCCTGGCAGTCCTCCGCTCCTTAGGAAAGGGGGTGATGTTGGGGTTACAGGGTGGCAGGGGCAGGAGGGCAGTGAAGAGAAGGAGGGAGATCCAGGCAGTGGGCATGGCACCTGTGGAGCCCCTGAGGCAGGGCACATGGTGTGGGAGGCAGGTGGCTGGCAGAGAGGGTCGCTGGGAGCTGGACACCGTGGGAATGCCCGTGCTGCATGGGGCGCACAGTGGGGCAGCATTCAAACCACCACGACAGCTGGGCACACTGCGTAGAGGTAGGATGAGCTCAGTCCAGCCTTTGCTGGGGGGAGCCTGGCCCTGCACCCACCCCCCCTTTCTGCCCAGGGATCCGCCCACACGGGGATCCCAGTCTTAGAGAGAAAGGAAAGCCCAGCCATCCCAGAGAGCTGCACTTCTGAGTGTCCGCCCTGGGGGCAAGGCCAACTCAGGCCACAAGCCACCGCCCAGAGCCTTCAGGGAAGGTGGCTCCCAGGGTTCAGAGGTCACAGGGAAAGTCACTACCCCAGGGGGTTCCAGCATATCCTCAAGGTCCTGTGCCTGGCAGTGACCAAAGCAAGACCTCTTAGGGGTCCACACTTCATCTCGGGCCTCAGAAAGTTCTCCCCAGTGACATCCCAGGGACAGGGAGTAGCACAGAGTTAAACTAAGATGGCAGCCACCACTTCTTGGCATCCTGGGGAGGGCCCAGTAGAGCCCCAGGCAGCCTGCCTCCCCCACCCCCAGGCCGACATGCACCCTCTGGCTGTGCACCCCCTTACAAGCCTGACGGGAAATGCCCGCCCCAGCCTTCTGTGCACAGTGAGCGGGAGCCGCTGAGCTCAGACCCCGCTGGCCCGAGGGCTGGGAAGCCTGGCAGGTTGTTCCAGATCTCGTCTCGTCTTCACATTGAAGCCTCCAAGCCGACGGTGCTGTGGCTCAGCTGAGATGTCCTTCCTATTAGACATTTCTGTCACCCAGGGTTCCTTTTAAACTGTTCTCCAAAACACATGGTCCGATTGGTCTCCCTGTCACCCACCACACAAAGGCCAAGTCAAGAAAGGAGAGCTGGCACCGTGGGGTGTGGGTGGGAGGCTCACATCTTGGCGCGGGGCTGTCCGGGCGGAGACCCTTGATTCTGCAGTTATGCCCCTTAGCAGCCGTGCTGCTTGTGCTCACAGCCTCAAGGCACCCCCAAGGGACGGCCACCAGGGGGTGGGGGCAGGGCAGCAGGCCCTTTGCCCATTGAGTTTCTCTCCTTCTAAACCTGAAGAGTCTTGCTCAGTGGATGTCCTCGATCATGGTCAGCTGCTGGAAAGTGTGCGATGGAGCCATGATGTCCCACCCACGTCTCAAACCAGCTCTGGACGGCTGTCTGCACTCCCCTGCACCTGCCCTGGGGATGCCATCAATCAGCAACAGCAGCTCCTCGTGGGAGCCCATCACTGAGTCCCTGCGACCTCCCGGGGCAAACACTCTTTGGAGACAGGGTGGGGAGAGCCCAGCACTCCCAGCCCCACCCAGGCACTGTCAAGAAGCGGGTGAGCCAGTCCTTCTTTGCTCGCTTCTTCCCAAAGGGGAGATGCTCCATCCCACAACCCGCCTGAACTCCCCATAGGTGGCTTTCAGCTGGTGACGCTGCCCCCCTGCATAGCTCAGAGCTTCCGACACTTGCTGGTGTGACAGGGATGGCGCTCAATGCCTGCACATCCACCCACTCCTTCCTGCGCTGGGCGGCCTCTCAGGACTTCTCAAGGAGGTGGGGGATCACTGAACAGCACCCGTGGACGGCACGCTGCTGCCTGGAAACCAGGCCTGCCCCTAGCCAGAGCACGATGGTCCCCACCCTCTTTGGCACTGTTGAAAATCTCAGGTTGTCACATGCAGGGCCACCACACTGAGCCGTCTAACAGTTCACACAGCCTGGGTTTATGAGGACAGCTTTTATTAGAGCTCCTTCCCTCCACCCACAAGACGTTATCTTCCTGTCATTGCAACTTGCCAACAACATCCTGAAAGATGCAGGAGGGGTGGACACCCGGGGACAGGCCAGCCGGTGGAGGGTCAGTCCTGGGCAGGTGGTGCCGAGGAAGGGGGAGCCCTGGGAATCAGGAGCCCCTGAGTGGAGGGCGCATGTGTCCATGGCATGGATTCAGTGAGATGATCACAGCTCCATCAGGAGTGGCCCAGAACTGGGGTGGAGTGGCCACAAGTATGATTAATCTGCAAATGGTGTCCACTCGACCAGTGAGGCGGTAATAAAGGTATTAATTTAGCTGCAAACATTAAATGTGTACAGTAAGATGGATTTTTTTAACAGTTCAGTGTGGCATAACCTTAATGCAGAACATTAAAATCATTCATTACAATGAATAAATAGCTTAATGAGATTTGAAGCACCGAGCACTCTCCCGGTAAGCCTGTGATCAAGTGAAGCGGGCAGGGCTGTTGCCGGGCATAAATTATGCAAAAATAATACTCCTAATTCCATCTCTCCCCCGCATTGTCGCTTTTGTTGAATATTCAAAGGGACGGCTTCCCAGGACAATATCAAATTAGCCTGTGTAATATAAAAAGTCTGCAACAAAATTATCGACACAACCCTTATCTGCAAAACCATCCACTTTAAAAACAAAGGCCAGTTCCGTCTGATTCCCTGGGAATGGCGTGCCCCACTCCAACGGACGCTACCCACCAGGACTAAGCCATTCGTTTGATTATTTTTGCAGTATTCCTGAAGTTGACCACTGCCTTCCAAAACTTGCCATGGAGGTTTACACAGAGAATGCCGGAGCCCACGGATGTTGAGCAGGGTTCGTCCAACAGGGAAAACAGGGAAGAGCGTCCTGAAGACTTTCCTCTTGCTCTTTAGAAAAATTCCCCCTCAAATCCGAGCACTTAAATGTGGCTCGGAGTTCCCTGAAATACCTGTGAGGCTCTTCCCAGCCCCCCACCCCCCACGTCCTCCCATTCTGTGTTGTGTAGGGAGACCACCACCGCGCTGGGCACAGAAGTGCCAACCCTTGCTGGAGTCTGCCTCCCCTACAAGGATGCCGCCTTGGAGTGACAGCCCACCTAAAACCCAGGATGACCCCGGTGTCTCCGAATTCCTGAGGCCAGAGGGCGCCCTTCTGGGGTTCACATACCCCTGATTTAAAATGCAGCCCTTGGGGGAAAAACCAGACCCCAAGCCCGTGGATCATGCCATGTCCATCACCTGGCCGCGAGACCAGGCCTCAGTCAACAAGAGGTCACCAAGGGGAAGCCAGGGCCCTTCTGCTGTCTTTGCTGGTAGGAACACTCTCTACATGTGTCAGAGCCCAGGGGCTGCCACCTCGTCATCTCCTGAGGGAACTGGCAAGTCAGAGCAGGAGGGCCAGCTCTTCCCGGACACATGGTTCCTCCTGGCACCTGGCCCTCCTGGGTACCCAGCACCTCCTGGGTACCTGGCCCTCTGCTCCACTTTCTCGAGTTCCAAATTTCCTCAGCTTCAGACTGAGCCACAGGTCTCCAATAATTGCAGAACCCTGCTCGCAAAGTGTGTCACTCGGCTGTCCCTTCCAAATCCCCAGTTCCCTTGGCAACGCAGGCATGAGGGCCAGCAGCTCCCGTGAGCACTGGGGTTGTGCACACTGGCATGTCGATTGTCCCGCAGCTTCAAGCTTACCTAACTAGGGCTGGGTGAGAGTCGGCCCCGAAGGCATGCAAAGCAGGCTCTCTGCTCAAGAAAGATGCCATCCGTGTGGGGACTGCCTAGCAGGCTGTCTCATCGGGATGGTGGACACGAGGACATGCGGGCGAGGAGGGCAGGGTTGGCGTGCCTCATGCTGAGAGGGACCCTGTGGCCCTGGCCCTGCACGCTCTCATGCAGGGCACCAGGTCATCTCTGAGCCTGTGCCCTTTGCCTCTAAGATGGAAGTAGATCCCCCCTGCCCAGGGCTGTGGCAAGAAGCTCTGTGGCAAGAACTGTGCTGCCACCAGGTGGGAGCGCCTGAGCCCCTCTGCCCCAGGCCCTGGAGAGTGCAAGAAGCACCTGGTTTAGGCTGGCCTTCCCCCGCGGCTCACCCCAACTTCGCCAGATGGGAGCCACTGTACGACCAGAGCCTCACGGGTCACGTCCTCTCAGCCTCCCAGGGCCCCTCTGCCTGCTCCAGGTGACCTGCCCCCACTCTCTGCTGCTGCCATTTCTGCAGCCCTGAAAGCTGGCCAAAGCTGGCCGCCCTTCCCAGGCCTGTCAGAGCCTGTCCCGCTCCCAGCAGATGGCCCCAGCTCCTCCCGCTCCTTCTCCTGGAACCCGTCCTGACAGCACTCCCCACACCACGCGGGTCCTTATGGCCACTGTCTCATGGAGTCTCTCATCTCGCCAGTGCCCGTGGGTGGAGAAACAGACACCAGCCCGTGCCTGCCATCACCACTGCCCCACGGCCACCACTCCACAGTGGCCCTCGCCATCCTCCACCATCACCACCTCCACCATCCAGCCATTAGCACTACCACCACCACCAGCCACCAACAGCCACCTCCACCACCAACAAAGCTCCACCATCACCACCTCCACCACCACCACCAGCCATCACCAACAAACCTCCACCACCAACAAACCTCCACTACCACCACCTCCACCACCACCACCTCCACCACCAACAAACCTCCACCACCACCACCTCCACCATCACCACCTCCACCACCAACAAACCTCCACTACCACCACCTCCACCACCACCACCTCCACCATCACCACCACCACCAACAAACCTCCACCACCACCACCTCCACCATCACCACCTCCACCACCAACAAACCTCCACTACCACCACCTCCACCACCATCACCTCCACCACCACCTCCACCACCAACAAACCTCCACTACCACCACCTCCACCACCACCAGCAGCCACCACCAATAAACCTCCACCACCAACAAACCTCCACCACCAACAAACCTCCACCACCAACAAACCTCCACCACCACCACCTCCACCACCACCACCTCCACCACCAACAAACCTCCACCACCAACAAACCTCCACCACCAACAAACCTCCACCATCACCACCTCCACCACCTCCACCACCAGCCACCACCAGCCACTTCCACCACCAACAAACCTCCACCACCACCACCTCCACCATCCAGCCATCAGCACTTCCACCACCACCAGCCACCACCAGCCACCTCCACCACCAACAAAGCTCCACCATCACCACCTCCACCACCACCACCAGCCATCACCAACAAACCTTCACCACCAACAAACCTCCACCACCAACAAACCTCCACCACCACCACCTCCACCATCACCACCTCCACCGCCAACAAACCTCCACTACCACCACCTCCACCACCACCAGCAGCCACCACCAACAAACCTCCACCACCAACAAACCTCCACCACCACCACCTCCACCACCAACAAACCTCCACCACCAACAAACCTCCACCATCCAGCCATCAGTGCCACCACCAGCTACCTCCACCACCACCACCTCCACCACCACCACCTCCACCACCTCCACCACCAGCCACCATCAGCCACTTCCACCACCAACAAACCTCCACCATCACCACCTCCACCATCCAGCCATCAGCACTACCACCACCACCAGCCACCACCAGCCACCTCCACCACCAACAAAGCTCCACCATCACCACCTCCACCACCACCACCAGCCATCACCAACAAACCTCCACCACCAACAAACCTCCACCACCAACAAACCTCCACCACCACCACCTCCACCACCACCACCTCCACCACCAACAAACCTCCACTACCACCACCTCCACCACCACCACCTCCACCACCAACAAACCTCCACTACTACCACCTCCACCACCACCAGCAGCCACCACCAATAAACCTCCACCACCAACAAACCTCCACCACCAACAAACCTCCACCATCACCACCTCCACCACCTCCACCACCAGCCACCACCAGCCACTTCTACCACCAACAAACCTCCACCACCACCACCTCCAGCAGCACCACCAGCCACACCATCACCATGAGCACAAACAGAGTCACCATCGGCACTGCTACTGCCATGCAGCACTGCCAAGTGCTCTTCTGAGCACCTTCCCAGTGACACCCTGGGGAGGTGGTGTCATTACTCCCCCTGCAGCCGGGAAGTCTGAGCTCCACACACCTCAGGAGCTTGCCCAAAGTCACAGGGGAGCAGGGACCGGGGTCCAGGTGGCCTGCACCATTCTTGACCCACCTGGGAGCTGTCAGACTCCTGGAGCTCCCTGGGCACAGCACACTGTAGGAGTGGCAGGGCCTGCCCACACCAAGTCACTCATTCTGCCCTGTCACCACCTCGTCCGAGAGCCCCGAGTCCTGAGCAGAGGACATCCTGACTGGTGACATGGCACGAGGACCTGATCCCATGTCCTTCTCCCCCCAAGGTGAGCTCCAGGGGGGGCCACATTGCCTACCATCTCCCGGCTCCAGGCCTGACCCAGCAGGCCCTGGGCGACTGTGGAGAGGCCTGGGACTCTTACAGCCCTGAACAGCCCCAGGCCCGCATATGCCTGGCCAGTTGTGCCCCACACCGAGCACTCTCCCACCCGGGAGCTGGGCACCCATTCCTGTCACTTGCTGGAGAGCAAGAGTGTCGTGTCTTTAGTGGGACCAAGTTTGCACAGATGCCACACAGGTCTGTGACTCCAAGTCCCTGTGCACTGGGACAACCACGCTGCCCCTGAGGCTTTCACATCACTTTATGATGTATTTGACAACCATCCAAAGAGCATCCGAGGCAGGTCTGTTCCTGGGACCCCGCACAGCTGGGCCCAGGTCATGTGCCATCCGGTGTCGGGAGAGCGGGCAGAGTCCTGCCCCAGCCTGTGTTGCTGGAGGGCTGGAGGCAGGACGGCCTTTCCATGGCCCGGCCTGCTGCTTTTTCTCCATTAAGCCCAAACGTCCCCGAGAGGCCCCGGACGACATTCGTTAGGAGGAATGTGATAGAGGGCCTCCGCCACCTTATCTCCAAAGAACAAGGAGCATCACCATCACCGCTGCTTTTAGAACAGTCCAGAGCCTCTGAACAGTCTCCCAGGAGTCACCGCACACGGGCAAAGGGCACAGCCCGTTGCAGACTCCGTGGTAAGGTGCAACCAGCTTCCTGGGCGTGGTCCTTTGCAGTTGTCCTGGGCCCTGAGGCTCCCAGAGTGCAGGTGGCCATGCTGATGGCCAGAGGCATTCTAGGTCTCAGGCCCACAGTGTGTGGCGGCTGTGGGGACCCTGGTAGTAATGATGGCAACAGAGCACATGCCCTGGTTACCTTCAGCCAGTTGCTGGACACCCAAGGAATGTGCCCCTGGCAGCCAAGTCCTCCAGCTGTTTCATAAATGAGCCAGGAATTGGGATTTTATCACGACCAGAAGAATCAGAACAAATGAAAGGTACCGTGTCATCGGCCCACAGGTGGGTGGCACCGGCTGCCCCATGCTAAAGGTCACGTGCCTCTCACTCATCCTGAGAACTGCCAGTGCACTCCTGGGCCACGGCTGCAGAGGTGGCGCCCTGTTCTGACCTGGTGATGTGCTCCCAGCTCTGCACTGCCCGTCCCCGCCCCAGACCAGGACCTGGGACACAGCTGTGCTGCTCCTCTTCCAGGCAAAACTGCTACCTGGCCTGCTCATGGGCAGGTGGGAAGACCCTGGGCGGAGCCTCAGAAGCTATGTGAAGGTGGCCAAGGTCTCCAGGTCTACCAGGGCCACCACAGCTCTGGAGTGACCAAGAGTGTTCCGAGAGGCTCCAGGATTGTCCCTGGGCCTTGCTGCTGGACGCAGAGACGAGTCTGCAGGCCTCAGTTTGAGCAGCCCCAAGTGCTGTGGAGAGGGCTCTGGCCCCCAGGTGGCACTGCAGAGCCAGGCGCTTGGCAGGGGCACGCTGAGCTGGGCAACAGCAGGCGCAGGCGTGAACACGTGCTGTTCATGCTGGGCAGGGAGGGTCGGGTGCCTCTCTGGTGCGGCTGGCTCCTGCTTGCCGTGTCACCACACAGGCCACGTCACCACTGCGTGACTGAAACAGGTGGCCAAGCCACAGGCAAGGGGTGGGCCGCTGGGAAGACAAGACGCATGGCCCTCTGTGACCAGGGGGCAGCCAACGGGCCACATGCTGCATTCTGAGGCCCAAACTGCGGCTCAGCAGAGGAGAAGCTGTGACTCCTCTGTGGATGGGACCTGGTCAGGGGTGGGCAGAGCATCGGGTTTACATCTGAAGGCTGGACTCCACCCTGCGTGGTCCACTTACGGAAAGTGACTGGCCCTGAAAGGGACACTGTTTACAAATGCGAGCTGTCAGCTGTCACCAGATCAGAATGACTCTGAGTCATCTCTGGAGCCTGGGCTTGGTGCCTCTTGGCCCAAACGGCAGCCACACGGGTGTCTGGCCAGAGTCAGGGGCAGAGCAAGTTCCCACCACCCAGGGCACAGTCGGCCTCCAGGATGCACCCCACACTTCTGATCTTGCCTCCCTCCTCCCCATCCACATGGCTCTGATCAGGGCTGCCTGGGATGACCAGGGCCCCACCGGGACCCCATTCTCCAGAGGCTGGCCCAGTGATAAGACCCTTGTAAGGACAGGGATCCGTGGTGAGGACTGCCAGTTGCCCTAGGGGTGGGATCCCTCTTCTCAGAATGAGCCAAAAGGCTGCGAAGTCCTGGAAGAAAGACAAGGAGTTTGGGGTAACCAGGTGGTCCCCGACATGACCATCAGATCGACAGGTTTTCCCAAACAATCAAGAGTGGACAGGTGGGGGCTCATGCAGAGAGCATCCAGCTCGAGACTGGGCAGGGAGGCTGCACTTGCTAAGTGCCTGCTGGATGCAGGGCCCATGCCAGGAAGTGGGTCTCTGGTTCTACACCAGCTCCGAGGACCACAGAGCCCCGAGCCTCCTCAGGCACAGCTGTGAGATGACGATGGCCCCAGTGACCTCTGAACCGAGTGCAGGCCAACCACTACCGGGTGCCCACCCCTCCCCGTCAGCCTCCCACCCTCTTGTGCCCCGTGGCTGCCAGCACTGCACAGCCCAGGCCAAACCAATCACTGCTGCTCCTGAGCCTTCTGCAGGGCTCAGAGCACCCGGCTGCAATCAGATTACACGCTCCAGCGCCCAGCCCAGCTCACTCGGAACAGAGCGAGTCCATTCATTAACACCAGGGCCAATTAAAAAGTAGGCACGCTCCCAAATAAAAACCCTGCAAGCCGTGCATTCCCACCCTCCCCAGGAAGCTTCACCAAGCGACCACTGCCCGGCGCAGCGTGGCTCCTGGGGGACAAGTGGGCGGAGGAAAGGCAGAGAGAAAGGACGAATAGCCACCACTATTCCATTTCCCCGGCAATGACAAAAGGGCCGTTCATGGGTTCCTTGGATCCCTGGCCACTTTAATACAGCATAAGCCCCAACACAGCTTGCGCCAGACCAAGTTTTATTTAGCTGTTTTGTGCACACTCATTAAAGAGCTTAATATCCAAGTGACAGGGGTAAGAATCGCCTTCTCGTTGCAGTGTCCGTAAAAACAAGATTGCAAAAATTCACCATTGAGTTATTTTCAAAGCCAGAGATGTAGTCAGTATTTAAACACTCGCTGGGAAGATTCTTCTTCCAGTGACGGACGTGGTCACGACACAAGGACTGACCAGCGGCATCTGTCTGAACCTTTCTCTCAACCCCAGAGTGGGCTGAAGGCCCTGTCCTTCAAGGATGAAACCCTGGACTTGGGCACTCTGGAGACGTATGAGAGGTATCCCTCAGAGCCACCAGCACCTCAGAGTGCAGTGTCCGACCCACCCCTCCATCCTCACAGCCACGATGACCCTGCAGCCACCCCTGGGTCGCCCTGAAGGAGCAGGGTCAGCCAGGAACCTCCTCCCCTGGCTCCGCAGCCTCTCCCCCAGAGCCCGTCTTCAGCGAGGAGGATTTCTGATCCTCCTTCCGCCTCACTGCCAACCGGCCTGCTGGGGAGGTGCGGCGCTGCCCAGCTCTGCGTCCCCTCCTGGGCATTCCACCCCTCTGTGGGTCACCAGGCGGGTCACTGCTCACTTCTGATGCCTGTTTTCCCAGGCGGGGGCGGGCGGGGGCTCTCTGCGTGGCCCTGGGCCTTTTCCCTCCGTCATGGTGGGGCCCTCGCCCTCGCACTGTCCTCTTGTGGCTTTATTGGCTCCCTTTGCTCTGAGTGGAGACCTGCTGCGTGCTCAGCCACCCACTGACCGGGCCTCAGCTTCAGCCCGATCCTCAGCCCACAGCGTCCAGCACAGAGACCGCACTGACCGTCAGGTATCAGGTGCAGGAGGAGGGTGGGCGGGAGCTCACGCCCGGTGGCTCTGGGGACCTTGCTGGTCGGTGCCCCATGTGGCACATGGGTCTTTCCCTGAGGACTTGCACATTTCCTCTCCCTGGACAGGGCAGGCTGGACCTCGGAGGGACCACCCCAAGGACCCTGGCCACTTTCCACCAGGCGTGGCCCTGTCCTCAGAGCCCCTGGCTCCAGCTGCCCAGGCCACGGCTCCCCTCTCTGCCTCGCTTCCCCAACTTTCCTTCCAGGTTTCCTGTCACCATCTCTCAATAGCTGCTGCAGCCTGCCCTGCCACAGAGCTGCTTCTAAGGGACTCTGCGCACAGTCAGGACCTCATCTTAGGATGAGCCTGACACTGCAGACACCTGCTGGAGGTGACTCAGTGCCAGACCCAGTGACATCTCTGTGGGGGTTTAGTTTATTGATCCTGGAGAACAGAAAGACTCGAGCCTTTCTCCAGCAACATCTGCCTTAATTAAAACAATCTCTTCTCATGGACTCCATCCTTCCTTCCCACCCCGCTGGCTGCTCATTTGAAGAACTGCAAGCTTCAAGAAACCCTTCTGTACCCACCTCTGAAACTCCAGCTCTGGGCCCTGTGCCCGGCTGGGTCTGCATTGGAGTAATTTACTGGTGCAAGTTTCATTCTGGCTCAGGCACGCATTGCCATTAGGAGATAGTACCCTGCTCCTCCGGGTCTCAGTGGAATTCCCACCGGGCTCACATGGAGCTCACTGTGGGTCCCCGGAGCAGGCGGGTGC
Organism: Ictidomys tridecemlineatus; assembly: GCF_052094955.1. Lineage (NCBI taxonomy): Eukaryota > Metazoa > Chordata > Mammalia > Rodentia > Sciuridae > Ictidomys > Ictidomys tridecemlineatus. Next base: position 198,460,064 of record NC_135481.1, on the reverse strand, counting down.
ACCAGCTGCAGATCCTGCTGCTGACCCTGACCTGGGGATTCTTGCCAGTCACGTCCAGGGGCTTGGTAGCTCTTTCCCAAGGGAATGCACACACCTCTTAGCAGCACGTCCGGGGCCCAAGCCTCTCCCCACAGTGTGCATATATGTACCCCCACATCTGAAGCCACGCTGCCTCCACCCACACACAGGCCCTGCAGGCCCCTGGCTCACCAGGACCTCCCTCTGACCCCACCTCCCCACACGCCACCTGGAAGCCTTGGATTCTGTGAGCTCACTCTGTGAACACCCTGGCTGGTCCTGTGGTCCTCACTGAGTAGTGCATGCCACCCCTTGTTAACATTTGGGGGGCAGGGACTGTCCACTTGCTGGTCCCACCAGACATGCTCCTGAAAGCTTCCTCACAAATGCAAGCAAATTTCAGAGAACAGAGCCCCCAGGGAGAGGGCAGCCCACTCCTGTGAAGTGTCCAGTGCACGGGAAAAGGAGGGTGGAGTCCCTTCATGGACAATGTCCCAGGGCAGGCACCAGGTGAAGATGCAGGGTCATTGCAGGTGCTGTGGCTCACGGGGGACTTGTGAGGCCCGGGCACAGCAGGCCTCCCACGCTCCAACCAACCACCCTGAGGGTGCGCAGCAGCTGCTCATCAGGCCCTGCAGTGGGCTGGGTGTGCAGACCTCTTTGGAGGGCTGCTCTGTTTCCAAGGGCAAGGGTCTGTCCTTGCCCATCTCTCAGTTACACAGTCGGCAAGCTTCCCCCGAGACGAATCAGAGAAGGTAAATGTTTCGTTTCACAGGCCACAGTGCCCCTGTGACATGAACGCTGCCTGGTGGTGTGAAAGTAGACAGACAGCAGGACAAGGATGGGTGTGGCTGTGGTCAGGGACCGGCAGGGCTGGACGTGGACCAACAGCCCAGGATCACACACACTCCCTGCTCTACGGCGCAGATCCCTGGGCCCGGGCACAGTCACTCACCCAGCATATCCATGGGGCCAGGAAGCTGCATTTTAACAGGCACCTGGTGCCTTGGATGGCCCTGGCATTGGAATCCCACTGGCCTGGAGGTCGGAGGCCTGGCTTCTCGGCTAGCAGAGATGTCACTCTCTGCCTGGTCCGTGGAGCTGAGCCAGGGCAGGTGCGGGGCTGGGCTGAGTGGCCTCATCAGTGCATGCAGGCCAGTGCCAGGAGGCCACACTGTCAGGCGGGTTCAGAGCTGTGGAGCTGACAGGCGGCTGATTCCCCTCCTGGTCACACCCCCGACTCAGGCAGGCATCCACCTTCTGCTACGACCCCAGCTGCACAGAGCATGCTGGGCCCTGGCTCCAGGGCTCCCTTTTTGAATCGTGGTCCATGGAGCCACTCTTCTAGGCCATTTCTGCTGCTGTCTGCCCTTCCCATCAAAGGCTGTCCCCCATGTGGCTGGGCGGGGTCCAGGGACCTCAGAGCTGCCCTCGTGGGGAGCAGAGGAGCAGAGGGCCACCAGCATCAGAGGTCCCCGGGGGCCTGTGTAGTGCAGAGAAGGGCCTGGACAGAGGCCCCGGCAGGGCACTGGTCTGCAGAGACCCAGCTGTGGGATCTCTGTGGTTCTGCAGCCACAGGACCTGGGCCAGCTCTGCCGTGTGCGTGTAGCCTGAGCTCGGCTCTGCTGCCCCGGAGTGCTAGGCCCTGGGACAGCTTTGGTTTCCTCACCCTAAAGCCAGCCTAAAAATAGTCCCTCACAGGGCTTGGGGAGGTTACTTTGGGGCCATCCTTGTGAAATGGCGAAGGACACAGAAAGGAAGGAACAGTCCTGCGCTGGAGGGTCTTGTGTGGAGGAGGAGGCTGGACACGTCTCCACTGAATACTGACAGCACCCAGGAGACAGGGGTGGGTGAGCCTCATTCTGCAGCAGTGGCCTCAGCTCCAGGTTTGGGCCAGGACGGCCTGGCCCCAGGGCCTGCACCCTGTGGCACATGAGGGGCTTTGAGGATGTCATGGAACCCACCTGGAGACTTAGATCACAGGATGGGATTAGGGGAGGAGGTGCAGGATTGCGAGTCGACCACAGCCATCAAGACAGCAGCATGAGAGGAGGAAGGGGCCGGGTTCTCGGGGAGATGTCCCAAAGGGAGAGCCAAGGCTGAGGCTCAGCAGACAGAGCGCCTCCAAGGCATGCTGTGCTCCTCCCCGTCATCTTCTGAGCACCCAGGGCGGAGGCCGGGGAGGTCAGAGGGGCAGACCAACAAGGCAGTCTCGGCAGGCAGTGGCACTCTGGGGCCCCAGAAGAGAGTCGTTCTGAGCTGTGACAGTGGCTAGAGGGGCTGAGCAGACTGCAGAAGCAGAGACCCCCAGGGTGGGCCAGTCCACCGTGGGCAGAGCGCACTTCCTCAGGGCCCTGAAGAAGTGACATTGTCACTGGGTCATAGGGATGAGCAGGGACTGGTACACAAAGACAGAGGTCAACGCAGCAACCACGAGGGTCCCCAGGCTAGACAGAGGACAACGGACTTAGAAGTTAACAGACCGTGAAGTGCACTGGACGGGCACCGTAACGAGGGCTGCCAAGGCCTCCTCCAGCCTGTGCGTCCAAGGAAGTGCCCGTTCCAAGCAGTCCTGACTCTGTCTGCACTTTCCAGCCCCCCGCCCCCCGGGCTGGCGAGTGGGCATGGACAGGCCTGGCACAGAGCAGGTGCAGGGAGCAGCTCTGTGGCTGTTAAAGGAAACAGCCTGTCCTCCGACGGTCCTCACACACGCACACACACGCATGATGTTTATACACACACGCACGCTTACACACACACACGCGCGTTTATACACACACGTGCTTACACACACGTGGCCCAGGAGACTTTCAAGCACCCTCTCCCAGGCAGTCAAAAGAGCGTTTTAATCTTTTATAGACTCTCTCAGAGAAGAAAGGGGGGGCATGCCCGTTTTTGTTTTATGAAGTTGGGATCCTCTTAATTTCCAAATCAAGCAAGTATATGCACAGATGTGGAAAAAAAATCAGAGGTGATTTTACCTTTGAACAGAGCTAAAAAGTTAGTGCACTACGTGCAGAAAGGCTGGATAAAGTTGTATGACCAGGCTGCCTACCTCGGCAACACACGCGCCATCCAACAATAAATGGTTCATTAATAAAATGTTCCATGTTAACAGATTAAAGGGGAAAAAATGTCCAATTATCTCCACAAAAGAAAACAATCCTGATAGACACAGCAAAGCAAGAGTGACAGGAGCTTCCTAAGTTTCTTAAAGGCTAGTTCTTCAAACCTCCAGCAAACATGATGCTGAATTATGCATCATTAGACCATTCGCTTTTAAATCAGGAGCAAGACAGCTATCCACCATCAATTAACACCTCTATTTAACATCGGCTAATTAACAAGAAAGAAGAATCAGTGATTGGAAAGAGATAATTAAAATTAGCACCACTCATAGATGATAAGATTCTCTACACTGAAAAACTCGGAGGACTCTATCATTCACTAGAAATTAGAAGTTGAACCAATTGCTAGATATAAGATAAATTTACAAATGTCCATTGAGCTTCAACACTGCGGAACGGGCAGGCCCTGTCAGATGGTAGAAGTGACCACTTTGAAAGGAGGAAGTACCATGAGAACCTGAAACAGGAGTTACTCAAGGACCATGTGGAAAATGACAAGACCTTACAGAAATGTCTAGAATATCTGCACAGTTTAAGACACAAGTCTCTACGGTAAACCTGGTGCTCAGGGGGTTATAGGTTCAAGGGGATTCCAATGAGAGTTCCGGAATGTGTCCTGTAGGAGTGATTCCAAACTCATATGGAAGAGTAAAAGAGCTGGAAGAGGCTGGGCAGTCCCGCTGAGAGCAGCCAGGCTGGGGACGGAGCTCAGGGCACAGGAATCCAGGGTGACGCCGGCACAGTGCAGACAAGGGGGAACTCCAAACCCTGGCCACACCCATGTGAAAGTCCACTCGAAGGGTTGGAGACACGGTGCTGAGAGTCGGCGGGGACGGGCGGTGACCCTGGTGAGTCCCGGGGCAGGAGCTGCCTACTCAGGATGAGGTGAGAGGCCCTGGTCTCACCTGGTCCAAGTCAGTCCCAGAAGGAACGGAGTGACATGTGAACAGCAGTGGACTTGGAGGAAACTTCCAGATGCAACTAGAGCAGGCTGTTCACAGGACATGGGCTCTTAAATGAGCAAAACAGCCCAGAGGACGCTGAGGACGAGAGCTCGCGTCCCCATCCTGGACTGAGAACCGTGTTCACCAGCAGGCACCGCAGGGAAGGGCAAGGGGGACGTCACCTGCTGGAGCGATACCTGCCCCGTGCAGCTCTGGTCAGGGCTGGCATCCACACAATTCCTAGGTGGACAGTCCCTACAGAGCACAAGGGAGCCACACCTCAACAGAAGGACAGGTAAAGGCCCATGAAATGCAATCCCAGGAGGACATCCAAGCAGCACCCATGTGACCTCAGCGGCTTGGAGAGGGCCCTGGGCTCCGAGGCGCTCGCGGGTGAGATGGAGACTCCACCGGCCAAGCCCTCTGCGCCTGCACGTAGAGCGGGTCCCGTCTCCAGGACAGTGAATCACAGGTTTTGCAGGTGACGGCCAGTCAGAGGGCTCTCATTCTCACTCTCTCTCTCGTAAGCTTCACTCAGTCACCGCCCAGTGCTCAGCTGAGGAGAGCTAAGGGGCCAGAGCTCAGGGCCAGCTGGGGGCTGGGCCAGTGAGCAAGGCACCACATAGGTGCCATGTGCCACCGTGGAAGGACGCAGGACACAGGTCATGGCAAGGGGTGTGAAAAGCTTAGCTGTTTGCATTTTTTAAAAATTAGGAATGTCCCCCCTTCTTCCTTCCTAAGTGGACCTACGCACACCCAGCCCACGGATGCCCCCGCCCAGCCAGGGGCTCTGGTGGCCATCTAGACTGACCTGTGTGTTGCGTCCCACGAGTAAACACTCAGGGTCACTCCGGGTGAACTGGGCTGCACGAAATAACCGCACAGTCAGACAAATACCTTGATCTTTGGGTCCTGTGACAGCTGTGGAAAGAGAGCGTGAGGAGCGCGTGCTGAACACTCTTACTGGGAAGAAGCCATTCAGATGAGGCGAGGGGTAGGATTACAAGGGAACAGGTGACGGTAGCTCAGCCCCTCTGGGTGCCTCTACTCCCAGGGCCACTCCCAGGGCTACACCTTATAGTGAGGGAAAGACCAAGTGGGAGTCAAGGCACTACTGATCTCTCCGATCCCCGTGGTGCGTCAGGACTTCAAGGTGCGTGCATTTGGAGTGGCTCCCCACACTGTGCTCACCTCGGGACCCTCTCTATACCCCCTGGCCCAGGCCAAACCCAAGCACTTCCACGGCCCACAAGCCAGACGCTCGGCGAGTCCCCGGCAGGCCAAGCCCTCTGCCCTGGCCTGTCCTCCTCTCTGCACACCTGGGCCTGCCTGGCCTCCTCCACTCCCCCGTCAAGCCCCGCTCACAGGCCTGGCCCCCTCACCTGCCCACAGAGCTGCATCCCTGGAGGGAGGAGCTCCCAGCAGCCTGGCCTGGGACTTGGGCTAATGAGAAGGTAGCTCCAGGCAAGGAGGACCCTCGGCCGCACAGAGGAGCTGGCCCAGTGCTGCAGACCCCTTTGCCCACTGTTGGTCGCCCTAGGAAAGCTCATCCCTGCCCACTTTCCTGCCAGGAGGCTCTCTCTGGCCCGCTGTCTTGTCTGGGCTGACTGCGGCTGATCCCTCAACAAAGAGCTTGCTTTCCAGGCCCTGCGTCACACGCCGCCTTGCTGGGGACCCCTGTGGTCCCCTCCGGCTCTCCCCAGACGTGTGCAGACTGGTGGGAGCAGCCGAGGAAACGCACCTTTAGCCTTGCCCCTGCCTCCACATCCCTGGGAGGGCTGCAAGGTGAAGGATGTGGGAACAGAGACGGCAACTGCGAATCCCTCGCCCAGAGAGCGGCACTGAGGGTCTGCAGTGGTGGGGACCCGGAGCTGCATGCTTCATTTACCACTTTGTGGGTCAGAACAAAGACCCAGCTCAGACCCCAGTGGCCTGGAGCCTCCCCTGCTGGGGTGCTGGGAACGAGCCGACTCTTTGACAGGCATCCTGGGCAGGGAGGGCCGTGGGATGCAAGTGTACCTGGCACGAACCTGGACTGGGCCCCACACGTTCTGACCCCACTCTCCACATCCCCGGCAGGGCGGGTGGAAGTGCACACGAGCACGTGGTCACAGCACGTGGGCAGGACAGCGGGCCTGGCAAAGGAGCCACCTCCCACGGGTGCCTGCCTCTGCCTCCTGTGGAAGTGAGCGGGAGAGTGAATGATTCCCAGGCCCTGGGAGGGGGTCCCTGGGCGGGGGGAGATGTGTGAGTTCATTGTTTCTTTATGCAAAGAAAGCCCCAGGAGAAGTCAGCGACCCAGAAAGTTCCCTTGAGTTAATGAACTTGGCCACTGGGGAGAGAGATGCTGCCCGGTCCTCGCTGCTGGTCTCTGGGCAGCTCTGCCTATTCTCCACATCCCGCCTCCCGCCTGCCTTTGACAGGAGTGAGGCTGTGTGTGCTACGGCCACTCTCGCTAGAGACCCCACGCTACCCGAGGTGCTCCGTGGCAGATGCGGGAGCCCCGCTGCACTCTGGCTCAGCCAGGACCTATGGCGAGCCTTTGGCCGACGACTCCCCGCAGAGCCTGGGTTTATCTGGTTTATGGAGGCTCCCCCTCTCTCCAGCAGTAACGGGCCTGTTCCTTTGGTCAGAATCACTGTCTTCGGCCCCAGGCCAGGTTCCTGTTGCCCGAGCCTCCACCCTCAGGCTGCAGGGACAGAAGCAGGTCTGTCCCCAAGACAGATTCCTCGAGGTTGGTTGCATCGGCAAACTGGGGAAGGGCTGAGCATTTGCCCCTGGTGGAGGGACACTCAGCCACAGCTGTCTGCAAGGGGCTGGGTTCAGGATTCACTACTGAACAGGGTGACGCTGACAGTTTAAAACTCCAAAGACCCTGGGCAGGAGTGACAGGAAGTGCAGAGTCCGTGCAGCCTTCACTCAGCAAACCCCAGTGTTGTGGTCAGTCTGCCCAGCCTGGGAGGCACTGGGCGCTGGCAGAGAGCCAGCCAGGCATGAACCTGCCTTCCCTGGAGCTCATGGTCAAGGGCACGGCCCCGGGGCCCAGGAGGGTGGGAAGCACACCTGTGGAAACCAGCATGGCCTCCTCATGCCCTGGAAGTCCAGGCCGCAGCCCAAAGCCCAGCTCAAGCAAAACCACCCCAACTGTTTCATGGCCTTCCGAAAAACATGTTCCTGGCCATGAACTGCTCAGTTTACGGGTGTTGTTGGGGACACGGGACAAACACAAAACAAAGGGTCATCCTTCCTGCCCTCAGAAGTCCTAAACTCAAGACAGGAGGTGACCAACCGACAAGTCCTGTGGGCAAACGGTCAGCCTTGTGGTCCCACAGGGTTTGTAGGACACCCAAGGGCCTGTGTGAAGGTGGACACTTCACAAGAACTCCTTCATGAGCGCGTGCAGAGGGGTGATGCTGAGCCCACATCTGTGATGTTGGGACCATCTTTGTCCCCAAGATGGCCATTAGCTTCCTGGGGCCTTGTAGGATGGGAATTTGAGACCAAGAACGGGCAGGCAGAGATGCATACAGAGCCCACCACTAGCTGAAGACTGACCAGGAGTCCAGCAGAACCGGGTGTCTGGGGCCAGGGAAGTCAGAGGCCCCAACAGACAGGGCAGTGGCAAAGGGAGCATGATTCTTGCTCAGTCTGGCTGCTCTCTACACCTGCCTGGACTCTCAGAGATGGCCCAGGAAACTCTCCGGGTCAGGACAGACATGGACACAGCTGACGCTGCTGACAGAGCGGAAACCGGAGCCAGCGTGAGAGAGCAAGAGATGGGGATGGAGCCAACTGACCGGCAGTAGGACTTTCCCGCAGAGCCTCGTGGGCCTCCACTGCCAACAGAGCTGACGGGCTGTGGGGGCCACAGGTTGACCAGGCACCTGCATCTGAACTTGGTGGGAGTAGATCACTCTAAGGCTGATCCTGACCCAAGGACTCCGCCCTGCTCCAGGTGGCCCTTCCCTGTGACTCGCTCCCTATAAGATCCACGTCCTTCTTCCAAATAGCGGCCAGAGGGAGAGGACGCACCAATCACCTTGAACCGCACCTCACACTTGCAAGTCTGTCCTGCGAATCCCAGCCCAGATCCCATCTGCCGAGTTTAAATCAGCATCCCAAGCTGGCTGATTTTCAGTCGCTCTGGCTTATTTATTTATTTCTTTAAAAGGAATATTTTCTAATAGACAAAAAAATTCCTTTTCATGCTTCACTAATGCAAAAACAGCTGAACCAATTTAGCTCAAACTTTCTCAATAGCTTGTTACAATCCTAATTAAAATATTCACATACGGTGCAAGCTTTGGGGAACAAAATATTGCACTGTCAGTCAAATTCTGGCTGAATATTTACAACCAGTTAAACAGAAAAGCAACAGCCTGGCGTTTACTCTTTGTTGCTTCTTAAAGAAAATGTAGTCGGACATTTAACGGTGAGTGTGTGAGAGAGGAAGAGGGCCAGCGGCTCTCCGCTTGGCTCACCTCACAAACAAGGGGGAGGGAGACGCCTGCTCTCGGCCGCAGACCTCATTTACCCAGGCTCCCTGGGCAATGGCTGTCCACTGGGGGGGGGGGGGGGCCAGTTATGTGGGGAGAGAGGACGGTGCAGTCCAGCCGCAGCGCCCTGGAGGACAATTCTTGGCCTGTCCCGTGGGTGTGATGGTCCCACCTCAGTGGGATGTCCAGGGGGAGAGGACCATTGAAATGAGAAGTACAAAGAAAACGCGTGACCTTCTGGGAGAAACTTCCCCCAAGTGCCCATCTTCCCGACAGCCTGGATGTTTCCAGAACACTCCGCCAGCCTTCTGCTCCATAGACACCAGGCCCTTCCAGGCTGTGAGGACGGCAGACAACCTTTCACACAGCAATGAACCCGGAGGCTCCTCTGCTGTTCAGCTTTCATGGCTGGTGTGAATGTGCGTGTCTTCCACAGACGGGCGGGTACACACGGAGGATGACAGGCGGGTGCAGACAGTGCAGCGCGCATGCGCGCGCGCGCACACACACACACTCGTGTGGCTCCTCCCCATCTCAGCTCTCACTGCTCCTGCCCAGCGTGTGCACCCTCCAAGCCCCAGTTCTCCCAAGCAGAAAGCCAGTGGCTGACCTTGCGTGCACAGCAGCGCAGTCCTGGGTGAGGGCCATGCAAAGCCTGGCTGGGTCTGGCGGTCCCCATTTCTGAATCTTGTGGTCTTTAGCTTCACCTTGTGTCTGAGATCTGTGAACTTTCACAGAAGGTGCCCCCACCATCATCCTGCCAAGGTCCTGCCAAGGTCACGCTAAGCTCCAGGACATGTAGCCATGGGTGACCAGTTCACTCTCAGCTGCATGGCAGTCGGCAGAGGCAGGATCCGCGGAGCTCTGCGTTCCGGCCGCCCGGACGTCGGCTTCCTTGGTCACCGCAGTGAGCCCGAGCTCCTTCCCTAGGGCAGGTTCATTCAGGGCTTACAGACTGGAAATTAAACGATCTGGGGTCTTTGCTAAGGGACCAAAACTGGAGCACTTCTCCCTGCTCCGTGGGCTCGGTGGCCACATTTGAGGAAGCTCTTCCCACAGGGGCTTCATATGATGTGCTGAGTGTGAAGCCAAACCCCAAAGCCAGCAAGAGCTGCACCGGCTTCCATCTTCCTCATGAGAAAGGAGCGTGTAAAGCCTAACACACGGCGCCAGAGTGGCCGGAGATCCTGATTAGGAGGTGCTCTTAGGTGGGGAGCAACCCTGTCAGCAGCGGGGAAGGCTCCTGGGCTCCACTGCCCCCTTGAAGTCCCCCTACCCAGCCCCCTGGGAGCCCCAGTGGCTCCCAGGATGGAACACGTGACCGGGAGGGTGGAATCGAATCCGGGAAGGGCATCCTCAGGACAGTGGGCTGTGAAGACCCGTGAAGTCCAAGGCAGGTGCTTGCCCAGGCAGCTGGGTGGCGGCCCCAGTTGTCCAGCAAGTCCCCCGAGTAGCCAGGCCAGGGAGCAGCCCAGGCGGGTGCATGTGGCAGGACCCAGGGCCGGGAGGTCACACGCCTGGTGGGAAGGCTCCACTTCCCGGGCCCGTCCTTGAGCCACACCAGCACTGCAGCAGCAGCAGATTGCCTCGGATGCTGCCCCCTCGCTAAGCCACTGTCACAGACCTATCCCTGGGGGCAGAAATCCTCAGTGCATTCAGCAGGAAACTGGCTCAGAGGTCGGGATGCCAAGAGGACACGTGTGGGACACTCCAGGGGTTGGACCTGAGCCCAGAAAGTTCAGGAGCACCCGTGCCGTTGGAAGAATGTTCGGGTTCCCCAGAGCAGTACCGGCCTCCGTGTGGGAGAGTCCTGAGCACGGCAGGGTGCTGAGCAGCGTCCCTGGCCAGCACCACCTCCAGCCGTGACAACCAGGCACCTCCTGACACTGCCAAGTGTTCCTTGAGGACTAAGTCACCCCTGGATAAAGCATGGGGCTCCAGGATCTTCAGATTCCTTTCCTCCTCTGTAAAGGATCGGGTCCCCTCTCCCGGGGACGGGAAAGAAAAGGCCTTAACGTGGAGCCCGAAGGCAAGTCCTTTAAACACAAGGCAGGCCCGGGGTGAGAAAGCATGGCTTTCTATTATGCTCAAAGATAAATTTCATTAAAGCAGCCAAGCTAGAAAGCAATTTCCATTTTCAGATGTTTGTAATAGCACATTCCAGGCCTGGGTGGGGAGTGCCGTCCCCAGCTATTGGGAGGTGAACTGGGACGAATCGTAAATACTGCATTTCATCGACTTTTCCAGGCAAATCAAAAGAGGAGGAGGAGGAGGAGGAGGAGGGTGGGGAGGGGAGAAGGAGCAGAATTAACCTGAATTAAAAGCCGAGCTGCAGAAGGAGTGATTAATGTGAGCAGCGTCCACTCTCAATGCTGTGGAATAAACCTCACCTTCCAGGAAGACTGTGCTCTGCAGAGCCTCAGTGTATTTAGGCGGTTCACAAGGTAATGAGTCAGATAACGGTGGTGAGATGAATTTACAGGCCAGAGTCGCAGCCATTATACAACCCACGGTGGCTTGGCACGTCACCAGCGATTGCAAAATTAATTTTAATGGAAGAGGAAATGTTAGTCGGAAGACGGGCAGGCCTCCTCAGGGTCCCAGCCCCATGCCTCTGCACCCCAGCCCCGTGCCTCTGCACCCCAGGCATGTGCCTCTGCACCCCAGGCACGTGCCTCTGCACCCCAGCCCCGTGCCTCTGCACCCCAGGCACGGCCTTGGTGACCTTGAGAACCCTCCCACCTGTCCAAACTTTTCCTCCAGGGGGAAAAGAAGCAGCCTGTCCTTCACAGTCTCACAAACCTGGGACCCCAGAGCAAGCCCCCAGGGGGAGCCTGGCCAGGCAGGCAGGCGGGGAGATGGCACAGGCAGGAGCCATGGTGGGGCTGGACACCGAGGGGCCAGGAGTTCCTCTTTCTTCCATAGACTTGAAGAGCGGAGGAGAAGAGACCCCAGGGTCCCTAGGCACCCGTGAGCTGCTGTGACCCAGGCAGAGCAAAGTGCTCCTCTGTGCGTCCGGGCTTCCAGGGCCCTGCGCCTCCTGAGCTGTGAGAGGGGAGGCCGACCCCGGCTCCTGCCCTCCGTGTTTCCGGGCACTCGGGCCTCAGGTCCTACTGCGCAGCTCAGCTCAGAAACACAGAAGAGTGGAGCGGGGCAAGCAGAGGGCCTCCAGAGAGCAGCCAGGAGGGGCACGTACAGACACCCACAGGACCACAGCCACGGCCATGCACAGGCAGGGACCAGCTGACCCACTCGATACCACGGTGATAGAGATTAAACAAAACACAATGCTGCTGCTTCTTTTTTCTTCTTCTTTTTTTAAACCAAATTCCAAAATTAAAAGAACTGAAAACCCAAGTGCTGAGAGTCCAGAAAGAGCACCATAGACTGTCGGGGCGTGGAGCCCGGGAGGTCAGGGTGCAGAGACCTGCTGGCCCAGTGGAGGTCACCGGCTGGAATACAGAGTGCCACCGGCAACAACCAGAGGTAACCTTGAGAAACGGTCAACGAGGTCATGGACAGCACAGTCTACAGGACATCTGTGGTTTTGGAAAAAAGTGAATAAACCTATGTGTCTGACACGACCTGCGCTCTAATGCAAATTAAAATAAAAAGTCAACTCGTGGAAGTATAAGAACATCGAGCCTTGCTGACACAGTGGGACACGTGTGCTTCTGTCTCCGTGCAATGTGATGGCCGGTGCTAGGGGCCAGCTCTGCAGAGGAAGTGCCAGAGGAGGTGAGTGGTCCTGTCCCTTGATCAATGCCCACTACACTGGCTGAGCTGGACAGTGAGGAATGTCCCTGTGCACCTGCCATGTGGGGGAGCTGTTCACATAGGACCCACGTGACAGGGGACCCCCTTAAGTTTAATTACATGGACGATGGTGAAACACAGGTCAGGGAGGAAGAGAGTTTGGAACGACATGGTTTTCACTTGCTTTTGCTCTCTGCACCCCAAGGCCCCATTGCAATGGCACCAGGGCATCTCCACCCACTGCTTAGGGTCCCCTTGAATTCATGCTGAATGGGAATTGGGCTGCTCCCAGGGTAGCTCCTCCAGACCAGCTTGTCCTCCTGGGACTGGCACTGCCCAGCGGGAAGCCATTGCACAGCTTGGCACCCTCCCCACTTTCTCCCTCCCGACTGGTTCCGTATGTGGGCAGTGTCCAGCTAGAGGAAGGTCCCTGGCTCTGTCTGAGGCAGAGGCGAGAAAGGCCTCTGCTCCCACAGCTGCTTCCCCAGCAGCAGGCTGCTGACACCTGCCAATGCTTCCTTCTGGACACAGGGCTGGCCACCAGGGACAAGGCGAGCTCCTGATTTAAAATGGGCTGGGAGAGTCTCGTGTCTCCACCACCAACCTCCCTGCTCAGATGTATCTGTCCCCCGAATCCAGGCACGTCCCCAGTGCCACCAGCACCAGATGACACCTTCATTCTCCGCCAGTCACAGAGAGGGTGCAAGGCAGTGAAGAGGGACCGGACACTTCCTTGCTGATCTGAAGCCACGGGTCTCCCCCTGGAGCAGACATTTCTCCCCAGGGTAGACCCACCCGGAGCCCGAGGGAGTGCTCAAGATGACCTTCCACAGCAGACACTGCACCCTGCCATCCCGAGGAGCGACTGTCCAGCAGCCAGCAGCCAGGGCAGGGACAGTGCTCCAGCCGGAGAGCACCCCCTCCCTGCACAGACCACCGCCTGTGCGTCTGGACCACGGTTCCGGGCTTGGCCCTGCTGGGGTAGATGTACTCCGTCCCTCAACCTGAGTGTGCTCTTCCAAGCGCAAAACCCAGATGTCAGCGAGGCTCAGGGAGAAGCAACTGTGGGGCAGGCGGCCCTCCCCCACTTGGCAGAGCCCTGGACACCCGCCAAGGGCAGGGCGGTGCTCCAGAGGGGAGCCAGCGGGCATCTCTATGCCTGTGCTTCAGAATGTAGCTTGGAAATAAAAGGAAGGGGTTTTAGAGGCCGGCGTTAATTATATCGAAAGCCCAAAGCCTCGTCCGCGCAGGAGAGGCCCACTCCCTGCCGTCCGAGTGCTTCCTTGGACCAGGAAGAAAGCGAAGCTCCCAAGCCGAGTCCTCTGTGTGTCCTGAGGTCCCCCTCTGCTTCCCCACACTTGACCTTCCCGCCCTGGGCCTTGACCTCCCCGCCACTGGCAGAAAGTCGGCCAAATCACATCAGAAGACGCCTCCAAGGGCCAACGGATTCTGGGTCACTTAAATGCAGGAAACGGAAGAAAATCAAACAGAAAAAAATGATGTTCTCTCTGGGAGCTCAATCCTAAGGCCAGAGGAAGTCTGGGCAGAGTTCAGGCCTCGGCCTCTGACGGAGGCAGCCATCTCCTGCTCCCTGGCTCACCTCCTGGACACTGGGCAGCCCCAAGCAGTGCTCTTGGGAAACAGGGTGTGTCCCAGCTTTTCTCCAACTGCCACAGGGCTGCCCTGACTTGGGGAGTCCGTTTCCCTCCGACCGTGACTCAGGACCCCGGGTCCTCACTCTGGCCCTTGGCCAAACTCCCCACCTCCAAACCGGCTGAGGGTGAAGAGACGGAGGTGGGGGGCCGAACCCGGAACGCAGCCTCCCTGCCATGAGACGAGGGCATGACCCTTCGAGGGCCTGGGCTGGGTGGTGCTGCCTGGGGCACCCATCTGCTTAGCCAGGTCCCCCAGGGAGGCCGTGACGGAGCCACCCAGACGTCTCAGCGCCGCCTGTCAGAGGGGGCTGGACAGGTCTCCTTCATCGGAAAGGACGCGGACAGCTGCCATGGCCGGTCCCTTCTGCGACTGTCACAGAGATGGACATTCAGTTGCCACAGGAAGAACCGGGGGGTGGGTACCTGTTACTCTTTCTCTTTGGGGAAGCATGAAGGGGGAAATGGGTGGGTGGGGCTTTTTCCCCTGAAGTGAAATCCGAGGAAGAACATTTAGAATAATCTGAAACAGAAGGATCTTCTGAAGGATCGTGCGTTTATTTCCAAACACGAATCACCATGACCCAGACGTGGCCCCGATGACGGATGACAGCAGATGGTTCCCCAGGCCAAGGGACAGGTGGCTTAGAGCGCCTTTGAATTCAGGGCCTGGTCTCAGGGCCACGCGGGGCCTGGGACCCTCCCAGAGGTCAGGTTCTGAGGACCCGAGTCAGTGGGTCGAGGTTCCCAGGTTCCTGCTGGGGAATCGGGACGGACACAGGGGCTGGAGGGAAGGAGAGAGAACACACTGTCAGTCTCTCAATGCCACAGGCTAAGGGACAGGCACGGGGGAGGGAGCAGGTGAGGGGACGCGTGGGTCCTGGTGTGGCTGCCAGTCTGCATCCCTGGGGATGTGTCACAGCCGTGAGGAGACAGACTGGTGGGCCACCTGATGTGGAGTCCATCTGAATAACACCCCTGTCCTGAGCCGCTCACCACAGCCATCCTGGCCCCAGGCTGCCCTATACTCCACCTCCACACGGCCTCACTGCGCTTTCCAGACCACGAGCCCCGTGCCCCGCTCCTCCAAAGACTCCGGAGCCTTCAGGGCACCGCTGCTGCAGCCTAAAGGAGCCACTGGCTGCCCCTGCCCTTCCTCCCCTCACGGACGGAGCCCGGCTCCTCTGCTGGCTGAGCCTGTGCTCCTGAGCCGTCTTCCTCCCCCAGGCCACCTGCTCACCTTCGCCCAGATCCTCCTCCTCTGAAGTTCCTGCCGCCACAGGTCAGCCCCTGGGCCTGACCCAGCAAGTGGATGCCACACTGGAGGGAGGTGCCCTCGGCCAGCTCACATGGCCCTCCACTGGTCCCTCCGTGGGTCACGGGGACTGGCACACCTGGGTTCTCCTGTGTCTCCGCCTCTCCCAGCAGTGCGGACCCCAGGGGGAGGGGGCAGGCTGGAATGCCTAGGAGGGTCCTGGCTCCAAGCACCACACAGAAACCATTCCCCAAGGACCCAGCCCAGGCGTGCCCAAGAAGGTGCCGGGGGGCAGCTCTGGTCTCCCACTGCCTCCCCTGCAGCCGGTAGTCCAGAAGTTTCCCCTGATAAGAAGCCCCCAGGGCAGAGGTCCCTGGAAACCACCTTGTTCAAGTCCTCAGCACCTGGCCACCACTCAAAGCCTGTCTCCTCCTGTCCTCAAAGGTGCGAGTGAGCCTGGCAGGCAGAGTCCAGGCCCCCTAGTCGCACAGGATGACCACACTACCACCAGGTCACTGATGACAGCCCGGTGTCCATCGACCTGAGGGTTTCTGCCCCACCACATTAAGGTGAGTAAGGGAAAACACTGAATGTTCAGTGAAACACCCTAATCCCCACGGAAAGGGCCTGTCAGTTACAAGAACCAACACCGCTTTTAAAAACCCAGGGAGGGAGAGGCCCCGTGCGGACCGTGCAGTGGTGAGCCCGGGTCTCCCCGTGTGGACCGTGCAGTGGTGAGCCCGGGTCTCCCCGTGTGGACCGTGCAGTGGTGAGCCCGGGTCTCCCCGTGTGGACTGTGCAGTGGTGAGCCCGGGTCTCCACGTGTGGACCGTGCAGTGGTGAGCCTGGGTTTCCCCGTGTGGACTGTGCAGTGGTGAGCCCGGGTCTCCCCGTGTGGACTGTGCAGTGGTGAGCCCGGGTCTCCACGTGTGGACTGTGCAGTGGTGAGCCCAGGTCTCCACGTGTGGACCGTGCAGTGGTGAGCCCGGGTTTCCCAGTATGGACTGTGCAGTGGTGAGCCCGGGTCTCCCCGTGTGGACCGTGCAGTGGTGAGCCCGGGTCTCCACGTGCTCCGAGTGAGCAGGCAGAGAGGACCTCGGGCCCGCCCATCCTCACTTCACTGGTGTAGAAATGGTACCCTACAGACGGACACATCACAGGTATGTCAACAGTGAGGGCACAGAAGAGGACACGCAGGAATGCACACAGTCTCCTCCAGGCTCTCACCAGAGTGGACTGTTGACTCCGGGAAGAACCTGGTGGCTCACCAGAAAAGACAGGGACAAAACATGGCCGAGGACCGCGGGGTCCAGTTCCACCTGCACACACACAGCGCCTGAAGCTGCTCCTGACTTCAACTGGGGGACCTCGGCTCAGCCCACAGGGGTGTGAGGGCTGCACTCCTGCAGGACGGTGGCCGAGGACAGAGCTCTTGGTCTCACAGAGGAGACCTGCCCCATCTGGAACCCAGGGGCGAAGGGTCACATTCCTGGCCACTTGCTCCCTTGATAGGATGATGTCATGTCACCAGTACTAAACTTAGGAAGGCCTCTCTTGAAGTCTCTGAGCTATGTTAGTGTCATCGGTGCCACCAAAAAATCAGACTGTGAACGAGAATGTGAGGCGCTGGGAAGAAAGGATTCAACCGCAGTGTACAAAGAAAAGCCGTACAGAAACCCGACTCCCGGGACTTCACGAACTCTGGAGTAACAGGGGACCCTCCTGCTAGCTTAGGAAGGGCTGCCTGTCTCCAGGAGAAATGGGAAAGGTAGAAAACAGCGCGATTCGGGTATTCACAGGAAAAGGAGCACCCTCTCCCTGAGACCCTTCGTCTTAGCACCCGGGAAATACGTCTGTATTTTATTGCCAATTACCTGACATGGTTGTGAACACAGCAGAAGATCAACCACAAATAAACAGACGTGGAAACCCAGAGCGGCCGCGGGGGGCCACGTGGCTCCTGAAGGCACATGTAGACCCAGGGCCAGCCTCGTGCACCTGCCATGTGACGGGGGGAGGAGCCGCTTGCCCCCTCCCGAAATACCCACACAGACCTGAGCTGCCTGCACGGCTGGGCTGCCGCTGCTCTCTCCTTGTCACCCTCTGTCTCATGCTGCACACTCAAGTAGAACTGGATGTCCCTGGCATGTCCTAAGGAATACCACGTCCTTGTGTCCTTGCTCGGAGTCGTCCTTCCTCTGGGAACAGGCACTCTTTGTTCTGCGCTGGGCGCCCCTCCGCCAGGCAGCCAGCCTCCCTGCACGGCGACTTTCATCTCAGCACCTGTAGCCCGAGGGGCTGTGCTCTCAGCTGACATCGCCCACTGTCTTTGCTGCGACAGCCACGCGGGGCTGGCACGGTGCCCTGGCCCTCCTAGGGCTCGGAGCCTCACAACCCTGCCAAGCGTTTCTGATGCGAACTGTGACATGTACCTTGAAGAACAGGTATGAGGGACAAGGACAGCAGCTGGCCTCTGCAGCCAGGACTCTGGGAGAGGAGGACTGATCACCACCGCAGCTTCCTAGGCCGCTGGGGTTCTGTGGCCAGCTGTTCCTACAGCCCACGCTCCCCAGGGCTGAAGGACATAGCTCAGGGGTTTTAGGCGGCAACCGGGCGGCAGGAGTGGGACTCGTGCCCGGTTCCTGCTGTGAGGTCTTAACCGCACACCTGCACTGCGGCTGGAGATCGTCTGGGTTCGACACTGAAGCTCGGCGCCCACACCTGCACACACACATGTTCTCACATAACCTCTCAAGAAGTCTAGTTAAATATTGTTCCTTCTGTGTTCTTGGCTCCTGGCCAATCTTGTGATAGAATCTGAAGGAGAATCACTTTTTGGCAAGGTCTACTAACCTTAAGTTTCTCTAACCTTAATTCATAATCACTTTGAATCGAGTCTTTTGGCCCAGAACAGATACTCAGCTACTTATCCACATTACATTTGCCAAACAAAAAGCCGCTTCAGGAACGTCACGTATTCCACAAGTGGTGCGGCCTCTCCAGCCTCGGCGAGCGGCTCCCACCTGCCACACGACGCTCGGAGCCCTGGAGCTAGGAGCACGGTGCCTGGGTGGTCAGAGGGAGCACGTTCAGCCTCTGCCTCTCCCGATCAACAAGGCCGTCTGCGAGGAGCCGCAACGGGGTGATTTCAGGACCATCCGGGTTTGAGAGTTCGATTCCTGGTGCTGCTTGGGTTAAAAACAATACAAGACACATCTTCCTTCAAGTTGCTGCTTCTGTCCGGCCACCATCTCTGCATGGGATGCTCCCTGTGAGGTCACGGCCACCCTCGAGGGCTCCACAGCCTCCCATGAGAAAGGGATCACTTCTGAGGCCAGAGGTGGTGGGGGAAGGGGTCTGCACGCCACCCTCCCTCCTGCCAGGGCAGGATGAGCAGTGCAGGTGGCAGTACCCGTGCTTCACCCCAGGGCTCTCCCAGCAAGCTGAGTCCCGGCACTGCGTGGCCCAAACCCAGCAGGCATCGCCCCGGAGCTGTCGCCACACACCACTGCCACCTGTGCAGGTGGAGAGCTTGCTGAGCTCCTGGCTCCTGCAGTAAACAGCCAGGCCTCCCTACACACCTCACCAGCCCGACACTGGGCGAGAACAGGACCTGCTGACCCTCCGAAAGGGCCGTTCCTGCCGTCCCTTGCAAGGTCCTGGCGTCGGAAGGCCTGTGCTCAGGTCTCCAGGTGATGGCCACGGACCCTCTCCGTCTCACCTTGAATGTGCTCTGCACTGGAAACGCCATGAAAATGCAATCAGCAGAGCAGCCTACAAAGTCTTCTGCCAATCACGTCCAATTACTCAGCTTCCTATTAATAGCACGCGGCAGTTAATCAACAAAGGTGTTTATCATCTGAGAAGAAAGAGCTCGGGTTTGGGAATAATGTTATTTGCCAATCTTTCCATTTGCCAGTTTTTGAACTGCCACGAATTGTCATCTCGAGCTCCTTCCTCAACGCGTTTATTCTAAAAGAATACACCTCCTGACAGTTTGGTCAAGTGAAAGTATCGCTACAGCCTGGCTACATGGCGACTCCGGGGTTCGCTCCATCTCAGGCCACAGAACTGTCACCGAGCCCTCTGTTCCCCCCTGAGCTCCCCTAGCTGGCGCAAGAGCCCCGCGAGTCCACAATGACCAGCACTGGCTGAGCTCAGGCCTGACCTGCACCCCCCACTGCCAGGGCTCAGCCAGGTGCCTGCCTCCATGAGCACCGCGGCCAGTCTGCTGTGGGAAGCCATGCCCTGCGGGGGCCGGGTGGGGGTGAGGGCAGCTCTAGGGCACCGCAAGTGGGCGGCAGTGCTGTGTGGTGTGCTGGGCCCCATTCTGCTCCTGGGAGAGGTGAGGAGGCCGAGTTCTCCTTCCAAAACCGCGTCATGCATGGCCAGGGCCGCCCTCGCGGGCCAAGGGTTACTGTTGACTTTCTTTGCACCTCACGACTCAGGGCTCTGTCAGTAAGCCACCAAGCACAGACCCAAGGGGCGAGAAAACCACCTCCGGGTGCACTCTGAGTCCTTCCGAGGTCGAGCAAGTGTCTCATGTGAGTCACGTTGACGTGAATCATGAGCCACCTCCTGGAGCCACCCACAGCAGTAGCCACAGCCCTGGCCTGGGCCTTTACTTAGGGGGTGTTAATATGGGGGGGAGCCAGAGGGGGTGTGGCCTGCTGCAGAAGGCTCTGGCTGTTGGTGACTTGTCCATAAGTCCACCTGAGGAATCTCCTGATGTTCCCATGTGCATGGTGACCTCAGGGCCAGAGGGTGTCCTCTTGTTTGCCCTGTATTCCAAACGCCTGTCCCTGTCCTCTGCCCTCCCCTCCTGTGCATGGGCCTTCCTTGGGGATTGCTTGGGTGGTGCTGTCAGATGGTGTTTTCTAGTCTCCCATTTAATTTAAGGTTTTAAATGGGATTACACCTACCTGGGCTTTTAAATCATGTCAAAGAGGCTTTGGGGGAATTATAATCTGTTAATTAACTCATCTTAAACACAGTAATACCCTTTCTACTCATAAAAGGAGCTTGGAAGCAACAAGGCGACACTGGGAATCAGCAAACAGATAACTCTAGAGGTGGAGCTCCGTCAGGGCTTTGTCCCTCCATGTCACACAAGATGCTGGACACGGGGCCCTGAGCTCACTGCTCTGCCCCCACAGGGGGTGGCCCTTCTCAACTCCTCCAGCAGGTAACAGGTGCCTCCTAGCTGGCCTGGGAGGGTCCCTGCTCCTGGAATGCTGGTCGGGGAAAAGGCAAGGGGCAGGTGGGCCACTGTGGCCCACGTCGGCCGCCCTCCCACAGCTCTGGGCCTGGGCAGGGCTTCCTCTGGGTTTAAGGGTCACACCTTCCATGGGAGGCCGTGATGCTTGAGGACAATCCTTTACCCTCTCTCCATTCAGCGGTCACTGGACAGCACTGTGAAGGGAGTGCAATGTGCAGAAGTGGCCTCGTACACACACACACACACACACACACACACACACACACACACACACACACTCCCCATCCTCGCTTTGGGTCCTCAGGAGCCATCGTGCCTCACAGTGGACGCTGGTTCCCACATTCTGCCGCCTGGTCTCTCCTGCCACGGCAGCGGCTGCTCCGTGCTCCTCCCTCAGTGCCAGTTTATCTTAAACCAACGCACGTTCTTGAAGCCAAGTCATCGCCTCTTGACAGTTGGGCTCACATTTGCCCCCTGGTCTTGCACACGCCCAGCCATACCACCCAAGGACGCGCCCCTTGGTTCCATGCACGCTCCCCCTCCCTGAGAACATGAGCACAGTGCAAGGTCTGGGTGTGCTCTCCACGTCCTGTCCACACTGCACCTGTCGGGGTCGCTGTGAAGGTCCCTGTGCCTTCCTGTTGGAGGGGAAGCCACCAGGCTCTGCATCCGTCACCAACTGCCCTGTGGGGACGTGCAACGCGGACACAGTCTCCTGTTGGGCAGGGGGAGCTGCTGTCTGCTTGGGCTGTTTGCAGTATGAACGATGCTGTCGATCCCCCCAGCCTCCTCCTTGGACACACGTCCGAGAGCCTCCCAGGTGTCTGGTGCAGGAGCTAAAAGCCCTTTCCGTGCAGGACTTCCAGGCATGTGAACAGCGGGCTTTATCCGCGAATCCATCCTCCCATGCTGTCAGGCCCCGAGGATGGCTCAGTGTTTAAACACAGTTCCTGGGGATCACTAGTGTCCTTAAGAGGATACTTTTCAATTCCCGTCCAAATCTTGAAGTGGGGCCAGAGCTGGATATGATTACAGAGCCATCAACAGTAATGGTCAATCAGGGAGCAACTAGCCTGGAGGGCCAGGGAAGACCCCATGAAAAATCAGAGTTAAATCTGTGTCAGGGGACTGAGAAGAGCAGAGAGGGGCCACGTCGGGGCAGGAGAAAGGGCAGGAGACAAACTCTGAGGCCCCATGCTGGCATGAGCAGCACTCACCCATCCTCCCCCTGATCTCGCACACGCCCTATTGGAACCACCCAGCCACACCGACCGAGGACATGCTCCCAGGAGGCTCTTAGTGCAGGAAAACCTTCCCGCAGGCTTTCTTCTCTTCAATCCTTCCCTGATCTCCTTCTTAAAAGTGTCTTGATCATCTGAGCTCTGAGACTGTCCTGAAGCCAGGTCTGCAGGAAATGAATAGTGAAGGTTTCTCTCCTTGGTCCAACACAATGGAAGAAATAGCAGAGGGAGCCCTGAGACTTGAGGACAGCTGGGGTCGGGGAGCCGTGGTCCTCCACCCATTCTGTTGCTCCACCTCCCAGAAACCAGGTGAAGAGGCTGCATCTTGGGAGTCTACCCAGTTAATAAGAAACCCCTAATGTGACTGTGGAGTAACCAGACTAATCAACCCCCTGCCGCGGGAGAAAACTAAACCCTGGGAAGAGACTCCCTCACCGCAGAGAGGTGGAAGGAGCAGCACCCGTGCCTTCACGGCTTCAGGACAGAGCAGGAGTGGAGACACTCAGCCACGGAAAACCTCAGCTCCAAGAATCGGAAATCCCACAGATTGTGAAAGGCCCAGAGTGGATGTCAAGTCTCCCAAATGGGCTCGGCAAGGTGTGCAAATGTGAGATAGAGGCACTTGGCGAGAGGGCCCTGAAAATGAATGTGTGCTAGACTCGTGGATGCAAATGCTGAAGAAATTTCAGAATTACACCAGGAGGTGTCTGTACACCACCACCACCACCACCACCACTACCACCACCATCACCACCATCATTACCACCACCACCACCACCTCCACTACCACCACCACCACCACTACCACCACCATCACCACCATCACCACCATCACCACCATCATTACCACCACCACCACCACCACCACTACCACCACCACCACCACTACCACCATCACCACCACCACCATCACGACATCACCACCATCACCATCACCACCACCACCATCACGACATCACCACCACCACCATCACCACCACCACCATCACGACATCACCACCATCACCATCACCACCACCACCACCATCATCACTACCACCACCATCAACACTACCACCACCACTACCACCACCACCACCACCACCACCACCACTACCACCATCATCACCATCACTAACACCACCACCACCACCACAATCATCACCATCACTAACACCACCACCATCACCACCACACCACCACCATCATTACTACCACCACCACAATCACCATCACCACTACCACAATCACCATCACCACCACCATCATCACTACCACCACCACAATCACCATTACTACCACCACCACCATTACCACCACCAACATCACCACCACCAACATCACCATCACTATCATCACCCCATCATCACCCCCATTGGGACTGAGCCCCAGGCAGATGTCAGCTTAAGTGGGCAGGAGAGGACCCTCCAGGATAAGGGGTGAGGTTGAGGGTGCTGGGAGGAAGCAGGAGGATGCACAAAGGTCCACAGGCGTATGCAAGAAGGGGAGAGGGGCCTGGGGCTCAGCGTCCTGTGAAGAGGAAGTGGGCAGGGTTTGGGAGACATCTCATAAAGCAAATGAGGGAGGCAAGAGTGGTTTTCAGCAGAACCAAGAACATCTCGAGACTATTCTTATGAAATTAAATGCCAACACTCCTTTCAGACAAGAGTGGAGAACCTACACTCGGCCCACACAGGGTAAGGCCACTGACAGGCCCAGTTCACCCTGAAACTTAATGCCAGGAGGGGGTGTCCAGCAGTGGGGCCTGGGGAGACAGGCCACGAGGGCCCTGCCCTGCAGAACCAGAGCCATGCCCTTGGGAAGGACAGTGACAGAGGCTGGGTTTCCCCTCTGCCAGGTGGGGGCACGGCAACACGTACCCAGATAGGAAGCAGAGTGCAGCCCCCACCTGACTCCAGAGCTGCTGGCCCTTGACCGTGGCCGTCCCAGGCTCCAGCACAGGGAGGACACTGTCCGGCTATTTGCAGACCACCAGCTCCAGGGGCATTGCCGTAGCAGCCTGAACAGACCAAGAGGGGTCCAGAAGAAGCAGTGCTCTTCCCAGTCCTTCAAAGTTCAGGCTGCTGCATCCTCCCATCCATCACCTCCTGGTGGCCACTGTGGGGTGCCCCATCACTAAGCCTGGCAGGCTGCAGAGGAACCATGGTGCTAATGGAGGCAACGGCTGCATGGAACCTGTTCTCCCAGCAGGTCTCCCAGACAGACCAGAGCTTACGAGGGAAGTAAGAGTGGTTTTCAGCAGAACCACCACCACCATCACCACCACCATCATCACTACCACCACTCACTCTGCTACCAGGACCAGGTTACACTATGACACACCCCATCCAGAATAGCAGCCCTGGACCAGGAAGAGGCACAGGTGGCCTATGATAGTAGGGGAGACCTGCTGGCCATGTGCCCAGGCCGTCCCTGGCCTCACTGTCAGCACAGGGGCCACATAAACCTAACACAGGCAGCTCCCTGCACAAAATCCTGCCACCATATTCCCTCCCCTAGCCAGAGTTCTCAGGTGTCCACTTGGCTGAAGGGTCTGCCTTCCAGGACAGTGCCAGGAGCCGCCCGGCCAGGCACATGGCCTATGCCCTGCAGTGTCCAAACTGAGGATTTTGCTAAACATTAAAGAAAAGAGAAGCTGATTGGCTCCCCAGCCAGGTGTGTGTGAGTGTGCGCGTGTGCGTGTGCGTGATCACCAGCAGCTGACACGCCTACTTCTGTGTCTGTGTGAGAGTTGTTAAAACGCCTCTAAAAATAATTCCCTTTTCTCTGAAGACCAAGGCAGGCACACTCCCAGGGCGGTTCCCTGGGAGCTCAGGAGCGCCCCGTCACAAACAAGAGTCTGGCCGCTCCTGTCCCCCAACCCCAGCCTTACCGCGGCTGGGCCGGCAAGGGCAGCCCTCCAGGTGACACTTTCAAAGGCAGCAAGTCTGGGCAAAGAGGGCCTCAGACCTCCCAGGCCGGGCAGAGGCCTGGCAGAGGCGGCTCTGTGACCACAGCCCGTCTCAAAAAGGGATACTCGGAGCCCCCATCACAATCAGGGATGGCAGTGACCATGAGGATGCTCTTGTGGGCACCCAGGACCTGCCTGACCCTCCCCTGACCTGTGTGGGGTCACTCTGAATTCTTGCATGTGTCTGACATAGGAGGTGGCACTTCTGTGGCTGGGGACACTGCTCCTGGGTTCTACGGGAAGCAGCCTGGCCTAGCTGGCTTGGCAGGTGCATGACCATAGAGACCCTGACCTATGTGGCCACGCCACTGCCACACACCTCTGTCTTCTTTGGAGAATGGACCCGGGGCACTGCCGTGAAGCAAGAGTGCATGAAGGGAGGGCCATCACGGGGACAGGAGGACGAAGAGGAGCCGGCTCTGGAGATGGTACAAAAGGGGCCCAGGGGCAGGGCGTGGAGGAAGCAGAGCCCTCTCCAGGGCGGCCAGGCCAGAGGGGGGTTGTGGGAGTGTAATCACAAACACTCCTTGGACAGTATTCCCCAAGTGACAGCTGGACGCTCCTGTGACTCAGATCAGTCCTAGGAGCTGATGCTGGAGCTGTTTCCCAGGGGTGCACCGCTCAGCGCAGAGCTGCTACCACGGCAAACTGCAACAGATCCTGTCCCCTGGGACGGTCTCAACCAAGCGTGGAGCAGAACAGAAAGGAGCCCGCAGCTGCTGAACAGTCACCGGGGACTCCACGAGGGCCACGGGACTTGGACACCCATCTCCCATCTCACGGGAATTACTTTAACAGCTTCTCTCCTTGGGGAGAAGCACGTTTGCAGGGTGGTACCCGTGCTAGGGGGCGTCACAGGTGTGTCCTGCTGGGCGTGTCTACCCAGGGGCGAACTCCTCGCGGCAGCTGGCCAGGCACAGCCTCCTGTACCCAGCAGCAGCCAAGGGGCTCCTGCCCAGAGGCAGACGGCTGAGGCTGAAGCATCAGAAATTCTAGAAGGGTCCTGCCCACCCAGCCAGACCCTTACCCAGCCAAAGCCCAGGGACAATCCAAGGCCACAATCAGGGTCTGTGGAATGTGGTGGCTTCTCAGCCACCAGGGAGAAGGTGAGCTTGGCCTTCCAGAAGGAGTGCAGGGGCCGAGCGGGAGAGGACACAAGAAAGGAGTGGACAGGGCAGGCACCGGAGCCCGCCACGGCCACCAGCACGTGGGCAGACCCTCAGGACATGCGAAGAACAGGTGCCAGGGCCTCGGGCACCCACTCCCCGAGCTCTGACCTAACCCAGGGCATTTCAGGAACAGACATCTGACCGACTCGGAGGCAGCGAGTGGAATCAGCATTGGAGCTGGGGGGGTGCTGGTGGGTGCCGGGGGGTGCTGGTGGGTGCTGGGGGATGCCATTACTTGAGAAGTAGGGCAGGAATTTTGACCACCATGGACACCTCATAGAAAGGGCTGAATTCCTCCTTGAGCAAAGTGCTTTCAGTTAGCAATTTCATTAGACAGTAATTCAAGCCCACTCCACGAAACCCACAAGGAAAGTCTCCTGCCTCCTTTCCCCACCTAGTCCTCAAAGGAGCTGCGTGACGTTTTAAGATATCCTTCCTTTTTAAATACCCGGCAAGTAAGGATCCGCACAATAGTGATCAGCGCCCTTCCCCACGCGGGGCACTGCACCATTTGGAGACAGTTGCTAGGAGTCCTCGGCCACCCAGGAAGGCAGAGCTCGCCTTCTGAGGGTGTCTGGTCGCCGTGTGGACCTTCTGCACCAGCTGAGAGGGTGCTCAGACAGCCCTTCTGCACACCTGCGGGTGCCTCTCAGAATTGGGTGGACTGTTGGTGCAGTGGATCCCATGGTGGACGCTAGGCCAAAGTGTGCACTCCACCCCGCAGGGCACAGTCACATGACCTCTAACATGGGGTGCCGCTTCCCCCCCCTACCCCCACCCCCCGCAGGGCGCGATTTCCCCAGGGCCGCCATGCCTGAGAACTAACATCTTAATCTCTGACAATCTGATCAATAAAACAGCAAACCAGAATCTCCCCTGGCTGGAAAGCAGACTCCGCACCTTGGCTCCAGGCCCCAGGATCGGAGGACGTTTTCTTCAGCTGCTGGTTCGCATCATTCAGCCACCCCTGTCCAACACCCCGCCCCACCACACCAAGCCACTGGTCTTCTCACAATCTTAAACAGTTTTAAATTTATTAAGAAAAACTTCCAAATGTATTTTATAAGTGTTTTCCTGGGTTTCTATTTTTTTCCTATAAAATTTAAATGGTACGTTTTTTGATAGTCAGGAGCTTTAATTTTTATGAGTCCGACATATCTGTCTCTTCTTCTATGGCCTTTGGGCACATGAATTTTTCAGGTAAAATATGAGACTTCAAAGCCAGCATTTGCTTCCAGCAGACCACTGGAGGCCATGTCCACAGAATCCCAGCACTATGCCCGCCCTCTCTCTGCTGCGGAACTGTGACCCATATCTTAAGCCTCACAGCCAGCAAACTTGCACCTGGTGCTCAAGTGACATGGTGTGACACAGGGAAGGCAAGTCCACAGATGCCATGTCACAGATCTCGCACATGTCCCAGTGCCCACCTGGGCCCCCGGATGCTGGAGGATGGCCACCATGAGAAGCACCTCGCGTTTGTCTGTGTCTCCTCTCCACCTAAGCCCAAGTCGTTACTCCTCCAAAGAAATGGAAAAATCATTGTGACTCCCAAGCGATGTGACCCAACACAGCACGGGCTTTGTCCCATGGCCTCTGGCCACCAGGCACCCGCTGTACAACCCTGAGCCACCAGCTCGTTTCTAAGGAGCCAGGATCTTGAGAAGGCCTGCCTGCTTCCTGGACCGAGGAGGAGTCTGAGTCCACACAGTGAAATTTTATTGTGGGTCCTATTTTTTATGCTGAAACTTTTTAAATGGTTGTCTACTTTCTCCACCACGGTGCATGCAGGGTCAGAACCCCACCGCGGCGGGCTAACCTCTCGGACGCTGCAACCACATACTGCAGTCCTTGGGTCTCCAGGGAATTGCAAAGCCACCTGTCCAGCCCTGAGGGATTGTTGTGTGTTTCCTCTAGGACAGCCTCCGAGCGGCATGCTGTTCTGAATCCAGGTCAGCGGAGTCAGAGACCTGTGCTCCCCCGTTGGCTCGTTCGGCCTTCGTTCATGGAAACGAAGGCCACCAGCCGAGCTCTGAGCCAGGCCAAGCTCTACCCAGGCCAAGCTCTGAGCCAGGCCCTGCACAGCAACCCAGCGAGGGGTGAGGCGGAAGGGAGCAGCGCACCACCCACCACCTAGGGACACTCCTGAAGAGACACTCACTCTGTTCCTTCATGCCAAAGTCACGTAAACATAGTGCCTGGAAACAGACAAGGGACATGCCACCTCCTGACAGTACCTGTAACCAGCAGGTGCTGCCCACTGGGGAGCAGTGTGAGACCCCGGCCCAGTCCCCCATGGGAAAGGGGCCAGGCCCCGCAGAGCACGCGCCTGCGAGGAGGAGCACGGTGGGCCCCGGCTTTCCCACAATGCCCCGGCAAAGCCCGCTGACCTCACTGGAGGCAGGCCTCCGGTCAGAGGCCAGGGGACTCTGCGAGCTGATCCGCTTTGTGTTTTCTCACCTGCTCGTGAGGCACCTGTGGGTGGAGCAGCGCTCCCGACCCTTCCTATCGGCCACCCTGACACTGCGGGCACTCACCAGTATCCCTTCTCTGGCTCCGTCCTCCCAGGCTGCTCCTGCGCCACACCCCAGCACTGTAGAGGAGCCAGGGTCCTCCCCTCCCTAAAGCCCGACTCCCACTCTGACCCCTCCCAGGAAGGGCCGCCCCCGATCTCTGCCTGTTGTGGGGAAATGAGGACCACCAAGGCCCCACATCTGCAGCGGGGAGCATCAGTGGGGTTCCGACAGCCGCCGCACCCCCGACAGGGAGAAGCACCTCAGATCTGCCCTCCAGCCACACGGGAGGACGGCTGGGCTTCCGGGCTCCTGGGGGCCTCGTTGGGAGATTTTCTAAGTGAAAGAACTTAAGAGTCAGGACGGGTTTTTGATTTTCTTTTTAAGTGACCACTTATTCATGACCCAACAGGACAGTGAGGATGACACTAAAGAAGCCAATGGGAACACTGCCCCCTCCTTCCTGAGGGTCACTGGAGCCAGGCACTGAGCGAAGCCCTGGGTCCATGGGGCACCATGAGGAAGGGCCATGGCATTGAAGCCCGAGTGCCTGAGGGTCATGTGACTCGCCCACTTCAGGGGCAGAAGCCAGGGCTCCTGCGGGGCCCACCGCCGCAGTCCAGGAGCAAGATCATCTGGGAAGCCGCTCTCCACCTCTCACTTGACGAACCCCAGTGTGCTCCATGTCTGGAAGTCCTCCCACAGGCCTAGCTGCTGGCAAGCCAAGGGTCTGTAGGGGCAGTGTGTGGCCCCGCCATCAGCCGGGCTCCCTGGGCTGCTGACCTGGGGAGTGGCTAGGGCCGCCCTTCCCAGGGAAGCTCCGCGGCTCCTCCTTCACCACCATCCAAGGCTGGGCTGAGCGCGGCTCCGTGATTCATGTCCATCTGCAAACTCGAAACGTGCCCCAACTGGAAACGGGGTCTTTGCAGATGCCATCAAGGTAAAGTGAGCTCAAACAGGTCACCGTGGGTGCTGGACACAGAGACCTGACACCTCAGGGAGGCTGTGAGCTGGAGGCGGCAGAGGCTGGAATGCCGGAGACCGCCAGCCACGCCAGGAGCTGGAGGAGGCACCAAGAACCCTCTCCTGGAGCTCTGGAGGGAGCAGGGCCTGCCGACACCTTGATTTCTCACTTCTGGCCTCCAAACTAGGAGAGAAAGCACGGCCCACTGTTGACAGCCATTCCCCTCGGGGACTGTGACCACAGCCCTGGACAGCAGCAGCATAACCAGTTTCAGTTTAACATGCCTCCTCCAGGATGCCTCCCAGACTGCACCATGCACACCCACCCAGGCTGCCCGCTGTACTAGGGTGTAGGAGGCAATCTCCACTGTGCCATGGCCAGGCACTGACTACAACTGGAGGCCAGGGCCACAGCTGGACATCCAGGACCCAACCCAGTACCTCACACGTTCTTACACACAGCAGCCAAGAGGACAGACAGATGGACTAAGTTCTAGGTCTGGGGAGTCCTTCTTGGGACCTCCCTTCACTCACCCTGGCTCCAAGCTCACCAGCTATTTCAGGAACGCAGGCTCCTGGCTGGGGGGGTGGCACCTGTGGCTCCTCTTCCATTCTTAACTCACAGCGTCCTGAGCTCCCCGATTCCCCACAGGAAGGGTAACTGCAGTGGGAGCCCCAAAGATTTCAAGCAAGCGCTCTGCACGCAGGAACGCTCACGGCGCAGAGCGCAGAGCCTTTCTCTCCCTGAGAGCCTCCCTCAGACCTGGTGACCCGTCCAGCCACAGTCCAGTGGGCCCCAAGTGCCAACACAAGGGACCAAGTTGAGCTCAGGGTGCCATCCTGACGTTGGTGGCTGAAGCCACGGTATTGATGCCTGTCTTATAAAGTCACCTCCATCGGGGACACAGAGCAGAGATGGCAACATGATAAAATGGTGGCAGAAGCCATGTCCCCGGCATGGCTTCAGGCAGCCCTGGAACCACGCACATGCCTGTCACTTGTGCCCTTTCCTGCGTGGACGTAGGCAATCAGACTCCGCGAGAGCAAAACGAGGGAAGAGAAGTCCTCACTCGATGCCCGCTCGAGCCTCCCGCCCTGGCAGGGGTGTGAACTCCTGTGCAAAGGGTCTGAGCAGAGGCCAAGGGGAGGGCCAGGGGCTGACCTTGCCGTCCACTCAGGTCACCAGACCAGCTAGCCAGTGACCACTTCTCACGAAGAGAAGTTTCCTGATGCACAAGCCACAGCGGGAACTGGAGCTGACTGTGACAACCCACCCTTGGGAAGTCCACTCACCACCACCTTCACTAACGTGAGCCTGGGGAGGCAGGGCAGGCCCTGGCGCAGTGTGGACAGAAGAGCTCAGCACGCCCCACTCTGCACCTGCGGGGTAACAGCCAGCTCGGTTCCTCGTCCTGAGGATGCAGGCAGTGAGACCTCGGCACAGCCTTGCTGGGTCACCAAAAGGATAAAGTAGGTGGAGCACATAGCTCAGGACTGGCACAGAGGGCACCCAAAACTCTAATGAAAAACTGTGGTCAGAAGTTTCACCATGGCCTCTCCCCAAACTCCCAGTGGGAACTCGACCAAGATCTCAACCACAGCCCACCCGGTCACACCTCTCTCCAGCGGTGAGGGGTCCACTCCTGCCACCGGCCCCGGCACCCCCCGAGCTGCCCCCAGTGTTAGATGAATTGAGTGCTGTATGGCTGGCATGTGCCCATGCCTGAGAGGGCTCTGGGCCACAGGCTGCTCCCTGCTCAGCTTTGCACTGCCAAACCTGTGACAGCCACTGTGCACACAGGGACACAGGAGGGAACTCGGGTGTGGAGGAGGGAGGCTAGCTGACCCCACCCAGCTCCTCCTGAGAAGAAAGCCTCCACTTCTCCCTCCACCAAAGCCAGGCAGGAAGGACAGGAGGCCTGGCCACCTACAGCCCTGAGCAAGAGCCAGCTTCTGGGGTGGGCTGAGGACACCATACCCGAGCCTACCAGGGCCCGACAGAGGCAGGTATGGTGCACACGCCCCCAGGAGAAATCTCAGGTGTGGAGAAGCTCTGCACCCCTCCTCGCTCCCGTGTGTGTGTGTGTGTGTGTGTGTGTGTGTGTGTGTGCCTATGTGTGCGCATGTGTGCATGTGTGTGAGTGTATGTGTGCATGTGTGTGAGTGCATGTGTGGGCATGTGTGCATGGGGATATGTGCATGTGTGCATGTGTGTGTGTGTGTACTTGTGTGTGCACGCATGCACATTTGGTACAATGAGAAACCTGACGTGAGAACCTCAGCCCAGCTGAGTGCAAGGCAGAAGCTGTCGGCTCTGCGTCTGTTGGATGAATGCGTGGCCACTGCAACAGGTGACCAGTCCTGGAATTTGTATCTGGCTTGACCTCTGACCAGGCATGGAACCGTGAGCACCATTTGTCCTGAGCCCTGGTTTCCCCATTTGTGAATTGGGAGGGGTGCGGCTGCTGACCAGGTCAGACATGCAGTGACCGCTGTGATAGTACACACTCAGGAAGCACATGTTGCAGCACCATCTGTTTCAGGACATGGAGCCGCCTGGCTGGGCAGCCCTGGTGGGTGTCTCCTGGGTGGGTGTCGTGGGCTGTCACTGACTGAGGACACTGGAGCAGACTCAGCTGCTGCAGGAGGGACACAGGGGCAGGGCAGCCTGGCCACGCCTGTCCTCAGGTCCCAATTGTGAAGGCCCTCCAGGGAGCCTTCCTCCACCAGGCAGGGGCCGCAGCCCGCTCCACAAGGCCCACCGAGTCCCTGGCTCACGGCAGAGCCTCAGGCAAGACCCCACACAGGGGTGCCTGGGGCAGACAAGGCCACGTGGCATCTCCCCACAAGCTCACCCTTGGGGCGAGCCCTGTGTTCCCACCACACACAGACACACACAATTTGTACGGTTTTAAGGAGAAACTTAATAGCATTAGCATCCCACGGCCACATTTTAAGACATCAGAAAGTGATAAAAGGATGGAAAATCAAAGAAGCCAAGACGATCAAGGCTTTTTTGTTGTTAAAAGGTGACCTCGCCTGGGGACTGGAGCCCGCCTCGCCTCCCCGCTCTGCACTCCTGAGCTCAAGTGCACAGTCCCTGGATCAATGGGAAGACTCTATTCATTTCCCAGGAAATTAACTGGTCTAATTTGCAGAGTTAGATAAACGCCAGCGCTCTCTGACCTCAATCAGCTGCTAATGAGACCGTGGAGCCCCTCCGCCCTCCCATTCCCCTTCTTCCCTGGAAACCCATCCTGGGACTGACCAGAGGTCAGCCTAGACAGGTCACCACCCACAGAGGCCCCAAGTGTCAGGAGACCCCGGAGGAGGAGCAGGTGGCTTAAAGGGCTGGAGGCAGACGAGGCAGGTCTATGGACATGCCACCAGGTCCCGGGGCAGAGACAGTCCCCACTCCTGCCACAGCAGCAGCTCTGGGTAGCCCTCGCTGTACGTGTGCTATTTCCCACCAGGGTGCCTGCCTCTGGCCTCTGCCCACTTCCCGTTTTCTCTCCCTCCATGTTCCCTGTCACGGGCCCTTTGCCCATCCCTTTGCCTCCTCTCTGGGCAACTGGTTGGCTCCTAGTCATATTGAGATCCTAAACTAGTGATCCAGCCACCCATGTCGGTGGTCATCCCCAGACTGAAATCTGGGTCCTGAAGAGACGTGTGCACCACAGTGCCCACTGCAGCACCGTCCACGAACGTCAAGGGCCAAACCACCTACATGCCCTGAGGTGACCAAGAGCCCCGGGAATACGAGGCTGCCACCCTGCGGCTCCTGGGAGCATGGGGCAGCCACTCTCACTGGGGACCCCACCCAGGAGGCCCAGCAGGCTTCATCCAGGTCTGCACAGACCACAGCACTGTCCCTTGAGGGGCCGGGGGCTTGGGGCACCCGATGCCATTGCAGCACGGGCACAGCGGGCACCAGCAGCTGTCAGAAGAGGAGTGACGTGAAACACCGTGTGGGAAAGCAGCAGGTCCTGCCCTAACCAGCCAGCGGGTGTCTAGGTCACCTTCTGCACGCCAGGCACGCTGGCGATGCTGCCGGGAGCCTGACAGGTCCAGCACACCTCTGGCCTCCTGGGCTCATGACCATCCAGGCAGCCGCAGAGTGCTGTGTCCTGTCCACACCCCACCCACGTCTTCTGTGCCACTGAGCTCTTCGGAGAGCCCTGGCTCCCAGCCACCAGCTCCCACCTGCTCCCCCACCTGGTGGCGAAGCCCGTCCGTGGAGAAGCTGTCCCAGGAGAGGCAGGTTGGTACCAAGAGCCCAGCCAGGGCGGAGGGGACGGAGGAGGAGCGTCGGTTCCAGTCATTCTCACACACAGGGAATTTATCATGTGAAGCAGTCAAGCCCCGATGACATCCAGCCAGTACAAGGCCACATGCCCTGGCCCTCGCTGGTCAGTGAGGGCCCGTGGACCCGCTGCTGGGCAGGGCTGGGTGCTGGATCGGGGCAGCAAGTCTCCCTGCAGTTTCGGCAGCGCCGTCCCCCAGGCCTCCTCAGAGCCGCAGCCAGGGGAGAGCAGCGCCCCCTCCGGGGCGCCCACAAACGCAACCCGCAGTCCTCTTCCAGAAGTGCCCAGGACACTGCCCTCCAGGAGGGCAGGGGATCCTGCTCTCCCCAGATGCTGTGGGGCGTTCTGCCGGTACCCACTTTCCCCTGGAGACCCCAGCACACTCACCCTTGCCTCCTGGACAGACACCCGCAAGCAGACACAAGGACCTTTGCTGGCCTGCCCCTACCTAGAGTCACAGGGGTCTCCCCAGGGGGCTTCTGTGCCCAAGGACGTGGCCCAACATCTGGAGGTACTTTGGGTTGTCTCGGATGGGGGTGCTGTTAGCACCTACTGGGTGGAGGCCAGGTGCTGCTCTGCACCCTACAGCACCCAGGGCGGCCCTGCAACAGCCTCTCCCAGCCCAGTAGGCGATAGTGCTGCTGCAGGAAGGCCGGCAGAGAGCAAAGACGGGGAAGCGCAGAGGCCATGGCTGTGTGCCTCAGCAGGACGCAGCGGGGTGCAAGGCCCCAGCGATCAGGTCCCGTGGCTGGAGCTGTGTCCCCAACACTTCAGATGACTTGACAGTACAGGGCAGGTGCCTGGAGACGTGGCTGCTTCACATCTGACTGTTCCCCTTTGGAGAAATGCGAGGTACACAGGACTTGGGGTCCACACGAGGAGCTCTTCCAAGCTGCTGGGAACTGCAGGAAGTGTGCCCAAGGAGCCGAGGCCCTCCAGTGCCTCCCACTGCCGGGGTCTGGGGACTGTGACTGCCAGGCTGCACTGAGACAAAGGGGTGGCCCAGCTCTGGGGAGCAACTCGAACTCTCTCCCAGCCCCCAGCAGTGGAGCAAGGCCACTCTCCATCCGTGGGCCCCTCCACGTTCATCCTGTCCTGCGCGGTCAGCATCTCCCATTAACCCTTCTGTTTGATCCCAACCTGCTCCCGTTCATCAGCAGTGTGTGTGACTGCTAAGTTAGCGGTGCTGAGCAGCAACAGCCCTCCCTTCCACAAGCCACGCCGTCCTGCTGGGAGGCCCAGCAGAGGGTGGACGGGAGGGGAGAGCGGCAGAAATCGCAAGAGCAAGCCACTGGCTTCCTTCTTCCAAAGGCCCACCCGCCTCTGCTGGCGGGACACAGCTGCTCTCTGCGTGGGGCTGTCCAGGAGGACGAGTGGACACTTCCAGACTTTCTGGAGCTTCGGACTGAAGCCCAGGCAGGCGTAGCCTCCATCTGCAGGAACAGCACCTCCCCCTGCAGAGCTCCTAACCTCTCCCCACGGAACGGCTTTTGGAAAACGCAGATCCAGTGAAAAGCCCACGTGAAAACACCCCTCCACAGGGGGCTGACTTCCACGTCTTGTTTCATGGGCTTCCCTGAAACCCACCTGCCAAACCCAGGCAAACCTACTGCACAGGTGAGGGGAGGAAGCCAGAGATGGAGGTGAGGGGGCCAGAGGTGGAGGTGAGGAGGCTGGAGGAGGAGATGAGGAGGCCGGAGGTGGAGGTGAGGAGGCTGGAGGCAGAGGTGAGGGGCAGTTTGAAGCATCTTTAAAGGAGCCTGAGCTTCTGGTTCTGCTCAGAGGACCATCGTAGGTTCACCTTCCAGCCCTCTCTCCCCCCTTCCTGGGGCAGGGCACAGCCTAAGAGACGCCCTCCCCCTGGCCTCCTGCCACGGGGCTCTGCCATTCCTTGGCCTGCAGTTCCCAGACAGAAAGCCTCTCGCCAACCAGCTTCGGCTGCAGAGGCGGCTGGGCCTGCGCGGCTGAGGACCTGGAGCCGTGGCTCTGCTCCGAGGCACAGGGCTTCCCTTCCCCAGGGCCAGCTTCCTGTCTGCTTGAGCTCTCGGCTCCCTGGGAGCGTTAATTCAGGGCTTCTTCTCCAATTTTGGAGACTCTGTCTGCCATCTTCCTGCCAGACAAGGAGAGGTTCACTCCCAGGATCTCAGAAAGCTGAGAGCCTCTCATGGGTTCTGTCCTGATCACAAGCCCCCATCACGGTGGCCCCAGAGATAGGAGGTCCTGCTGCAGGGGCTGGGGGCCCGAGTCCCCTGGGTGCCTGAGCCTGGGAG
This sequence comes from Ictidomys tridecemlineatus, assembly GCF_052094955.1. Taxonomy (NCBI): domain Eukaryota; kingdom Metazoa; phylum Chordata; class Mammalia; order Rodentia; family Sciuridae; genus Ictidomys; species Ictidomys tridecemlineatus. Next base: position 198,424,187 of record NC_135481.1, on the reverse strand, counting down.
GAGCCCCGTGTGGAGCACTCGGCTGCAAGTGGAGATGTCTGCATTCTGTTTCTTATGAGGCCCACTGGGTTTTAAACCCTGGGGTCGACACGAAACAGAGAAGAACTGCCAACGAGTCGGTAGCAAGAGAACAAACAACCAATTAGAAAACGCACCTGAACAGGCATGGGAATGGCCACGGGGTCCATGAAACAGGAACGTGCACACTAAAGCTCAAGGAGGGTCGCCTCCCATCTGTTAGGGTGGCCATATCAAAAAGGCAACGGAAAGAGTTGGATACGGAGAAGAGGGCCCTGGGCGCTGCTGGTGGGGACTGAACTAGCACAGATGAGAGGGGAATGGAGCGGCTCCCCAGAACCCGCAAGTGGAACCTCCGTGTGACCCACGATGCCACGGCTGGGTGAAGGCCGGAGAGAAGGCACCAGGATGCTCTGCGTGCCCAGGTCACTGCAGCACCCTCACGACAGCCAGGCGGGGACCCCTGGGGACCCACTGGGCCTCCGTTAGGAGTGAGTGGGGAAGAAATGGTGGTCTGCAGCCCACACTGGGTGGGAGAGATGGCAGGGGCGGTGCTGACCACCTTCACGGTGCTTCTCCCACAGGTGGACTCACTGGATCATCAAGGTGTGTTCTGTTAGTATACAGAGGTTTTCTTTGTCACTTGTACCTCAATATGACAACAACGACAGAAAGCGTGAAACAGTCAACTGCGAGGCTGGCAGGGCTCTGGGTGCCCATCAGCCCTGCAGGCTCCGGCCGTGGTCTGAGCATGGAGAACGGCGCTCTCAGGAGTGGAGCCCATGGACCGGCAGGGCTCTACCCCTCGCTTCTCGGACACCTGGGCTAGACCAGGCCCTGCGCACTACACAGATGGAGAAGCCAAGGCAGGAGGGGGCACCACGAGGCCTCCGTAAGCCAGAGCATGCGGGTCTGCTGGAGAGTGGCCAGCCACCATGAACGTCCTCTGCCTTGTCAGGTGGCCTCCTTGGAGGCCCAGGGACTGCCCCAGGCTGACATGGGAAGGGGCTTCAGCCTGGGAAAGGACCTGTGGCCAGTCCAGTGGGAGTCAGGGTAATGTCACCACGGGCATGCAGGTGGTGAGGCCTGAGGGTGGGGGGGGGCTGCTAACCCTGTGCAAGGCCACTAGTGGACACTGGGGGTTGAGAGCAAGTACAGGATAAATAGGGTCCTAAATACAGGCAGAGAGGCTGGTGGTGTGCGGAGCTGCTCCATCCTGAGGGTATCTTTGTGCACTGCACAAAATTGACCCCTGCTTGCCCATCCTGCATTGCCTGCTGTGTGCCATGGGGACAGAGATGGGGACACAGAGGTCCCCAGCACACAGGGTTGCTGGAAAGATCTCCAGGTACATAGGAAGGCAGAGGTTGACCCAACCAGTGGGTGCCACCTCACAAAAGAGCCAGATAGAAGAGGGTTCCAGCAGGGTGGAGCAGCCCCAGCAGGAAAGTAACCAGAGACCAAGGACCAGGGCTCCAAGCTGGGAACCTCCAGGGAGCTGCAGGCTATGCGTGTGGAGAGGGGACGGAACGGGGGAGGAGAGGGCAGCAGAGATTTGCTGGAGGGCCCAGCACCCACAGAGGGTCACTGCCTGGCCTCACTCTGCCTGCTGACCCAAGGTCACCTGCTACTGTGCCCGCATGTGTGCACACATGCACACACACACACACACGTGCACACACACATACACACGTGGTATGTGTGAGCACACATGTTGTGTAAGCATGCATACACACCTACAATACACGTAAGATACTATATACATGTACTCATGTGTATGTGCACTCATCACACACATACACACACATACACACACTCACACACATGCCTGCACACACACATTTGCCCACCCCCACATCTCTCTCTCTCTCTCTCTTTCACACACACACACACACACACACACACACACACACGTTTGCAACATATACCTACATGCGCGTCTGGGTTCATACGCATAAATTTCTCTCCAGCCAAAAAGCATCCTAGATCTAAGAGTAACACCAGCAAGTGACCCGTTTAGGGTAAGAAAGCCAAGGCCTTGGGGACCAACGCAGTGGTTGAAGCCCAGGAAGACACCAATGGCAGAGGTCAAGCTAGGGTGCACGTCCACTGTCCATCTATGCTCTGGGTCTCTCTAGTCTATGGGGACTCAACTGGCCCAGGCTGTCACTGCAGAGGACTCTTCTCAGGGCCCCGGGCCAGGTGCAGAAGAGGAAGGTGGTTCAGCTGCAGACACCCACCAGGGTACGTCCTGCATGCCACATTCACTGTGGTGACATTGCCCCTTTTGGGACTGACCAGGGCTGGACTCTGGCTCCCAACATGGTTTTTCTGTGTCAACTTAACATTTGTTCAATGCCATGAGATAACACAAGCCCAACAGACCTCGGCCAGCCGTGAATAAACTCATGGGGTGTGCAAACCCACTCGGCTTGCCTGGTGAGGCCAGGAGCAGGCATGTTTTCTGGTCATTTCTGGGGCTGCTAGTGGGGCTGCATGTGTCCTGTCGACACCCGCATCTGCCGTGTGCAGCGCTTCCAGGCCACGCTCTGGCCACTGGTTCCCCTGCACCCTTCTTGGCCCCTGGAGCCCCCCTCTGTGTCTAGGGGAGAAACTCTTCCTCGCCCTGTTGGGGGCAGCTCTTTCCCCATCTGCTGCCTTTTAACCCAAACCCGTTTGTCCTTCTGTAAATGTTTAAAATAAGCTTTGGTCAGACTCAGGTACCTTCCTCTGGGATGTCACCTCCTCCTTCTCTCTCTGTTCCCACCCCCATGCCAGCCCTTGCCCGTCCAGGTTGACACGCTTAGCCCTGTGAGTGTAGGTGTGTGTGACTGGCTGACTTCATGTTTGTCCCATGTAGTGCTCAGCTAACCGCGGGTCTCTCCCCAATACGCAACACGGGGGACTAATTGGCTGTGAACCCTGCTCTGGCAGCAAAGTGGAGTCTGTCCATGCTGGGAATCGTGTCCCCTCCAAGGTCATGAGTTGAAGCCTGACCCCATCCTGGAGGGAGGCAGAGGAGGGTGCACCCTCACCCCGTGACTGCTGTCCACCAGGAAAGGAAGGTCTGCACACAGGCCTGCCCAGAGGGAAGGCGGAGTGAGGACCACGGAAGGGACAGCCGTCCACACACCGGGGACGGAAGTGGGCCCTGGGGCCCCTTCATCCAGAACTCCCGCCTGGGCACCGGCTGCTGTGAGCCACTGTCTCAGGTCCTGGTTACCCCAGCTGCGGAGGACAGCAAGCCTCCCCTCCTCACCTGGCCTCCCCTGCTCCAGCAAAGATCCCTGCTGGCAGAACGTCAGGCCTTCCCTGCCCCTCACCCTGACCTGGCTGCAGAGGCCAGCTGTGCTGCACAGGCCCTTCCCGGGCCACAGCTAGAAGGGGCTAGAAGGGGCTAGAAGCCATCCACGGTGTGAGCTCTGGATCTGTGCAGGGCCCCCGTTTCCATGTCCCAGGAGAAAGGCATCCTGCGTCACCCTGTGCAGGTGAGGGGTGCTGAGAGTCCAACCACACCCAGCCGGCACACAGGGATGGGTGCTGCACTCCTCTTTCCTGTGGGTTTTTCAAGCTGCTTTGGATTTAGCTGGACTCGACCTGAAGATCCGAGCAATGCACCCTACGTGGCCAACTCTGCCCTGGATCTTGCTGCTGTTGGAGCTGGGCCTGGCCCCTACAAGCTGCAAATCCACAGCAGATTACCATTAAGGCCACATCTCCCTCAAACAGCCACACAAAAGGAACTGACCATTTTGGAAGATAGTTCTGGAAGCTCAATGTCTATGAGCTGATTCTCTTCCTTTTCCCAAGGTTGTTTTTGGTTTCCTCCATTTTGCCTTGTTTTTTTTTTTTTTTTTTTTTTTTTGCTTCCGGAGTGCTATCTTGTCACAGTGTCACCTTGCATAAAGCACGCCACGTGAACATGCCTAGGAGGAGAGCAGGCAGGTCACCCAGGCAGAGGGAAGGGGAGGAAGACACCCCTGCTTGGCGCAGAAGCTGGGGTGGCACAGACACTGGACCCCGACACAGAGGCTCCACGCAGCCCCCAGGCCGCTGCCAGGCAGCCTAGCTCCAAGGTGATCAGGGGCCCTTCTGGGCTCCTGCTGACCCATGCAGGACGGGCCTTGCTGGGAGAGGCCTACATGGCCACATGAGCGCTGTGCTCAGAAGGCCCTGTGCTTGATGCCGTCTCTGCTCTGGGCATCTGGAATCTTGGTGGTTTTGAATAGATCCCTAGGTTTTCATTGTGCTCTGGGCTTGCAGATTTGCAGCCAGTCCTGCTCTGACCCAGGTCTGCCAGGAAGGGCACGGCTGGGAGCCCACCCCAGGGAGCCCAGCCAGGGAGCCCACCCCAGGGAGCCCACCCAGGGCAGGGCTCCTGCCCCATCCAGGCAGGAACCGCTTCTGCACTCCCAGGCTGCACACTGCTCCTCAGGGCACAGGAAGGAGGAGGTTTCAGGAAGCAACAGGTTTCTGCCAGAAGAGTCCCACCTCCAGAAGCTCCTGTGCCCACTCTCCTGAGCCTGCACTCCTCAGCCCCGGGAAGGTGTCTCAACAGGGTCCCACCAGCAGACCAGAGGCCCACGCTGGATGACAGAGCATGTGGCACATCACGTCTGGGTCCTGCCAAGTGGCATGTCCTGGCTCTCACTGCTCCCTACACCCTGTAGAGCAATCAGCCAATGGAGGAAAGCGGTAGCCTCGTCAGCAGAAAGTCAGAGCTGCTGGTGTGCCGGGGTCCTGCCAGGGTGGGCAAGGGCACAGGGACTAACTGCGCGGCTTTCCTTCCCAGAGACACAAGGAGGAGGGTGCGTGACTCTACCCTCCCACAAAGGACATGGGACCCCATGAATGTGACAGCACAAAGCCACCCCACCTGCCCCAGGCTGCAGCTGACGCAGTTCTCATATCTCCCATCACTCATCTGCTCTGCTGGGTGACAACACGTGTGGAGATGTGCCCTGCACGCTCACTGCCACAGGCTCACACACGACCCCTAAGAGGCGCAGGGAACCTGAGCTTCTTCCCTGGGGGCAGCAGCACCAGCCCTGGCACACTGCACGGTTCCCTCTGTCCTCAGGCTTCCCGGTCACTTCGTTTCTACAAGAAGATCTGTGCTTCAAGAGTCCACTACTGCCACTGAGCAGGTGGCCATGGTTGGGCGGTCCCCACACATGATGGCATCGTCAATAACACCAAGTGTCACAGAGCGTGGCCTCAGGCGAGCACGCTGCCATCACAGCACAGAAGACTCTGCCGTAGGGGAGAGGAGGCCGGAGCCTCATCCTCCAGGGGTGCTGAGCAAGGAGCGGGGTGCACACAGCGTGGCCATCTGCTGCCACAAGCTCAGAAGCAGGAGAAGCCCATCTGTTGTGGGCCCCATCGCAAGGGGGAGGACTAGTGGACGGGAAGAGAGGCCGGCCCCGGGGCTTCTTTGGTGCTGAGGACAGAGCCCAGAGCCTTGCACAGCCCAGCGAGTGTGTGTTCTACCACTGAGCGACACCCCGGCCCTGGGTTTTGTTTTTCCTTGATGCTGGGACTTGAACCCAGGGCCTCCTGAATACTGGATACATGCCCACACACCTGCCTCCTGACCAGTCTGGAGGAGGTACCACGGTTAGGCTCATTTCGAGGTGACTCACCGTTGGACACTGGCAACTTGTGCTCGTTTGGCACGTAGTTACACCTCAGTGAAAAATCCTCAGAGACTAATGGCATCGCTGTCACCGCAAGACAACCGCTTCCTGTGGGGGATGCCCATGGCCAAGGAACCCAGGGTCTGTGCCCACAGTAGTCTAAAGCAATCTGTCGAGTCAAGACTCGCAATGACCACCCTCTCCAGCAATCTCTTGGAGTCTCCCAGAACCAACAGACAGAATGAAGCCCTAAGCAGTGGAGGGGAAGGGAAGCTCGCAGGATGTCCTGGAGAGTGGCCGCCAGGAGCTGCAGCGCCCGCCCTCCTGTCCTGGGCTTGGACTGCCCTAGAGAGCCGGCTCACAGCCACGGGCAGGACCAGAGAGGAGAGGTGGGTCGCCGGAGGGCATCCACCACCCTCAGGGCCAGCCCGCCAGGAGTTGGTGCCCGTTTCACAGTGGGTGAAGAAGACGAATAAGTCATCGAAGGGTGCTAGCACGACACAGTGGGATGTGGCTGATGCCCCGGGAGACACGGACGTGTCTCCCGGGGCATCAGCCACATCCACTGTGACGTGCAGCCCCTTCGTGACTTATTCGTCTTCTTCACAAGTGAAAACGGCAGCACCAACTCCTGGCGGCTGGGGCAACCCTGAAGCCTTCCCGACCCCGTAAGTGCGCGTGAGCTGTGAGCCGGCCCAGCCCAGCCCTGCTGGCTCACTCTGGCTGCCCTGGGACCCGGGTGGGCCGCAGAGCTGGGGGAGTCACAGCCTTTGTCTGTCATCCCTCAGACACTGGCCCAGGGGACAGAATGGCATCAGGGCCCAGGCCTTCGGACCCTTGCCCCCCTGGGTGGGGTTCCCAGCCCAGTAGTGCTGGTGTCACTGGGAATTTAAAGGAATGTCCTCTGGGCCCTGTTGACCCTGCAACTCAGAGCCAGCATCCTCTGCACTCCAGCATGACCCGGCGACACACTGGACCTGAGGAGCCGGGAGGAAGCGAGACCGCAGCTCGCGCCAGGCTCTGCTCTGCCCAGCTTGGCTCTGCCAGACTCTGCGGGGCACAAGGTTCCTGTCCCTCCCTTCCTGGGACACAAGATACAAAACACACAATGGAACGCCAAGTTACGGGTCCACAATCCATGCTGTGGGACATCAGGCACAGATGATACCAGGAACACACCGTACCGCACACGCATCACACACACGGACCACACACCCAGCCAGAGCACAGAGGGCAACCTGCAGATGGTCTTGGGGTAACAAGAGGTACGTCCAGACTGACCAAAGGCGGGCACAGAAAACCAGGTTCGGGAGGCTTCACGCATGGCCAGGATCACCTAGCGCAGGCAGGTGCTGCAGAACCACGGTGCCCTCTGTTCCCTCCGGAATGCTGGCCTCTGCAAACAGGGCTCAGAGGGTTACGGGGAAGAACCGAAAACCAAGCCTGGCCTTCAGGGAGTTTGTGGCTGATGAGGCGATTTCTCCATCTGTGGCTGAGAAAGGGCGCAGCTGGCCTTCCACGGGGGACACCAGAGGCCACAGGGTCCTGACGATCCTGGAAGAGTTGGGTGAACCCCTCCCTGCTGAGGAGATATGGACGAGCCTGTGGGCCATCCTGACATGGGGTCAGACCAGGGGAGAGCCGGCCCCTCCTCGCACTGCAGGGACCAGGCACGCCGCACTGCACAGAGGCAGGGGAGGTCCCCAGCTGGGACCCCCGGCCCCTCTGCCCCCCCATCTGAAGCCTGCTGTGGAGAGGGGCTCCTGCATCCTCCCCACGGCCTCTCCTCTCAAAGACCACTGTGGGGTGGGGCCTCCTGACTGACTCCATGGAATCTGACAAAAACTAACCCAGTCCACTTTGGCCTCAGTACTTAGTACTTAGCACCCTTCAGTACTTAGGCTGTAACACCCTCTCGGTCTACCTGCAGACGTCCTGGGCCACTTCCTGCACTGTACGTTGGCAGTAGAATAGTGTAAAAGCGCATGTGATTTCCAAACCCCCAGTTGTTAATGAAATCCCAAACATTCAGATTTTAATTGAACTAGATAAAGATTAAGAAGCTTAGCAGCAGCTGGCATTGCGAATTAGTCCTCAGCAGAGTTTTATGTTGTACTCTAAATCATGGCTTTTGTAATCGTCCTAAATTGTCCTTTATCTTGCTAATGCAGATATGATTCTCAGGGACCATCAGGCTTCCTGTCTCCCCACTGCCTGAAATATTTTGATGAGCAAAGTCTTAATAGTAATTTTAATAATATTGTGATCTATACATATGATGTATATTCAATAAATCCTTACACTAATTAGAAGAAAAGTCGAGGCCTATGTGACCTATTTTTGGAGATGAGTTTTATTGTCTGAGAATAATTGCTGGAAACAACTTAAAAAGCAGCAAACTCTGGAGGTCAGTGCCCAAGGTGGGGGCCAGCCCCAACCATCACCAAGTCAGCAGTAAGTCTGCCAACCCAACCAGCACTGGTGAGCCCAACCTAACCAGCACCCGGTTAACAGCAGGTCTGCCTAACCTAACCAGCACCCAGTTAACAGCAGGTCTGCCTAACCTAATTAACACCTGGTTAACAGTAGGCCTCCCAACCTAACCAGCACCCGGTTAACAGCAGGTCTCCTAACCTAACCAGCACCCGGTCAACAGCAGGTCTGCCTAACCTAATTAACACCCGGTTAACAGTAGGCCTCCCAACCTAACCAGCACCTGGTTAACAGCAGGTCTGCCTAACCTAACCAGCACCCGGTTAACAGCAGGCCTCCTAACCTAACCAGCACCCGGTTAACAGCAGGCCTCCCAACCTCAGCAAGTTGCTCAGGTCAAGGTGGAGTGAGCCAGGGGTTCAGGGGGAAGTTGAAGGGACAGGTCTGTGTTCCCAGTGGCCAGCAAGTGTGTGGACGGTGGTGCCCCCGGAGTCCGTGAAGGCCTGGACTGTGCTCCCCTCGATTCCTGCGTGACAGGGTGACCCTGTTGTGTTTTGGGGATGCCCCAGGAGCAGGGTCTTCCATCTGTGGTGACCATGGCTGTGGCCCAGCTCAGTGGAGCCATTGAGAGTCCTGCACACAAGAGACTCGGCCCAAGGCCACGCCCTGGCAGGGAATGGTGGGGACAAGCCACCTCCCTGGCATGCTGGGTGAAGTGGAGGTAAGCCTGTGGCTTCCCGGCAGCTCATGTGGGTAGGGTCAGGGCCCGGCTGTCAGCAGTGGTTACCAACTGCTGTGCTCCTTGGCTTTGCTGCAGCTTGGAATGTTCTAGAACCAAGGGTACGGAAAGTGGTCTGACCCCCTTATCATCTGCCTCCTGTGTCCCTGCCAGAACCCGAGCTTTCCTGCCTGAAGGGAATGGTGTCAAGGGAGTGGAAGGCTGTGTGATCCTCAACCCAGAGGGAGGCAGGGGTGGGGCCGGGCACCCCACAGGGCAGAATGGGGCCCAGGGGCACAGACTCGGGGGACAGGCCAAAAGGTCTGGGTAGGTACAGACAGGGCACAGGGAGGGAAACTGCAGCAGAGACGGAGGACACAGTGGGAAGGGGACGGACACACACGGTCGCAGCTGAGCCCAGGGGCCTGCAGGCTGAGAGCAGCATCCGCTCCCAACCCAGAGGCAGGATCCCTGCAGACGACCTGAGGGGCCCAGCCCACCCGACGTCCAGCCAGACTCCTGGTGCTGAGCAGAGGCACGGGCGGGGCCTGCAAGCGTGGTCCCTCTGTCCACTCCTCCTGGCCTCCTCAGGTGGAGACCAGACTCCTCCCCCTCACTCAGAGGTTCCTTGGGATGACTCTGACCCACGGGTCCCTGTACCTCCCATCATGGCTTTGGAGCCCTCCCTCGGCCGGGAGCTCACCGACGCTCCTGTCTGTTGCCGTTGGCCCTGAGCTCCCAGCAGGGCTGCCCTGGGCACCCGGGGCACACTGCACTCTCTGCCAAACCCACAGACTCAACCGCGCTCCCCCAGAGCCTTTTAGTCACGCGCCTCTGTAGGAACCCGGAGCAGCGGCCCCTCTCGATGGGCGTTCCACGTGCTCCCCGCGGTCTGCCCTCCAGGCCTGGGCACCTGCTGAGGAACAGCCCTCTGCCAGGTGGGTTGAAGGCCCAGTGCCATGGCGCGCTGGTCTTGGCTCTGTGCAGAGACCGGCTCGGGAACCTCCGAGGGACGTGGGAGTGCAGCTGCCCAACACGAGTCCTCCGGCTGAGGACCCCTCCCTGCGTGGCGAGGCGACCCCTGGGTGGCGAGGTGGGCTGGCAGTAGTGCGGCCCCTCGCAGGAGGGGGCTCCCTGACCTCCCCCTGGGGGCCGCTGAGAGGCGGCAAACACGGAGACCCTCGCTCTCCTTCTTGACTCTGCACTGCTGTTCCCTGGAGAGCGGGCCTCCGGGGGCTGCCATAAGAGCGCCACAGCCCGGGCACCTTGAGCAGCGGAAACCATCTCTCCCCTCAGTCCCCGAGGCCAGAAGCCAAAGTCCAGGTGCGGGCAGGGGTGCTCCCCGCGGAGGCCCTGGAGGCTGCCTCCTGCTCTCCAGGTTCACGTGGTCAGGGGCAATCCATGGCCCTCCTCTGTGTCCAAACCACCAACCTCTTCCTCTGCCTTAGAAGGTGTGCCCTGGGGGTCTCTGCCTGGCCCTGGGTCTAATCTCCTTGTCTAAAAGGGCACGGGCCACTGGCCTGAAGGCCCACCTCAGCAGGACAGCCTCATCTCCACTCGACTCCACCAGCCAGGACCTCTGTCCCCAATAAAGCCACATGCGCAGGGACTGGGTCAGCTCCTCGACAGACCCCCACAAGAGAGACTATCCCACCCGTGACACTCAACAACCCTCTGTGAAAAGTCCTGCCCAGCACCTGGCATCGCTGTCCTCAGAACTCAACCCTGACCCCCGAGCACTTCAGCTCCTGGGTTTTGGCAGACTGTCTTGTCTATCACAGATGCAAAATGCACTTGCTCTCCTCGCTACCAAGAAAAAGAGACTCTCGGCAGTTATCAGTTTCAGACCCCTTTGCAGCTTGACTTGGAAAAGATTCTCTGCTTTGTGTTCTTTTAAGTTCATTTTAAATTTTCATTTATTTATTTATTTATTTATGCCAGAGGGAAGGGTGATGACTGCGGTGGAATCGGAGGCAACTGTGGGTGCCAGAGCCTCGGAGCGTCTGTCAGAAAGCGCGTGCTCAGGAGTGCTGACCCCAGGACAGGGCCACAGAGGACCTGAGGGGACAGCAGACAAGCTGAGCCATCCTGCAGTGTCCTGGTCCTGAACAGGAACCTTCTAGAAGCCCAGGGGAGAGGACAGTGGGAAAGCCAGAAAAGACATGGACCAGGCCTTCTGCTGAGCTGTGGGGCACCGGTTCCTCGAGGGGCCGTGGATGGTGCAGGACTAGTGACCTAGGTGACACCCCTTGACGTCAGCCTACTGATCTCCCAGCCAGTGCAGAGCTGCCAGCCGGCTCACCCAGGGGTGCCCAGACTGAGCCACTGTGCCTGAGTCCGCAGCCAGGCAGCTAGCAACTCCACCAGGTCCCCTCTGGACTAAGGGCTCATCCAGCATCCAAGCACCAGCAAACACCAGCTCCCGGAATCGCCCCCACAGAAGGCACTGTGTGGGCACCAACGTGGGATAATAGGTTGCCTACCCAGAACCCCAAGACCAGAAGGGGGAGCACTCTGCAAGAGCAACCCGCCTCCACAGCCACCAACGAGCCCCGCGTGATTGCCATTCACACCACGCTGCATAATGCATTCACGGGGTTCCCCACGGACGGACGGGGGAGCAGTTCAGCCAGGGGCGCTGCTCATTAGATTAAAGGAACACACGAAGACAATGGGAGCCCCGGCAAAGGGTCTGACCCACACTAACGTCTCTATCACACCCGAGGGGCACAGAGAGCAGGAGAGCTTCCTCGAGCCACAGACGCATGCTCATCCAGCATCTACCACGGGCCAGGTGCTGCCCTTGCCACGGAGAATGGCAGCTGACCAGGCAGGCCGAGCCCCTGCCCCACAGAGCTGGCCTCCAGTGCCATTCCACACACACCCAGGACCTGCCAGACCCCATCAACCACCGTGCAACCGAGACTCCACGGTGAACCAGACCTTCACCCACGGATGACAACGTGGGGTGGGCGGACCACAGCGCCAGTGCTTCCCCATTTAAAAAACAGGAATCCAGCCAGCTGTGGCAAACGCACTGTGGGGCCAGCATGGGGGAGGCTGAGGCAGGAGGGTCACCGAGCCCAGGAGCTGAGGCCAGGAGACCGTGTCTCCAATGAAAAGCTAACAGAGGGACCCTTATTAGGAACCCTGTCATGCGTCATGTGCACAATGATAATTATTCTACTTGCAGCTCAGGTGGGTTCCAAGGCCCTGCTCACTCAGCCCCCAGGATCTGCCAATCACAGCTGCAGTTCCACAAAATCTGCTGAGTAATAACCACGATGAAGGAACTCAAATTCACCCGTCACTCCCTCCACCTACTCCCTCTCCCTGATCACCGCCACCTCCCTCCATCCACCCGTGTCTCCCTCCACCTATCCACTCTCCATCTATCTCCATCCTTTACCCTCTACCCACCCTGCTCACCGTGCACCCTTCACACACCCGTCTATTCCTCTACCCACCTCCCTCCCTCCCTCCCTCCATTCCTCTGTCCACCCTCCCTCCCTCCATCACTCCTCTGTCCTCCCTCCCTCCCTCCCTCTGTCCATTCATCTGTCCTCCCTCCCTCCCTCCCTCCATCATTCCTCTGTCCTCCCTCCCTCCCTCCCTCCATCATTCCTCTGTCCTCCCTCCCTCCCTCCCTCTGTCCATTCATCTGTCCTCCCTTCCTCCCTCCCTCCCTCTGTCCATTCCTCTGTCCACCCTCCCTCCCTCTGTCCATTCCTGTCCACCCTCCCTCCCTCCCTCCCTCCATCATTCCTATCCTCCCTCCCTCCCTCTGTCCATTCCTCTGTCCACCCACCCTCCCTCCCTTCCTCCCTCCATTCCTCTGTCCTCCCTCCCTCCCTCCCTCCTTCTGTCCATTCCTCTGTCCTCCCTCCCTCCCTCCCTCCATTCCTCTGTCCACCCTCCCTCCCTCCATCATTCCTCTGTCCTCCCTCCCTCCCTCTCTCCCTCTGTCCTCCCTCCCTCCCTCTGTCCTCCCTCCCTCCCTCCCTCCCTCCCTCCGCCCACCCTCTCTCCACTCATCCACCCATCCTGTCAGCCATCCCCTCCCCTCCGTGCGCCTGCCCCCGTCTGGTCTAGCTGGCTTTCTGTCACTGGGACCAAAACAGAACACTTGGAGGAGAAGAGGCTCCTCTGGCTCATGGGCTCAGAGCTCTCAGTCCATGGCCGGCCGACCCCCGTGGCAGACCCCATGGCAGAAGGCTGAGGTGGGGAGGCCACTCAGCCAGGGCAGCCAGGAAGTGAGGAGAGGGCATGAGCCAGGGCCAAGATGAACTGCAGGGCAGGTCCCCGCGACCCCTTCCTCCTGCCACACCCACCTGCCCACAGTTACCACCTTCCATTCCATGAACCCCTTGAAGGGATTAATCCACCTCTGGACATGGACATGGCTACGCTGCCCAACACATGAGCCTTTCAGGGGACGCTAAAGGTCCAGGCCACAGCACGTCCATCATCCTTCTGCCCCTGCTTGTGCCTTCTCACCTGTTCTTTCCAGATTGTGACCCCCATGCCCACTTGTTACCTGGCCTTCCGGAATGTGCTTTGCACACATGGCACCAATTTGGTGGGTGCAACTAGCATCCTTAATTGAAAAAGAACAGAAGGAGATGGAAGCGTCCACTTCACCATACCGCAGGTGCTGAGAATGCCCATTTCTACCTGTGCAGGATCTGTCTTGCGGGGGGGGGGGAGGGGGGCATTTACTGGCTCAGAATGAAAACAGACTCTTTGTGAGACCCAGCCCTGGTGGGGCCTGCCTCTTTGGCCACAGGTCCCGTGTGAGCAGGAACCTCACTGCCCTCTGACTCTAGCACTAGGATGCTGCCCGGCAGGCGGCAGGTCACCCTCACACAAGTACCACCCAAGGACTCCAGCTCAGCGGCCTTGCCCAGCTCCCACGGACCTCACAGAGACTGGAACCAGGTAGCCAGCTGGCCTGCGTGGGGCTGCCCTCGGGGACTCTGCCTTAGGGGCAAGGTCGTATGGGGCTGCTCGGTACCAGGCCCTGCCTGACCTGCTTCCCAATCTTGGCTACTTCATCCTAACAGCAACCCAGAAGGGCAGTCCTGCTATTATCCCACTTCCTATAGAGAGACGGAAGCCCAGAGAGGTTGAGGAGCCTGTTCAGTCACACAGCACTATGAATCTTGGACGAAGTGGCATCGAACATGGCCAGGGTGGTGTGGGGGCTGCAGTCTCACCCTTTAACCAGTCTCTACGTGACCTCCCTGGGCATCGGAGGTGGGGCTGGCCAGGACAGCCTTAGCTCATGGTCAGCACCTGATCATATCTGCAGGCCCCTGGCTCTGGGGCCATGTCTTTCGGGGGCACCATTCACCTCACTACAGCAGGAGTTGGGCAAAAGGGACGCCCCTACAGGATTTGAAGTGAAATGTCTGGAAAGAGACGCTCTCACTCTGCAGGGCTGCTGGCTGCAGGGATGCAGGTGGGAAAGACAGAGCTGAGTGTTTGGTGGGGTCAGGGGACACGGGATGATCCGGCCGGAGAACAAAGTCAAGACAAACAGAAATGTGGTGTTTGGGCACCTAGATGGAGCCATGCCCGAAGGTCGCCTCAGATGCTTAACTTCTGAGGTGTGGTCCACTTTTATCACTTTGGGTTCCTAATGCTTCTTCCTACAACAACCCTGACTCTCAGAGGCTGAGTGAGCAGCGGCTTGTTCCTCTCTCCGGTCACAGCCACAGGGTGCTGGGCCTTCCTCCTGTCTCCCGAGGATCCAGCTGGCCCTGGACAATGCCGCCGTCTTTCAGACGAATGAAGGAGGTGACCCTGACCACCAAGTCCCCTCTGCCTGCCATCCTCAAGGAACTGAGCAGGTGGTCACTGTCACAGGGTCCGTGCCAAAGCCAGGCCCGTGTCACTAAACCTGCTGGAGGGCCGTTCCTGTGTCACCACACACTGCCCATGACATCACCAAGCAAGGATTCAAGGCCTGTTGAGCCCCACGGCAGGACTGCTGCTGCCCCTGGCCAGATTCTCCAGGCCCGTGGAGGGCCAGCCGGGTCGGCAGCCCCTCTCCCAGGGCGCTGCAGGCTGGTGGGTCTCGCGTGTCCCACAGGTAGCAAAAGGACTTCAGCAGCTGCCTCCCCGGGAGAAGGAGGCACAGGAGACGGGGCCTAGGCCACACAGCAGGTCAGGTCCTGGCTCTGCCCAGAATGTGGACATGGGATGGTCAGTGGTGCCTGAGAACCTCGGCGTCCGTCCCCCCCAGGGATCCAAGCTACCGCTCAGAGTGTGGACAAACAGCACCCCCCCAGCCCTTCAGGCCAGGACAAGGCCCAGTGGGCACCTTGTCCCTCCGCCCTGGCTCCAGAATCTCGCTCAGAGTCTGTGCACTTGACGTAAGGCCTTAGAGCACAGCGATGTCCACGTCTACAGAAGGTGCGCCCAGCCACTCTCCATCACCTGGGGAGCATGGACTGTAGATTTCACAATGACCTCTGCCTTCTGACCGGATCCCCTCGAGCCTTGTCCCGTTTTGCTGTTTGCTTTCTGGAGGGAGCGCGTCTGACTCCCAGCTCAGCCCGTGAGACCCCGTGGCTGCCTGGACTATGTCACGCCTGCAGCAGCACAGGGTGGCCCTGCTCCAGGTGCCAGCACCCCATGGCCTCGCAGAGCTCTGCTCCCACCATGGTGTCACCTCCCCCTGCAGTCCACTGCCCCTAGGCCCACGGGGATCACAGCCCCAGCCAGCCAGCTGCGGCTCCAGAGCAGCAGGGGCCACGGGAGAGCAGGCTCATCCACGCCCCCGCCCTGGCAGGATGGTGCCGTGGACACCAAGCCCTGCCTGCCCGCCTGCCCCCGACCCAGGCACCAGCAAGCCTGGCCCAATGACGCAGCAGGTGGCCCTGCAGGTGACAGCCAGTCTCAGGCACCAGCAGTCAAGGGCACTCACAGTCAACTGCGAGCCAACACGAGATCCCTTCAGCTGAAGTAGGTGCACGGTTCAACTTCAGGGGCTCAGCCAGGGGACCGAGAAATCCCAATGTCACAGATCAACCAGAAAATCCGACGGAGCCCACGGAAACAGGAGTCTTCTGGGAAAATGTAACCGGATCCCACAACCAGAGAACCCTGGCGGAAGGCATGGAACGCGGGAAACAAACCCGCAGCCTCCCTCACCAGGGACCTGGGGAAGCACCGCGACTGTAGAGGCTGATGATTCCCCTCCAGCTGCGTCAGTTTCCCTCACTCTCAAATTCCCATCTCACTGAAAAACACGGCCCCAAATGCACCTTCACTGTCCTCGGAGGTCCCCCTAAGTGTCTGCCCTGAACAGATGCAGCTGGGTGCAGGGTCCCTGCCCAGACACCTCCCAGCTCCTGGACGGTCTTTCACAGCAACCTCAGGAGACTGGTCCAGGGGCACGTTCTGCCCAGGAGGGCTGCCCAGCAAGCCACACCTGTCCAGGGAGCGGCTGGCCCAAGGTGCAGACGCCTGGCCCACGGCAACCCGGCACTGCATTCCTGCTGGAAATCAAGTGGGGCGCCAGCTGACTCCCAGCTCTGGCCCTGTCCGTCAGTACAGGAGGGAGCAAGAGGCCACTGGCTTGCCCCTGCGGACTGCCCCATTGCAGGGACTGAGCATGCAGGAAGGCACCAAGCGCCTAGCACCCAACACCAAGCACCCAACACTCAGTGCTTAGCACCTAGCTCCAAAGTGCTTAAAGATGAGCTGGTAGGGACGGCGTGAGGCCTCCTGCCAGGGTCTTTGTGAAGTCACCAGCACTCCCTGGGCTTCAGGTCACTAGGAGGCCACTGGCAGCCTAACTCCAACCTGCAGAGAAGACCGAGGCTCGCCAAGGGTTCAGGGCTTCAGGACCAAGCAGCAGCCAGGGGAGGGGTCTCGGGCCTGTGACATATGGGTTTTTCTGTGTGTCTGAGGGTCCACGTCCTATCTGAGGTGACTGTCCCACAAACCAAGAGCTTCAAGAAGCCAGAGAAACCTCCCCTCAGCTGCATTTACATAGTGTTCGTTAGTGAATGTGTCCACGCCTCCAGCTGATCCGCTTGACCTTAAACCCTGGGCAAAGGTCAAACCCAAACCAACCCAAACCCCAAACCAAGCCCCAGGGGACATCCGGGTGCACAGGAAGAACAGATGCTGAGATCCGGTGGAACCGAGTCCGCCCTTGGGCTGCTCAGGCCCATCCTGCGCTGTCCTCGCGGGATTCGACGTCTAGTGGGCCAGGCCAACGTCCTCCCGAGCTCCGCTCTCACACGGCCCACAGGGGGCCACACCACGGCTTTGGCCCACCCCTGGGCTCCCAGCACAAAGGCACCAGCGACCATCTTGGCTTCTGAGTGGGCACTGGTGCTCACCTGGTCCCAAGTCACCTGACACGCTGGCTTCCTGTCCCCGTAGGACTGCAGTCACTCCATCTAGAAGGTTCCCATGCAAGTCGCATCACAAAGCCAACTGGTCTGTTATGGCTTTGCTACGAGGTGTCCCCCAAGCCTCACGGGTGAGACAGTGCAGGGACATTCAGAGGTGAAGCGATTCCATCTGAGGGGCAGCCAAATCAAGGGGTGAATCCCCAGACACGGTTACGAGGGTGGAACTGCAGGCAGGTGGGGTGTGGCTGGAGGGGCAGGTGGGCAGGTCACTGGGGGGTGCCGCAGGGTCCACCTTCTCCCTGGGAGGGGAGCCTCTGCGTCCTCCCCCTGCCCTTCCTCCATCTTCCCCACCCAGGCCCTGAGCTAGGACCAACTGGGACTGAGCCTCCAGCTTGTTCTTTGGGTCTTTTGGTCACCACAGGGCCAAAGATGGCTGGTGCCGTCCTCAGGTGCGGTGGCACACAGAGCCAACCCTTCAGCCTGTCCCCTCCCACCCACCGTCCCTGGACTGACACCTGGTTGACACAGAAGGCACCACAGTGTGACGTGTCCTGCCATCTGATCCAGATGGAAGGACACGGGGCAGGTCTGGAGGTGAGTGTGCCCTGCCCGGAGCCAGGGGTGGCCCATCCTCAGGTGGGCCACCAGCTGGCACCTTAACACGCGCCGTCCTTACCTCTCGCTGCCCTGTGATGCTGGCGGGTCAGGGCTAGCACTCACCTGCCACCTCCCTCAGGCTGCAGGGCAGCCCACGGCTCCCTGAGGTTCCAAGACTCCAGCCGAGCAGGAGGGGTGCACGTGAGGGAGCCCAGAGCACCCAAGTGGACGAGGGAGGCGGGCTTCATCCCAGCTTCAGGGTGACCGCAAGCTGCCCTTGCTGCCTGCTCAGGCCCTGCACATGGCTCCCACTGGGCCCCAGCCCCAGCAGCCCAGTGGCCACACCTCTGGAACTGCGTGGGCTCCCAGGGCACCCGCCAGGCCCACACTGACGTTGGGACTCCATGTCTGAGCAGTGATCCTTTCATTCCTCATCTGGGAAGAGCAGGGGGAAGGGGAGGTGAGAACACAGCCCCAACTCGCTGCAGACTGCAGCTGCGGATGGCTACGGTGGCAGTTGAAGGCGCCATCCCCACTGGCACACACAGCTCCCCTCCCCCATCTCAGTCCTGCAGCGCCCTCACCGTGTCACCCCCATCACCGCTCGGCTGCGCTGCTCCTCCCCCTCCTCCCCTAGAGGCTGCTCAGCACCCCTGGCTGTGGCTGGCAGCCCTGCCCCTGCCTCGCCCCTCCCTCCTGAGCTGCCCAAAGCACACTCACACAGCGCCAGCGCCAGGCAGCCACGGGGCAGGCCAGCCCTGCGCCCAGCAGCCCTATGATGGGGGCTGGTCATCGGGGCCTCCTCACCTGCCACAGGCGCAGAAAACACCAAAGTGGATGAGGCTAGGATAGGGTGGGGCAGGGGAGGCAGAGCAGGCGGCTGGAGCCTGGTCCTCCAAGTGCACAGAGGAGAGCCAGGTGGGCTGAGCAGAGCAAGGGGCGGAGGGGGAGGGAGAGAAGCACACCAAGGGGCTTCTGTCCCTAGAGAGCAGGACAGGGACAGCCCAAGGGTGGGACCTGGGGATTGTGTCCCTAGAGAGCAGAGAGGGGCAGGGCAGCCCCAGGGTCAGACCCAGTGCCACCTGCTGCTGGGAACAGTGTCCCTGGCACACAGCCACCGCTGCTCTCTCCACTACCCATGGCATCTTTTGAGCTGAGCAGGTCCTGCCGTCTGCCGTCCCTGTTTGCCAAGCCTAAGATAATTAGTCTCCATCCTTCATGAAAACTCCCGCCAGCCTCTGCTCTGGGGCTGCTGCCTCCTCCTGGCAGCCATTCATCCCGGGTTCCAACCCCAGAAAGCTGCATTTCCTTCCACGAACGTCTGTGCTCTGGTTCAGCCAGTCTGGGGGGCTTTGCTCTTATTAATATGACCCAATGTTCCCTGGAGAGACAGACTCCATCAGGCACCGTGGCCGCACCTCCCTCCTGCGTGTGCATTGAGAACACGGAAGCAAGTCACACACAGGCCCAGCAATTAGGGAGAAGCTCTTAGTGGCTCTGGAACTTGAAAAACATCCAGGTGCTCACCAGGCAGAAGGTGCAGGTTGGTGGAAGGCGCTGAGGCCGCGCTCTGGGTGCAAGACGGTGCCGGCCCATCCCGGGGCATCACGAGGCTCGCCTGGCCCGACACGGGCACCCACAACAATGGGCCTCATGGACATGCAGCCCACACGGGAGACGGGGAGCCGAGCAGATTTTTAAAATACTCCATTCCTGAAAGGACAGCAGGCTCTGCGAGGCCATGCCCCTCTGTCCAGGGGAAACACGTCTGAAGGCAGCCACGGCAGAGCCCAGCCTGGGGACCAGTGGGGTGTGGGCATCACTGGCGCTCTGCTGGGAAATGGACTGGCTGCCGCTCTCTGACAATCCTGTAGACACCTGGTCCCGGGCCACAGAGCCAGCACAGAGTCCAGCCAGGACCCCAAGTTGTGCCTCCATGACTCCTCTCAATGACTCACGAGACGCGCTGGGGACATCAGGGCACCAACCCCAGCAGCAACTGGAGCTGTCCCTCCACCCCACTCACACACCACACACGTGTGCACACACACAATACCACAGCTGCAGGCACATGCCTCACAACGCCCTCATGCACACGGTGACACACATGCACACTTGTGTGCACACACGGAGCTCACATGAGACATGTGCACACGCGCACCCACTGTGCATGTCCACCCTGTAGACATGTGCTGCACATCCACACAGAGGACGCACCAAGTGACCAGTGTGGGTAGTCAGTGAAGGAGATGAGGATGCACTTTTTTTTTTTTTTTTTACATTTTTCTCTTTTTCAGGATTTTAACAATAATTTTTTGGCATTTTAAAAATACAAAATATCCTACTACAATGAGAAGGGTGGCTGAAATGTGGATTTATGAGGGAAGGAATCCACGTGATTTAAGGTCCCCCCCACTGGAAGGAAAGCCTCACTCTGCTCACTTCACTGTGGCCTCTGCCCCCATTCTCCTCTTCTCCCTCCGGGTGGCCCTCAGTGGGAATTCTCAAAGAAATGCAGCAACAGAAAGTGAACACGACTTGCTGCTCTCGCCAGCCTGTGTTTTCTTTGGTGTTTAACACATCAGCAGCCATCATGGATGGCTGACAAGCCCTGGGGCGGGGACACTTCACTGCTGAAAAACGTCCATGTCCTAGTACTCTGAGCAGCTAGAACAAAACACCCCCAACTGGGCGGCTGGGAACCAACAGAGCCAGGTGGCACAGGCCTGTGATCCCAGCGGCTCAGGAGGCTGAGGCAGGAGGATCCCGAGTTCAAAGACAGCCTCAGCCACAGCCAGGCACTAAGCAACTTGGTAAGACGCTGTCTCTAAGTAAATACAAAATAGGGCTGGGATGTGGCTCGGGGGCCGAGTGCCCCTGAGTTCAAACTCTAGTACCCCCACCCCTAAAATACCAAAAAACATAAAACCCACACAAACCTATTTCTGACAGTCCTGGGGGCTAGATGTTCAAGGTCAAGGTGCTGGCCGACATGGTGTCGGGCAGAGCCCTTCCTGGTTCACACGGTGTCCGCCCACTGTCTTCTCATGTAGACACGGCAGGGCTTTCTGGGGTTGCCTGCACAAAGGTACGGACCCTGTTAGGAGGAAGAGCTCCACCCTCCTGGCCTAGTCACCTCCTGTTGGTCCCATCTTCTGACACCATCATTGTGGAGGGACCCAGACATCCTGGGAAGTGCCAAGAGGGGGCAGGGTGCTGTGGGTGGCCTTGGCCTCTGATGCATTGTGTTTAAACAAAGCGTGGCTCTTGGTCAGACGTGCTTCACTTCCTGAGCCACGTGTCCAAGGGGGGGAGAAGGGCTGTCCTCCCACGCAGGGTGTCCTGAGTGCCAGAGCCAGCTCAGAGCAGCCTGGCCAGCCAGGTTCACGCCCCATCCGCAGACCACCTCCACCTGACGTCCCTTTGTTTTCTGTTAACCACTTGCACCCCGTGGAAAGCCAGCGCTGGGGACCTAAAGGGAAGACCAGCACCACCGTGAAGAACCTCGGGGACAGCAGTGTCGGGAGACCTCGCCTGACCCTGCTGCTGACTCTGCACTCCCTCGGGGGAGTGGGGAGGGTCGTGATTCGGGAGCCCGGTCCCCACAGCAGGAAGAGGGAGGTAGTGCCCTCGATACACACAGCGACAGCACAAAGCTGCCTTCGCCCAGGGTGGCTGGGATCAAGGTCTCCCGTGGCTCCTTCCTAGACTTCAAGGTCTCTGCCTTTATTTTAATTGACCCCATGATTTTGGGTGTTGAGAGGGAAGGTCGCACGCTGACCTGAAGCCGTGCTCATGAACTGCACAGTCAAAGCAGGACGATGCCTCACTCCAGGACTCGCCTTCTCTGGGACAAAAGGAGCCTCATAGAGCAAGGACACTTTCCTGGGGGAGGGCTCCCTGCACGTGGAGAACCCTGCTGTCCCCAGCAGATCGCAGACACTTACCTGGGAAGTGCCGAGGGAGCCGGGGGCTTTGGGTGGCCTTGGGCTCTGATGGCATGGGTTTGAACAAAACGGCCACAGCCCTTGCTGCCACTTCCTTGGGCATTCCCGGTAAAAACAAGATCCTCTTCCAAAGCTACTAATGGGCACCGCTGCACCTGCCTCACCATGCCCTCTTCCTGAAAACACTGTCCCATACACATCCCCCAGAGCCCCACCACTGCCCATCCAGCCCAGCAGACATGACCAAGGATTAAGGCCAGATAGACCAGGAGGATCCACAGCCGGCAGGTGCCCAGTGCCACCTCTGAGGCCTCTGGGCATCCCTGGGCCACTCCTCCCCACCCTGGCAGGTGACCTGGGGTAAATTACAGTAGCACGCACCCAGGAGGGTCAAACCTGGAGGGAGGGACCTACCCTGAAATGTGGGCCTGACCCAGAGCTTCCCTTCCTGCCAGTGACCTGCCTCCAAGGAGGACGTCAAAGGGACACAGTAACACTGGTTTCCAGATCACCTGGTGTGGCAGTCACCAGCTACAGCCTGGAACGCAGCCTGGGAATGTGTCGTTTGACACATGGGCTTTTCCCATCAAGGGTCAGGCCACTGGAATTGAGGCCGAGTCCCCATTCCCGGGAAGCCCTGGCGTCTGGGTGGAAGGGAGTTCCCCAGGGCAGACTCGTGTCCTTACTGTCTAAGTCAATCCCACCTGCCCCTCTCCCACCACCCAGTGCTACAGGCATTGGGAGGGACCTGCTATAGGTTTGCAGGAACTCTCTCTCATTTAGGAAGCCAGCACCTGAGGGTGACTGGGCACTGCCTGATGGTGAGGAAGACATGGACGACCCTGCCCCTGACCCCCAGGGACGAAGCCGTATGGTAGAGGGAGACAGACAAATCCAAGGTGCTGGAGAGCTCCTTAATCCCGTGGCATGGAGAGTCGGGGTGCTGAGCTCCTGAGAAAGGGGCAGGGGCTCTGGAGAAGACTCGGTGCCTGAGAGGAGGATCCGTAGAAACTAGCCAAGGAAAGAGAAAAAGAAGGGCCAAGGGGTGGGGGGACCCCAGGCCCCTGGGGGAGCCGTGATGATCAGGCAGAACTCACTGCAGAGGGGGCTGTGGGTGAAGAGCTGGAGGGTACACAGAGCTGGTGGATGAGGGCATCGCTGCCTGCTGTCTCCCTCCGGGATCCCACTGTATCGAGGGACACTCAGACCAGACATGATTCCTCTGTGAGCACTGGGACTTCAGCTAGCAGTGGGGGCTGCAGGCTCAGAGCCCCCAGTCAGCAGGTAGAGACTGACATGGGAGAGAACGGCAGAGACTCTGGAGGTCCACAGGCTCTGCCTAGGCTGACCGGGCAGAGGACAGGAAGGCCTCTCTGAGTAGAGACACCTGAGATGAACTGCCGGCAGGACAGGCCAGAGCAGAGGAACAGGGACCCCAGCAGAGACCCCAGAACAAGTACAAAGGTCAGGAGAAAATCAAGAGCAGAGGGCTCCTGGTTAGGCAGGCCAGGAGTTTACAAGGGAAGGATGAGACGCACACCCAGCTTGCTAGTGGCTGTCGTGCCAGGACCTATGGAGCTTTGTTCACAAAGCTCATTCCAGCATTGATGCAAAGGGTGAGTCTGAAAAAGAAGGCAGAGGAAGAGCAGCACATGCAAGGCTCTTGCTGTCAACCAAGTAGGAGGACAAGACGCCTCACTGCATCCCTCCTGTGTCTAGTCCTGCCCAGCATGCCAAATGTGCCTGGATGCTCATTTAAAACATGCTTTAATAAGAGGCTGCAGGGGAGCCTTGCTGGGGCAGCTCTTAAGAATGACAGTCATGACTGTGGGACTTCTCATCCCTAAAAACAAGAACGTGGATTGCACATAGAGAGGTGGGATCAATCCACCCATGTGTGGAACTTCAGCTCTCAGCAAGCTTGTGTTACTCATGACCTCCCACATACCCACGGGTGCCTTCAGCTACGCACATTAACATTCTATGACAATGACCTTGAAGTTTAACCCCACATGTTCTAAAATAAGGGGTCGTTTTCACTGGACTTTAAAGCCAATTCCTTTTCCAAAAGTGAATTTCATCAAGTCAACACCTTCCAGATAGGACACAAAAAAGCCCATTCAGGTGAGACTGTTGGGCATGCTCTTCTCCTCTGAGTCCTTGACATTCCAAGGGGACAGCCTCTCAGAGAGGGGGATGGATCAGAGGGGCCTAGAAAAGCCTTAACATTGTGCTGATGGAAGAGAAAATATGAACTTTGCATATTGCCTCATTCTGTCCCAATTCCCCTACTAAATGGTCTCATTTTGAACACTCTCATCTTATAGTAATTATTGTAGAAACTTCTAGAATACTCTAAATGGGAGTGAGATCTTTACCAGTGCACTGAACACCAGATTAAGGGAGTCCTCATATTCTCAAAGCAGAAGGTTTGCAAAGCCACCCAGTCAGGTGTGCTGCTGCATGAAGTCATCCTAGGCATGATAATGATCTATATCCTCAGCCCATAAATATATTACTTCAATATCTAGAGTGAGGACTTCTTTGCTATGGTCAACATCAAAACATCACTGCCTCACTGGGGAGTTCTATGGCTCAGTGAAGCAGAGCAAGGAGATGAATCAATAAAGTACTATCAGCCTAGCAGTTTGATTTTTGTACATTTAAAAACATGAGAACCTGTAGACCTCAGTTCCCAATGGCCAATAGAATTTTATAAAGGTACCCAATTCTTAGAAGTGAAAATTGGCAGACCTACTGAGAGAAGGGTAAAGTGTGAGGGTTCGAGTTTGTAATAATTCAAACATTTTTTTAAATGATGGAGAATTTAAAAAGTGAGGCTCCTTGGTCTCCAGACTCCCAGACAAGCAACTGCTTGGCTTAAAGATTGTGGGGCTAGCCAAATAGTCACTGAGTAAAAGTCTTTACCAAGTGGCACCAGGTTGGCTTTTCACCCGGGTTATAGCAGATCTACATGAGAGAACAGGGTCAAGTGCTAAAAAGTGAGGGCAACCAAGCATTGATTAGCATCCATTCTGCAGTTCCATATTGGAGTTGGAGATTAGAAAGTCAAGTCTTCCCCACTTCATCAGGATGCTTATAAGCTGCACTGTGAAGAAGGCCCAGAAAGGGAGAGGCTACCTAGAACTAAAACTCCCAACATAGTAATTGTCATTGTTATCCAATTATGCTCTGGATACCTGAAGCTATCACAGCTCCTAGTGGGGCAATTTCATTAGACTAAAATCTACTTGTCTTACTTTAGTTTGATAAAACCTTAATAAATAAACTGAGTGATCCCTAATACACAGGTGGGAGATGAAAAGTACTTTGGATTTTCCATTTTATACCCATCTCTCTCGAATTATCATGTTTCCATATTTTCCTGCTTGTCAGTTTCAGCCTTTTCTCATTCCTAGAGGGGGTAAAAAAAAAAAATCATCTTCTTTCTCTCACAAAGATTTCTTCCTGGGAAGAAAGTCTCATGTGGGTGCTCTGAGGCATCTGTCTCTCTCCAGTTCCACCGTGTATACCCTCCCCTCACTTCCACAATTGTTAAACAACATGCATCAGTGTGTACACACACACAGAGCAAAATCATAATTCGGCCACAATTTGAAAATTCATGCGGTTTGGGGAAGCACACTATACGTTACATCTATACACATTATAATAAAATAATGAGACAACAGAGGAGGAAGTAATAAATTTGACTTAAGCAGACGGGATGAAAGAATAAGGCAAGAGAGAGCTCAATAAGAATCAGCATTTGAGTTAGAAGCCCCTGTATGGTACACCCATGCAGAAGAGGTAGCTAAAATAAAAGAACAGAGTAAGGAAGAGTTCTTACTACCTCAGTAGGTAGTTCAGTGTTGGTGCCTAGAAGGGAGTGGGCGTGGCATAGGGAAAAAGGGAATAAAGAATGTGGACCATTGCATGGAGGGCCTGGCATGGCATTGGTCTTTAATCTTTGAGGAGCTGGAGTCATCAAAGGCAATAGTGAGTCTAAGACTCTCTGTGATTCCCTCATGACTGGAAAAGTGATGGCTAGTACTACTTTGATATCGAGGGACACTGAGATCTACAAGTATCTATGAAGTAAAACACCAATGAAAACATTAAAATGAACAATGTGATATATTACTGAAAAGTGTGGAATCTTCCTGGCCCCATGCCTCCATCAGCTTAATGGCTCCTGACCCTGTGGTAATCTTAGAGCCACTATTATAAAACAGCAGGCCAGTCTCTATTGGACTAGGTCTACCTGAGTCTCCATAGATGTTCATTCCTTTAGAATAGCTGATTTAGCCACAAAGGAAATAGCAATGTCAATGAGTCACATCACACCAGTCCCAGAAGGTGTGTAATAGGGATCCTAGACACAGCAATGACATTTTCCTAGAGGGGATAGAAAATCATCAGTAACATAGAATGACATTTATCCACTGCTCAATTACGCCTTCCTAATCCTCTTTTCCCCCACCCAGGTAACTGCTAAGATTGCACTGTAATCAAAAATGCCTACCATATATTGAGATATTTACACTAAGTTGAAGCAACTGCATCTAAGCTAAAAGCTTGAGATCACTGAAAAGCTATGGCATGAAACCTCTGTAGATGTTTTTAGCTTTAAAGTGCACAGAAATGCACTTCTGGTAGGTTCTAGCTTAAGTTCAAATAGAAATAGGCTTTAATTTATGCTCAGGAAAATAAAAATAGATTAATAGGATCCAAGTCAAGCTGCTAGAAGAGGTTTTTCTGTGCCAAAAGACAGGCACTGTGAGTTTCCCTAAACAGGTTATCATTTTAACACTGTAAAGCACTAGATTTATTTTTTAAATAGCAAAACTACAATTATCTCTGCACGTCCCATATCGCCACTCTGCAGTGCTCCAGCATAACGAACCGACTGTCAGCGATACGAGCGGATGAGAGTGTCTGCGCCATGCAGACGGCCAGTCTTATCAAAACCCAACTGCATTAATCCTGTTCCTTACATCAAAAATCAAATAACTTCCCGGAGAGAGGCCACAGACTCACCAAGAGCAGTTCCACTGGGAGACGGCAAGTTGAGATGAGCAGTGCAGTATGTTAGGAAATAAATAGATAAGCATTTGCCTCCCATCCTACTGATGTTCAGAACTAGGACTCCTTCAGAAACATACAGACAAGGGTCCTGAATTGCACTTGGTCTTACTGTCAGCATTTGCCGTCCCTAAGGGTGAGCAGGAACATCTACAATAAACAATGCACTCATTCAGGATGCCATTTTCTGACAAAGTTTCAACCACACAGCATTTAAGCAGAAAGAAAGACTAATATTTAAACCCTGATAAGGGGGAAGTACTCTTGGATAACCATACAGAGGGGACGCCTTCCTGAGAGAAGGAGCACGTTTCCTGGGAGGAAAACAAGGTGATTTTCTACCTGTCAGGGAGGAGCAGCCAGGCGGAGGGCAGCCTGAGCCTGCAGCCTGCAGCCTCCTTATCTCAGGAGCAGCCTCTCGACTCCCCTGGGGCTGCAGGAGGTGATTAATTAATGCCTCCTTAAAGCCACAACCTTAGAAAGCTGCTGGAGGACGTTTTCTGTGCACATCAGAGAAGGATTTTCCTCCAGAATCTTCCTTTTAGAAGGCAACAATGGGGCAAGTCTCTGGCAATCCTGAGCACCAGCAGGCTAGAGCTTCAGGCTTCCAAGAGGACTGAGGCCCAGCCTGGAGAGGACTCTCTTTGGGGCTGCTTTTGTACAGCAAGGAGAAGCTATTAATGATACACCTTTAAGTGAAAGAAGGAACCAACCAAGGATGAGAACATCTTTGTGCTTCTGGCCTGGCTCTCCCTGGCAGCTCCCCACCCATTTACTCCCCATCTGTTCCCACCCCTCAGTTGGCCTGGCCTCTTGCTCGGTGAACTAACTGCCTTATTTGAACACAGCAAGCATGAAACAAGTGGGTCAGTACCCGGCCCTCCCTGGCCCCCAAAGCAAACCTTGGCACACGGAGGGGAGACTCTTCCACAATTCATTTTTATTTTTGAATTGTGAAAAGATGAAACCAAGATTCTCTCACATTGTGAACGAACCATCTCGTTAGTGGCTCCTTTTCCTTTGTTCCAGGGGGGCAGGTACAACCTTCAGATTCATGGTGCTGAAAAATCCAATTCTTCCTTAACCCTCCCGTGGCCTCCTGCTCCACATGAGGGTGACAGGTGGGAACCACCCTGGAGGATCAGGGGAGGATCAGTTCACTCAAGACATTTAAATGCTGACATGAGAACTTCCAGGCTGGCTCCTCATATTCCAAGACAGCAGAGTCATGGCCTGTGGCTCCATGCCAGTTTGCAGGGTAATTTAATCCTGCTCACAAAGAGATTACAGACAGCTAACTGGCCCACTATTGCACTGATTCAGCAAGCTGGATGCAGAGGGCCATCTTCTATCACCAAGAAAGAAGGATCTCCACTGTCAATGAGCTCAGTTTAACAGCAAAAGATGCTGTACGTAAAGGGCATGGGATATTAGCATGCAGAGAGCAATTAGTTTTTAAGTCAGCCTCTCCACATGTCCTCCAGCAACATGGGCCCATGCTCCACCCACTGCACCCTGCACCCCGAGTAAAGCAAACGAGGTAGGAAAGTGAAGGTGGTGGTGCTGAGATGGAATCCTCATCCTCCCACCTCCTACTTCTCTCTCTAAAACCCCAGAAGGTTCTGGAACCTATTTGTGTGTGAATTCCAATCTAAAAAGTGAGGATAATCCCATTCTCACATCACAAGCTGCACAAAGTCTGCCTGCGCCATCATATTTTAAATGCAGTGTTTCTAGAGAATATTACGTCCGTGGCATTTAACACTTCCACAGTGCCATACAGGAGACCAAGAGGGATGGGTTGGGTTTATTCAGGTGGCCATACTGCTCCTCAGTAAGATGCACCTTCAGTTTCCAGGACTACAAATCCAGAGATGTGCTAAGTGTTCAAGCAAAAATGCCCGAGAGAAAACACCTTCACCACTCTGGAGAGCCACTACCTCTCCCACAGACACCATCCCTCCACTATGAAGAAAAGACACTTAATGCTCTCACATACCCTGACCATTTTCAAAGGATGCAAGACTTCAAAATGGATTTCCAAGGCCCCTGTAATTTTGGCAGCATGACATTTTATGTCTTATAAGCTATTTTTATTAGCCAGGATTGTAGAAAATTGATGTTTACCAACCATTAACCTTTCAAGCATGTAACTCTATTTTTCCCCATATAGAAGTATATCTTACGCTTCCATGAGGATCAATCCTTAAACTGTCCAGTGCACTCAAGACAAAAAGTTGCTGGGCACTGTGGTGCCCACCTGTAATCCCATGGGAGGCTGAGGCAGGAGGACTGCAAATTCAAAACCAGCCTGGGCAAGGTAGGGAGACCCTGACTCAAAATTTAAAAGAAACGGCTTGGCAGACTCAGAAGGTCAAGGGTTGAACGTTTTCTCTCATCTGTGGAAACTAGACCAAAATCAGGGGGGGAAGCGGGAGTCCTTTTAAAGTGGAAGGAAGACATTTAGTGCAGAAGAAATAGACTGAGGGGAAGGTGGAGGGACGGGAAAAGAGAGGACAGTGGGATGGAGCTGACCAACCTGTACCAGGTACATACATGAATATGCCAAGAAATCCCACCTTTACCTACAGCAGGAATATCACAGAACCTACAAACACAAAAAAGGAAGACCAGGTGAACAGAGAAAGGGGAACCGGGTGAGGAGGAGGAGGGGGAAGAGGAGGCAGAGCCTGTGTGGTGATGTCAGAAGAACCCCGATCACCTGTACGACTCTGAGGCACCAATGACGAGCCACACAGAATAGGAAAGCACGGAAGGAAGTGGGTGGCTCTCTTGGGGGGTGCTTGCCTCTCAAGCAGGAAGCCCCAGAGTCAGACTCCAGGACTGCAAAGAGAAAGGAGTGGAAAAAGAGGAGGCCATGGTTCCGCCCCTCTCTCACCGAGTCAGCACAAGTTCTATGATTTGCTGGACTTTTGGCCACAATTTTATAGCCTCGAGTCCCTCGCTGGAATTCACTGGCCTTAGGATATAAGAACTAGATAAGGAAGTTGTGCATTCCCTCCTTATACCTGAGGGAAGGTGGCAAAGAACACGAAAACCTAAAGAAGAAGCCCAGTGTCCGACAGTCGGGTGCCCGTGGGCCTTGGAGCACCCTGGCCCAGCCCCACCAGCCCGTCAGCGCTCGGGCATTAAATGCCACACGACAGGATCCAATCCCACCAAGATCCTGTAATCAGGAACGGCAGCCAGTGACTCGCTCGTGTGCTGCCTCTCCCCACAGGCCTGTGGGGTTTTAAATAAGTCACTTTATAATTTATTTATTCAATTTTAAAAACATGCCTTTGCCAAAAGGTCCCTGGCCACACATCAGAACGTAAAGGCCAATGAGGGAACAGTCCCAAACAAAGCCATAAAACCCATCAAATGCAGCCACTGCCTAATGGAGAAATTACTGCCTCAAAGGTCAGCCCACATGCTGCCCGTTCCAGGGGCCAGGCGTAGACGGGGCTGCTGGGGGAACGGAAATTAAAGGGCCCAAGTCTCAAAGGGTGCCCTCTTACTGGGCCCGGGGCAACTCCTCGGAAGGCGTGGGGCTGCAGGGAGGTGGTGCAGTGGACTCTCACAGCCTCCGGAAGACTGGGACTTGGGTATTTGCCATGGTCAGGTGCAGAGAGGGGTGACTACCCCACAGGAGTCAGAGAGGAGGGGCCAGAGGGCAGGACTGGTGTCTACGCTCACAGGCCAGGGCAGGCCAACAGGCTGCTTCCCCCCTCACGCCCAGGGCCTCTCCTTGGACTTCAGCTGGAGAGGTGATGGCCTGCAGCATCCTGGTGCCCATCTGGAATGGCCAGGCCCACTCCTATACCAGCACCAGCTCTGGAGCCACCAAAACCCAGAAAGATGGGACAGCCAGGCTGCATGATGCACAGCCACCACACCAGAGTGAGACGCAGAGCCCCCTGCAGGTCCCCAGGGCTCCCTGGTCCACCACAGACCCAGGAGGAGGGCAGCAATCGGGTGTGGCCTCAACCTGGGCTCTCAGCCCTGCCCTGAGCCTGTGCTAACCTGCAGCTGGTGGTGGAGATGGCCATATGCAAGTGCAACTGCCAAACACAGTGGCTTTTGCATTTCTACAGTAAAGCAGTTTGGGGAAGAGGAGGCATGTTCTCAAACCTCCCCCCCCCGCCCCCCCCCGCGGGCCTCCGCAATCATCAGCAGAGGGAGGGAGCCTTCCCTGTTCCCACTGAGCATCCCTCTCGGAAGGCAGTCCCCAGATTCACAAAACATCTACAGTCTATCTCCTTGCGATCCTCTGAGCTGCTCTCCTGGCTCAGGTTCCATATGACCCTGGTGGAGACCACAAGAGTAGAGGCTGCGCATACATTCTAATTCCAGTGAAGTCGTTCTGTGTCACACTCCATAACATAAATACTACATTATGACACGAACCCGCCTCGTCAGGGCATCCTGTCGCCTGCTCTGCACCTCAGGAAGCCAGGCACCACGGACAGACACCTCCACAGATAACGGCCGCTCACGCGGGAGGCTGACCCAGGAAGTCTGCAGTTTAAAACCTCTAAGCCTGAAGCCCTCAGGCTTCCGTGAATATCAGATTCCCTGGGAGATGGATTAATGGGCAGAATTTCCAATTCAGTGGGTGGATTATTCCCCATGGCTGCCGTAACAAGTGACCACAGACTTGGTGGCTTAAGATAATGGAAACGTGCTCTCCTGCAGTTGGAGGCAGAAGCCTGCAACCAAGGTGCCAGGAGGGCCGTGCTCCCTCCACCGGCTGGAGAGGCCCCAGGTGCCCGGCTCTGCAGCTGCTCTGGTCTCTGCCTCCGTTGAACAGACCTCATCCCCGGCATCCACGTCCCATCTTCTGAGGACAGTTGTCACCAGATTTAGGGCACACCCAGTTAACCCAGGACAACCTCATCCTGAGATCCTTAAATGCATCTACAAAGACTCTTTCTCCAAATCCAGCCAAATTCAGAGGCTACAGGGAGAATATCTCTCAATGGCCACTGTCCATCTCACTGTAGTGGACAGGACAGTGTAGATCTGGGACAGGACCCCGGAGCCTGCCAGGCTCAGCAAGAGTCCTCCAGATAGGCAGTTCCCAGACCAGAGTGGAAAATCCTTCCCCTTTGCTTTGCAGCAAGGAAACCAAGGCCTGGGGGAGGGTGAACACCACTAGGAACTGCCTCCCCCAGCCAAGTCCTCTCTGTTCCTATGGTAGCCCTGGGTCTGCACTCCTGTTGGCCCTTCTGTGGGCAGAGGCTGGTGAACTTGCACACCTGGCCTCCTTAACTGTCCACACAGAGCAACACAGATGGCCTCTATGCTTCCTCCTGGGCAGCTCACACAAACGCAGAACAAACCTCCGGCGTTTCTCCAAGTCAGACTGCATCTCAGCCACACAGCTGAGCGCCTGGGAGCCGCGTCCCCAAGCACTCAGAGGCAAAGGGAGCAGGTCCCTCCTGAGACGGATGTGGCACCTGCACACCGATACTCTGGGGCTGCAAGTCAGTCAAGTCACATTCCAAATGGAAAGTACCCCCATCCCAGGTCGAGCACACCTCTTATCACCTGCGCCTGAGCTCCTGAGGGCCACCTGCCATTAGCCAGGCATGGGGTGGCACTCTCAGGCCCTGCGGATATTTATCTGTCGCGGGAAGCTTACCTTAATCCTTCCTAAATCCCCACACGCTGTCAGCAAGGAAACAGAGAATCCGAGTCTGCCGTGGGCTCCAGTCCCCTCAGCCTCTCCCGTGGCCGATCCCCACGGGAAGCAGCCGCCCACAGAGCCCTAATTACAAACACTGGGCGAAGCAGGAGGCTCCCACAGGGGTGGGGGCTCTGAACCAGGCAGGACTGGATGAGAGCGGCGCAGGCTGTGCCGAGTCTGGAGTGAAGCTTCCTGGCACTCCTCACAGGAGAGGCCCTGCTCCTGGGCGGAGTGTGGGAGCACCAGAGACCACTGAGGCTGCTCGGGAACCACAGCTCTCACTGCTGAGCGTGGGATACTCACCAAGTCCTCGATGCACAGAAGCCAGACACTACCACGCACCCCACCAGGCCACCTCACCGTCAGACACACATGCCATCGGCAGAACAATGGTACCCTGGAGGGGGTCCCAGCCTAACCCCAGAGCCTCAGAGCATGCTACGGTGTGCTTCAGGGACTCTGCAGATGTGAGATGGGAAGTCCCTGGCTGACGCTGGTGGGCCTCGGCAATCAGAGATTCTTAAGTGGAAGAGGAAAGAGTGGCGAGATGCTGCAGAGCTGGCCTGAGATGGAAGGCGGGCCCTGAGCTAGGGAAGCAAGGCGCCTCAGCCCGGAGCCTCCCACGGAACCATCCCGCCCACAGGACACCTGGATTCAGGGCAGCCAGGTGCATTTCCACCTCCTGACACCAGCACTGCAAGATGATGAGTTTGTGCTGTTCAATTGCTACGTTCCTACAGTAGGAACACACAGTCTGCAAACTAAGCAGATCTCTTCCCGGAGAACACAGTGGGGACCCGGTCACTCAGACCTGCTCCTCCATGCCACACCTGACCTGGGGCAGGCATGGTGCAAGTATTATACTTCAGGACACATCAGGGTACAGCTAAGTCCCCAAAGCACCAGCTCCGCCCCCTGACAGCATTGATGGCTTTGGCAGTACAAACTGGTCAAAGAGAATCGATAGGGCCTTTTGCTTTGTTCTCTTTTGATTAAGACCAAAGAGGACTGCCTGGCAGTGGGGAGGAGCAGTACTGGAGGGCGCCAGAAGAGGGCAGCCTGGAGCCCGTGCAGAAATGTGCCTGCATCCTCTGGGGGAAGATCAGCCAGCTGGTGGCCACTGCGGAGCCCTCTGGGGACTCAGGGGTGGACAAGAACACGCTCGGGAGAACTTTATTGTCCTTGACGGGAAGACGCTTCCCTCAGCTTAAGGCCTGTTTTATGGTGGAATTCACTGGGAGGAAAACAGGTCCTTGGTGAATGCTGGCTTGCCCGCTCTCTGCCTGTGATTAGTTCTGGCATTTATTTAACCATATTTTCAAAGATAAAATAAAGGCCAGGAGAGAGGGAGGGAGGGCAGAGAAAAGGAGGGTGGAGGGAGAAGAAGACAGAGAGGAAGGAAGGAGGGAGGGGAGGGAGGGGGAAGGAGGGAGGGGAGGGAGGAGGAAGTAGGGAGGAGGAAGGAGGAGGAAGGAGGGAGGGGAGGGAGGAGGAAGTAGGGAGGAGGAAGGAAGGAGAAGGAAGGAGAGGGAGGGAGCCTTCTCCTTAAATTTAACCCACATCCTTTTGCTGCCTGAGAGAATTCACAAAATTTCCACATTTTGAAATTAATATCACGAAGCAAACACTAGAGGTAACTACGTACCAAATATACTTCATTTAAACTGTAGTATGCATTTCATTGTGATTAAAAAGAAGAAGAAGAAAAATAACCCTGCAGGGTAGAATTAGAAAAATCACTGTTTCTGAAACAAAGAATCTGCAGGTCTTGGTAGCTGACACCAGACTCCAGCACGGCTCAGTCACAGAGGGAGGTGCTCCTGAGCCCGGGAGGCCACCCAGAGGTGTGGGCACAGAGAGGGCTCATGGAGGAAGCCACGTGGTCCTGGAGAGCACCCAGCTTCCAGGCCTCTCCATGAACCTGGGACAGGAGGCCCTCCACACACTTGGAGACACCAGGAGACTTCTCACAGTGTCCTCTCAGGTGACCACGTGAGGGAGCCTCACCAAGGCCCCTGGCGCCCCAGGCACGGAGCACCACGGTGAGGGTCTTGGGCAGAAACCCAGCTCCTGCATAGGGGCTTCCTGAGTGGGGCCTTCATCGGGGTCTTTCCTTGCACCGTCCCCAGCACTGCACAGTCTGAAAGCCTGGGGACCACAAGGCCCTGGGACTGTCCACTGCATGGCCAGAATGAGGAAACTCCTGGCATCACAGAGTCCCAGGCCTGGCTGGCCAACCCCCAGTGTCCACAGAGTGTGGACCCATCTCAGAGAGGCCCTCAGACACCAGCGATTGTGGCTGGGGGCTTCTGACTCACAGGCTTCCTTTGCTCTGGTCTCTGAGCTGAGAGACAATCAGCAGGACTGAGCACTTGGTCACTGCTGATGGCAGGACTGTGGCCTTGGACATCAGAGCCTCCTGTCTGTCGGTGGCTGCAGTTCTCTGAAACCACCTTAAGTGACACAGGAGACAATGGAATGAGCTCACAGGGAGGAGGGGCCGAGGAAGGGGCAGGCAAATCGATGTTTGGGCCACTCTGGGCCTCACTGATCGCCAGCTTCTGAGCCCCAACAAGGGGCCCATCTTGCCTCCAGAAGGGCTTTCGTGAAGGCTGAAAGAGGTGCTGTGTGTGGGGTTGGTCAGCAGCGAGAGTCAGTACAGCCTGACCAAACCCTGCTCAGCTCCCTCCCCCAAGATTCAAGTGAAACATGTCCCAAACAGGAAGCCTAACTCCTTTTCAAGTCACAGTGGCAGGGAGCACCCATGTCCACCTCTGTAACTCGCGCTGCCCATCACAGAGGGACACCGTTCAGTGCAGGGCGGTCACAGAGGGCAGAGGACAGACTCCAGGCTCAGAATCCTCATTCAGGGTGCAAAATGCAGGTGACTGTCCCCATGTGCAACGAGGCCATGAGGCACTTCACCTGGGCTGCAGGACAGATCAGCTGGACACAGCTGCCAGCAGGCCTGAGCTGTCAGGGTGCAAAGGGCAACGCGGTTCACTGTTTGTTCTCTGACGTGGCTCCTGGGACCTCTGGGTGACTGCGGCCAGCAAGCAGGCTCCAGCTTCTGCTTTCCCACCGTGTCCCCTCCCCTCCCGTCCAACCCCTTAACCCCGGGACCAGCCCAGCTGCAACAGGGATGCTGCTGAAAGCCCACCACAGTGGCCCCCGGCTGGCCAGGACTGTCCCTCAAGGTGGCCAAAGAGGCAGAGTTCCACCATCTGCTCTGGATGCTGCTTGGGAGACCCCAGGGCAGGGGCAATGGGGTCTGCAGGCTCAGGAAGACCCCTCCAGTGGCTGCTGGAGCAGACCTCCTCAGAGCTAGTCCAACCACCAGCGGCTAAGACCTGCCTGGCCTTAGCTCTCCTGCTGGAACAGTGGACAGCGTGGACAGGCAAAGCCCCAGGGTGGTGAGGACAGGCACAGGGTCCACACTCCGGGTGGCTCAGGAAGACGGCCCTGGCCCGAGACAGTGAGCGCTCACGGAACTCTGGCCACAGCAGCATCTCAGTGGTGAATATTCATTTCACTCACTTGACAAATACCTAGAATGTCCACGATGGGTTCTCAGATCCACTGGGCGAGGTGGAGACCCACGGCCACAGGATGCAGGGGCCCGGAGGGAGACTGGGCAGCCTGGCTGGTGTGTGCTACCCTCCCCCTGAGCTGGGGAGGCGTGTGGCTGCAGGGGACGAGCTCAACCCACTCTCAGGAGACACTGTGTGCAGGGCTGTGAGTGTTCAGGGACACCACCTGGGACTGGGTCTTCCCCACCCTTCTCAGCCACAAATGCCCGCTGCCCCCGACATCCAGCCTAGTCCAGGAGGAGGACAAAGTGAGGAGGGGGGCAGGGCCCACTGAGCCTCCTCCTTTCTATCAGGAGGAAGAGCCCAGCTTTCCCAGAGCCTGACCCCGTGGGCCAACGAGACCAGATACCACTGACCAGAGGAGGCACACGGCCCCTCCTAAGGCGACTAGAGGCTCAGCCTGTGTGGGCACAGGAGAGGCAGAGAGTGGACCTGGAGGGCAGCTCGAAGGGTCTAGGAGGCCAGGCAGTGGAGGGTGGTGAGCCCCTAATCTAGACCCTCCCAGCAGTCCCCCCTGCCGTGAGTGCCAGACACAGAAACAGGACGACGGGTCACTTCCTCTGACAGGACTGCACCTGTGCTGAGCTCCTGTCCCTCCACGCGCCTGGCCTTCCACTGTCAGCGAGGCGGGTCAAGCTGGTCGGCAGGGGCGGGCAGCACCGTGGCAAAGAGGCGAAGACTATGATGTGGATGATCTGCTTGGCTCCGGCCCCTCTGTCCTCGCTGGGACAGACCTCAGACTCGGGCCCAGGCCCTGCCTCGACCTCTCCCCAGCACATGCACGAGAGTCACTCCTTCAGCCGCTGCGGTCTGAGGTCAGGCCTGCTGCTGAAGCCAGGGAGCCTGTCACCTGGCACCCTCTCGTCCCTTCTGCCTTCCTAAAGCAAAATGCAATCGTGTCAAGCACTTTGCTCATTAATAAGGTGATGAATTGTCATGGATCTAAGTGAAACATGACCGTGATTCTCTGTCCTCCCAGGCTCCCTGCCTCATTCAGCTTGTGACTTGTGACCTAGTCCCAGTCAATGAGAACCTCTGCAGGGAGGCTGAAAGCTTTTGCTTTCTTCATACAGGTAAGAAATACAGCGCTACCACTCCCTTCTTCATCTGCTCTGCACTCAGATACAAATGGGGAGCCACGGCAGCTAGTTTGTAATGACGAGGCAATAAAATGAGAAGCCAAATGTGGTAGAATGGTAAGAATGGAGAATATTAGGGTTGTAATGACATTACTGATCTACTGTTCCCACCCTTGACCATGTCTCTGCACTTACTGTAAAGTGAGAAAAGTTAATCCCTATTTATTAAGATTCTGCTAATTGGGTTTTATCCTATTGGATAAAAATATCCTGAAATGTTATAAATGGTAAACAAGAAATGATGGGGCTCCTGCCTTTGTGACCCCTACAGTTTAAGAGAGGCGACTGTGTGGATCATGTACATTCTCGGAGGAGGAAGCAGAGCGTGGTGTAAGGGACCCAGGAGGGTCCTAAGCAGATGGGGACTAAATACGTCATTAAAGCAGGACTCTTCCTCCTCTCCACCTGAACCCACAGTGTACCCACCGCCCTCAGGTAAGGCACAGCCCTCTGCCCCTCAGTAGCGTGCCCCTCTCACCTGTCACTGTCCCTCCAGCATCAAGGGGGAGTGACCCTCGAGGTCTCTGCTGCCCCCACAGGCCTCGCTGTGAAGCTGCTGTGCTGTCCAGAGCTCTGCAGGGCACCCGGGAGGGCCGCAGCTCTGGCCAGGCTGACCATTAATTATTAACACAGAGAAAAAGACACCAGCTGAGCAGGTGCTCGGCCCGAAGTGCGGCATCGCCCAGGAGGACAGCTTACCCGCCCAGCTCAGGTGTTACCACCCATTCCAGCCAGTGACCACAGTGACCACGGCCAAAGTGAACTACCCAAAACATGACCACGGGCAGGGTAGGCGCTACCACATGCCAGTGCGCTCCAGTAAAAGCAGGCGGGGAACACGGCTGTGGGGACCGAGGACGCTGCAGACCAGCCGAGTGGCACCCGGCTTTCCACCCTGAGCAGATCTGCTTCTCCAAAGGTTCTCAATACATAGTATTTGTTACCCTATTGGGGGAAACTATTTTAAGCCTAATTAGCATGAAATTTTTAGAATGCAAATGCTTTTCATTTAGACATAAAACAAAATGCCACGACATTTCTTCCATCCATTTATCATAAACAAGTTAATTACTGTGTAACAAATCGCTCTTGCCGGAAAGTGTGTGTTTGGGGCTGCTGGGGAGCTGACTCAGGCAGAGAGAGGGAGCCACGGAGTGGTCGTTAGCAGCTTATGGCGAACTTACCATAAAGCGGGCTCTACGAAGCTTTGCTTGTCAAATTAA
This sequence comes from Ictidomys tridecemlineatus, assembly GCF_052094955.1. Lineage (NCBI taxonomy): Eukaryota > Metazoa > Chordata > Mammalia > Rodentia > Sciuridae > Ictidomys > Ictidomys tridecemlineatus. The sequence continues at coordinate 198,385,737 of NC_135481.1, read as the reverse complement.
GGTTAAGTTCTCTCTGTTGGAATAGCTCACTTATAAGCAGCCGTTATCTATTTACTGCGACTCCTACCAGAACGACAGGAACACTGCCTCTCATTTATTTTTGACACATCCATCTCTGCTGTGTTCTTGCAGTTGCAAAGTTTTGCACACACACAGGAAGGTTTACGTGTCCTGGCTTGCGTGTATTGCAGTTTTAGCTTCTGTCTCCATATGTGTGAAATTACTTCTAAGTCTTCCTTAAAAACAACTCTCTGATCCTGAGATGTGACACCTTAAGAAAAGCAAAGGGAAGAAACAGGAAAGGATGGTGCCCGGGCGCAGGAGGAGCTGAGCTGGGTGGAGAAGGCCCCGGCTGGTGACCCTCAGCCCTGTTCCCCGAACCCGGCCTGGGCCAGGCCGCTTCTCAGGGATAAGAAGGGCTTAGAAAATGAGCTGCCCAACCACGAGGACCACAAGCCGGTCTGCCTTCACCCAGAACTAGGTGAACACCGTGGGCACCCAGGTGCCAGGCAACATCTGTCCAGGCATCCAGCTTCCCCACCCCACCCACCGAGAGCAAAGCAGAGTGGGGCCAGGATGCCCACCCGCCCATGGGGACCGCCTCCTGGCAAGCACGAGGACCTGCCACACTCTTGTGTCACAGCAGGCCTACCATACCAGCCCGAGGACGACGGATACTCAAAGGTCTTGTCATGCTTATCCCTGTGCTGCCAGAGGCCCAAGGTGACAGTCTCGACTCAGCAGAGGTGTCTAGGAGGCACCCACAGTAGGACAGAGAACGCCACCTGTCCTATGTGGCAGGCACACAACGTGCCAGGGCACCCCTGGCCCCTTCTGCCAGCCCACAGGGATCTCAGTCAACCCAAGGACCCCGAGAGATGCCCGTGCCGGCAGACTCCAAAACGAGACACAGGCACCACTGAGGGAGCATCTCTTGAAAACACCTTCCCTGCACACTTCTGAGACAGCAAGTCCCTTCTGCTCCTGGGGGCAGGCTGCCTAGACTGTGTTTCATAGTCAATGAGAGTTAATGGTATCACAAACGGAAAATCAAAAAATAAGTAGGAAAAGTTATGCTTGGGGGGGCCGGAGCCGTGGCTCAGTGGTAGAGCGCCTGCCTGGCATGTGTAAATGTGGGAGGCACTGGGTTTGATTCTCAGCAGCACATATAAATAAATAAATAAATAAATAACAGAGGTTCCTAGTTATAGTTGGTGCAAATACAAGCCTGATTGACATAACCAGGCACAAATAAGGAAATCAACAGGCTGGGTCTGGAAGGATGTGGGTAGAAATATCGCCCCACTGTGTGTGTGAGTACACACACCACTGTGCACAGACACAGGCATTGCCACCCTCTCTCCGACAAAATGGGGAGCGGTCAACAGCTGAGGAGTGTTTTAGTGTGAATGTTGAAATTCAGCTTGACACTTGATCAAGTCTGCCCCCCCCCAAAAAAAACTCTGAGGTCAGCTCAAAGGCTGCCACTTCTGAGACACTGAGACCAAGAGGGGCACTCTCTGGCCGAGGTGCTCCTAGCCTAACTGAAACCTCAGGAGAGCAAGAACTGATTTATTTCCCCTCCTATGCAAATATAAAGTTTAATTAGTTTGTCTTAAAAAAGAAACAGATCGATGTACAGCATGATCCATTGTCGCGTGGGTTCTTGAGCTGCCTCCCGTGCGCCCGTCACAAATGTGGACATGATCCTGCAATTACGACAAAGCTAATTGGTAGTTCCCTCCTGCGTGTGTGTTTCCGTGTTGTCAGTGGGGCAGTAATGAAAACGAATGCCACATTTGTGAACAGAACGTCTGTGGGCTTATTTACCGCATTTCCAACAACATCGTCTGCTTTATCATGCATTTCAGAGCAGGGATAATTTAAGAATCCAGAATTTCATACATAAAAATACTTGGTAAGAAAGTCTCTCTCTGCACATTATTTGGGTGACGTTACATCCAAATTCCAATTTGTTGCCCAGGAAATGATTCACCTCACTCAAAAATGACAGGGATTCTGAATCATTCACCTTGATGCAAAATGCCTTTGACCAATTCACACCTCCTGGACGGGGCAACCACACCTGCAGCAGCCAGGCACCAAGACCAGCCAGGCCTGGCCTCTTCTGCCTAAGTGGCCTCCCCAGAGCACAGCTCGAAGGCAACCGGATTCCACCCTCCGCGCCCTGCCCTACCTTTGAGCAGCCTCTCTCCTTGCAGAATATCTGGGGAGATTAATGCCGTGTAACCTTCTTCTGAGAATCCAGCCTTGCAGGTCTCCCTGGCTGTAAGATCCTCATGGGCCTGAGAAGACAGAGGAGACACATTGAACAGAATTAAGTTCACAGAATGCAGCCTAACCAACATTTAATGGTGGTGGTGGTGGTGGTGGTGGTGGTGGTGGTGGTGGGGTGGGGTGGGGTGGATGCGTAAAACACAGGTCTTTGGCTGAGAAATACTGAGAAGCCACAGTCTCCACCCAGAGGTGATTCCTGATTCTTTCCTATCTGGGGACTTAAGGATCCTGGATTGGAAGAATCATCCCTAGCTCAGGCGGGAGCAAAGGGCCTACTGACAGTTAGCTGGGGACCTGCCAGGCCTAGAGCTCAGGGCAAGAGGAAGACAGCAGAGAAATGTCCACAGGCAGCTGACAGGGTCAGCCCAGGAGGCACAGGGGGCCAGGCCAGGGTGAGGCCTTCAGGCTCCAGTGCTCTGGCTTTAGGTAGGAGGGGACACCTAAGTCTCCCCTCTGCTTGCCACAGGGGATGTGGGAGAAGGGGAAAGGAGCAAGAAAGGGATTTCCCAGGAGTGGATTATATGGGGCCAGGAGCAGCCCTGCTGGAGCCAGGGCAGAGGAGGTGTGTAAGTAGGGCAGGGAGGGGCTGCTTCCATCCTCAGGCCCTCCCCTTCTCATCCACAGCCCCTTGTTCACACCCCCCCCATCTCCAGCCCAACCAGGTGGACTCCCCTAAATGACTAGGAAGGGCGTGTGTCCTGTCCTGGGCGGCTAACTCCTCTAGAAGTCTAGAGCCCAAGGCAGTAAGACAGCAGGGCAGGGCAGGGCAGGATGGCCACAGGGCCCCTCTCAGCTGCAGCGGGTAAAGCAGAGGCAATGTGTGCAACTGCATGAAGCCAGCCCTGCTCCTGGGCGAGATCAGGAAGCCCAAGGCGGAGGCTGCACCCCGCAGTTGTGCTTCTCGCAGAGCCTATGGAGCAAAACCGCCTCCCTGCTGGCTGCCTCCTCCAGCCCCGCGCGTCACCGCTGCTGCTGGGGCTTGGGCTCCAGAGGCTTCCCCTGGCCCGAGCTGTGCTCCCGACACTGGCCCCAGATGCGGACACCCTTCCACCCAAAAGCACCCAGGGGAGTGAAGGTGGAGAGCCTGGTCTTTTCTTGGAAAAAGCTCCAAACCACGGCTCCATTCCTAGGGAAGGAAGCTCCGAATAACACACGCAACCCGGGTGGGGGTGGGGGTGGCGAAACTCGTCCCGGAAAGTTTCAATCCCCCGGGGGCGTGTGCCCAGGGCACCCCGGAACACCCCGCGGTCTCCGATCGGGCCTCAGGTCGCCACGATGGTTTGTTTCCGAGGTGAAGACAGCAAGCCCGGGAGGAGGCAGCGAGGCCGATCGGCCACGAGAGGGGGTTCCTGCAACTCCTGCAGCCCCTCTGCCTCCGCCCAGGGGCGCCCCTGGAGCCGCCGCGCACACCGCCCCTACGGGCCCTGCACCTCATCGGGCGCAGAGCCGGGCTGGGGACCGGGCAGCGGAGTCCCGCAGGAAGAAGGCAGGCGCCCGGCTCGCTCTCCCGGGCGAAGTGCAGCCCTGCGCCTGCTGGTGCCAGGATTCCCGGCGCCTCTCCAAGTCGCGAGGACCCCGCCAGACAGTGGGACTCCAGCCTGCGCTGAGGACTCGGTGGCTAAGGTGCCTGGCGTTCGACACTGGATACCCATCAGAGACGGTCCCGCCGGCATCCACAGGACCGAGGTGGTGCTGCGCTGCGGACCCCATCCCCGGGCAGGAGGATCAGCCTCGGCGCCTCCACCCCTGGATCCCCGGCCCCTGCCGCCTGGCTCCCCACGCCTACAGCCCTTGCCCGAGCTGGGCTCGCCAACTCCGGAGGCGCGTGGCTCTCGGGCGATGGAGGGCGCGCCGGCTCCGCCAGCGGGCAGCCTGCCCCGGAGCGGGCGAGCCGAGCTCCGGGCAGTGGCCGCGGTTTGGGGCGGCCGAGGGATGCTCGGCGGGTTCCGGTGCGGGCAGGGATCCCTGGTTCCCACCCGTCGCACTCCCAGCCCGCTCTGCACCGCCGCTCCCCGCTGCTCCGCGGATCCTCGTTCGGCCGACCGCAGGCGGCTGAGCGGAGCGCGGGTGCCGGGCATGCAGAGGTGCGCGCGGCGCGGACACCCGGCGCTGGCCGGGGAGCCCGGGAGAGCCCGCCGGACCGGTGCGCGCCCCGCCGGCTCCGGGGCCCGGCCCGCGCTGCCCTTGCTCGCGAGCCGCCGGGCGGGAGACGGCAACTTACCCGGAGCGCGCCGGAGAGCGAGAGCAGCACCAGGAGCACGCCGGAGCCCGCGGTCATCTTCCCCGCTGCGCCGCCCCGGCGCCCGCACGGTGCCCGGCGCCCAGAGCCCGCTCCCCGCCGCCGCCCGCTGGCCGCCTCCGCCCGCGCCGGCCCGAGCTCCGGCCCCGCTACGCCCGCCGCGCTCGCCGCCCCGGCTCCGGGAGCCAGGCCAAGACCGGCCGGCGGCGCGCTCCCTCTGGCCGCTGCGTCCGCCGGCCTCGCAGCCGCCCGCGCCTCTGTTCCGCGCGCAGAACTGCAGGTGAAGCCGCGCGGCCGCCCCGCGAGGCCCCGCCCCGCCGCCCCGCGCTGCTCGGCCTGACGCGGGCCTTAAAGGCGCCGCGCCCGCCGCCGGGCCGCTTCGCTGCGCCGCCGCCCCGACCCCGCAGGTCGCCTGGAGCGGGTTCTGAGCAAGAGGCCAAGGACTCTCGGTATCCGGGAGCCACGGGTTCAGGGGAGCGAAGACCAAAGAGAGCGCGGGGTCTCCGAACCTGAGGCCCTTCTGGATGGGTGGCCCCGCGGTCTTAGTCCAACTTCCTTCTTCATCCCGCGATGGGAGTGGGCACTGCCACTCTGTCCTTTATTGTTCAGATGTCTGCTTCCTAACTCCCCGGGCAGCTCCGGAGAGATGACCAATACCTTGAGACCCCAGCAGATGAGAAGGGGAGAGGTCCGAGTCTGTGCTCAGATTGCAGGGCTCTGCCCACCCTCCAGCTCACAGAACCTCTCTGAGGGCCTGGCTCCTTAGGTACCCTAAGGATTGGGGATGGGTCTAATTCCTGTTTGTGCATCAAAAACAGTTAAGTCCAAGAAGCCAAGAAACAGGCTTCAGGAAAGGAAATTCCTGGGCAGAAGAGCTGTTGAAGCTTCGGCACAGACCGGAGGCAAGGATGCTCCCATGTGCTCTGCCTGGCTGATTTCCAATCGGGGGACATCAAGGGATCATCAAGTGTAAAATATGTGCAACCTGGAAAATGCGTGAAGGGTTCTGCACATCTCCTTTGGGCTTGGAGATTTGAAGGAAAGTGGTTTTGTTTGTGATAGTTCAGCTTTCCTTTGTCTTGACTTGGAGGAGCTCTGGGTCCAGAATACAGCAGTCTGGTTTAAAAAATACATTGCAAAGGAGGGGGAAGAAGCTTGAGTGACATGCTGAGTCTCCAGGTCAGAGTCAACTTGGGCAAGAGAGCAGGGACAACACCAGAAAGCCCCTTCCTTCCCTCCCTCAAGTACCCTTGCCCTGTGGGCAGGTGGTCCTCGGGCTGGGGTTGTGTTACTCTGAAGGAAATCTGGTTTTAAGTATCCCAGGAAGGATGGGGTGCTTGCTGTATCCAAGTGCACAGGGTTAGCTTTGCTTTCTCAACCAGCACTGGGTCTAGTAAAGTGGACACCAAATTTGTATCAACCTGTCACCCCTGCCCTCATCTTGTCCTCTCCCCAGCCTTCTGGAGGAAGAAGGGGTTCCAAGGTGCATGACTGATGCATGTGTTTAGATGCACTCAGATTCCATGGAGTGGGCTAGGTGTCACTACGAAGGCGGTCCACACTGGAGGAGCCTTCTGCCCCTCAGCTATGTACCCATGCCTTTGAAAGATGACCTGTGCCCTCTCCTTCTGAGGGTGCTTCTCAATGCCCAGTGAGATCAGAGACTGCTGGGGCCCTCCTGTTCTGATGCTGTGTGTAGCCGGGGCCACACCTGTGTCCTTGGGAGACTAAGCCTGGTGTACACTGTTTCTTGGGAGAGCCTTCGCATACCCCATCGTGGGCTCTGAAGTGCTCTGGGAGGCTCCTCAGGGCTGCCAACATGCTAACTTGGGTGGAGGGGAAGGTTGGGGGCACAGGTGGGTCCTGAGATCCAAAGCTGCCCCCTACCATGAGCACCTGAGAGCCTGGGTCTATAAAGAGGCCAGTGCTGCACCTTCTCGGATGCTGACTCCCAGACTCCTCCCTCCCTGGGGGGTGTGGAGCAGTGGGCCAAGCCCGAATTCGAACCTTGACCCTGGGGCCCTCACATAGGCAGCACCCCCCAGACATCTGTCCCAGGGAACCTGCGCAGGCCGTGTGTAAAGGCTTAAGGGAACGTGCTTTTTCAGAGTGGATTTGGAAGCGTTGCAGTAACCCACTGGAGTCCAGTAGGGAGCATTGCTTTGTCAGACTTGCTCTGAAGGCAGGCAGCGCAGGCAAACCTCACCACAATGGGGAAAGGCCGATCAGCCCACTGCGGGCTCCAGCCACCACCACGCTCTTTCCCTCTTAAGCAGTCCCTGGGCAGCCACTGCCCTCCCTGCATGGGGAGGCCACAGAGGCGGGAGGAGGAGCTGGAATCTCACACCTGCATGAAGGGCCCTAGACGGAAGTGTGCTTTTGATTCTAAGAGAGATGAAGAAACTGCAGTTGGTGGGTAGCATGCCAGTGACTCTTTGCTCTCAACACCTGTAAACCTTGCCGGTAATTGGACTACAGATGTTCCCAGGCTGGATTCAGGCTTGACAGACTCCTCTGGGCCTCCCACGTGCCGAGGTGTCTGGAAAGGGGCTCCCTGGTGTTAATTTGTTTTCCCTCCTATTTATCATTATTTTTTTAGATACCTCAATGTCCGACAAAAAGCTGTTTTGTAAAGAAATCAGAGAATGTTAGCAAAGCTGGGCACAGGGCGAAAACAAGGACTCTGAGGCAATTGAAGATATTTGGGGTCCTGTGGGGTGAAATGGCCCCAGCTCAGGAAAGCCTCCTGCAGGGAACCGAGAGCAACCCTAAGGGGAAAGGAGACCATCACAGCCCTCTGCCTCTGCTCACCTGCCCCAGGGTTGCCGTCACGCCCTGGTCGGGGTCCACAGAGCCACACTTTGCTTTAGAGTTCTTCCCACATCATCCTCACATAGGAAGGAGGTGGCTCCTCCTGGCTTCAGGGACAGAAAACAGATTTGGGCAGACTTGTGGACGGCCTGTCCCGGGCCACAGGCTGGTGTGGGGTCACGCTGAGGTGCTGCATAGGCAGTGTGCCTTGAACCCAGGGGCTTGGCTGCCAGGCTCCCTGCTGGTGCAGACGCCCCAGGGGACAAGGCAGGTGCCTGCTCCAGGCTCAGCCATCTTTTCTTTTCCGGCCTCTTGCTCATCCTGGCTGTCAGCCCAGCCTCGCTGGAGTCTGGAGAGGTCCTCTCCATTTGTTTGTACCTCCCATTTGGGAGCCTGGGTCCCACGTCACCCAGGTGCGACCTTGAGGAAGCCCCCAGTAGACACGGATAAGGCTTCACCTGTAACTCTGGGGGCTTCTCACACGCTCTCTCGATGCAGGGGAAGAGCCTGAGGCCCGAGGCCAGTGGAGGAGCTGGGGCTGGGACTTGGGGCTGCCTGAGTCTAGACCCCACCTTTAACCAGGACAAAGCTCAGACGTTTGCCCGGGTAAGGAAGGGTGAGGAAGGGCCGGAGCCCCTGCTTCCACTCCCTGGGGACCTGGGGAGGGGATAGGAACTTGGAACCTTTGGAAATGTCTGTGGAGCAGGAGAAGCAGCTCAGAAGGGGAAAAATACAGAACGAAACAGTCAAACCAGGAGCTACCAAGCCACCAGGTCTGCTAGAGGAAGACGGTGTCCTGCCACAGGAGGTGGGGAAGCCTTCCAAGACCCCAGGGCTCTTGTCACTTGTGTCTGCTGCTAGAGGAGAAGAAACACCTGGCTAGGTGGAGGGAGGCGGGGGTGCTGGTCGCAGGACACTCGTGGCCTTGGGTCAGCTTGTCACTGGCCAACGGAAGTGGTGCGTCCAAAGAAGAGGTCAGAGTGGGAGCCACCGACGTGGGCGGACTGAGAACTTGAGCTGCAGACACCTGGTGCCCTCCCATGTTGGTGGGGGGCATGGACCCCTGCTTCCCCAGATCACAGCACTGCACACCCCCATGCTCCCTGGGGCATGAGTGGCACTGGGGCATGAGTGGCACTGGGGCATGAGTGGCACTGCGCCTGTCTTGGATTCAGTGCATTCAGTGCCCTAGGTCCAGGTACCCTCAGGGTGGAGCCGAGAACTGATTCTTTTTCCCTTTTCTTTTGGTGCTGGGCATTGAACCCAAGGGCCATAACCACTGAGCCACACCCCAGCCCTTTTTGTTTTTTCATTTTGGAACAGGGTCTTTGTAAGTTGCTGAGATCCCACTAAGTTGCTGAGGCTGGCCTTGGACTTGCCCTCCTGCCTCAGCCTCCCAAGTTGCTGGGGCTTTATTTTTTTATTCTACTTTATTTTTAAATTTTTAAATTTTCCCTTTTGTTCCCCAGATCTGCCACCCCTGCCGCCTCTCCTGGACCCTGGCTGCCTCCTCCCCTGACCCTGGCTGCCTGTCTCACTACACTCTGCAGGCCAGCCCCAGAGCCAAGGCTGTCACACCATGGTCATGGTCTGCTGGTGGCTTTTTTCTGCCCTCAATAATCTCTCCTGGCCCATGAATCCTGTGCCATCCGGCCCTGCCCAAGCCGTAGCCTCTCTGGCTCTCCCACCCTGTCCTCACTCCCACCCGCCCACCCCTGCTCCTGTAGAGCAGGGTCCTGCAGCTGGTCCTCTGAACTGGCCTTTGGAACCTCTTTCCTCCGCTTTCCTGGCCGACTGCAGCTGAGAGAAGCCTTGGCCTGGGCAGGGCTGTGCTCCCACCTCCCGCAGAGCCAGAACCACTTGCCCCTGTCATGTGGGTTCTCAGCCTCTCAAATGTCCCCAAAAGAGCATCTCAGCCTGGTGCACCACGCTGTCCCTAGGGCAGTCCCTGACTACTGCTGGCCATTCTGTCCAGGCCCTAGACACTCATGGGCACAGGAAGTATCTGAACAAGGAGCCTGGTGGGTGATTAGGAAGCCACCAGGAGAGCAAGCAGAGTTGCCAGGGCTGACCCTGGACCTGGAGAAGGGGTTCTTGCCATTGCACCTGCATCTGCCCAAACCTCAGACCCCTGGGGGGGAGGGGGAGTGAGGCTGGTGGGGGTGGGTTGGCTCAACAAGAATATCAGTGCCGCAGGGTCCAGAGGCCAAGGGGGGAGTTCAAGGGAGATGATAAAAACGCATGTCCAAGGAGAGACAACCAAATTAAACTGTAAAGCAGATAATACCGGATTTAAGGGAGGAGGAGAACAGGGAGGTGCTGGGACTCCGAGCAGGCAGAGTGGCAGTAAAACATCAGAGAGACCAAGAAAATGGGAAGGAAGCAAAAAACGTGCTTTCAGATGGAGATGACTGTGGAATTCTGAGACTTGGACTGCAGTGGTGTTCTGGGCTTCTGCCACCGGGTGAGCCTGGGGACGCAGCTCTCACCCACAGAGGCCCAGCTGGCTCCTCTGGTTATATTTAACTTGGTCTGATACTAAATATTTGGGGAGTACTGCTGGTCATTCTCTCTAAACATAAGCCCCAGGCAGCTGAGTGGTGGCTGGATCCCCGGGGTGACAGGGAATTCCTAGCCCAGGCCACTCTGCCTGGGTGAATGTTGTCGCTGTAACAAAATACCTGAGAGAAATCAACTTTAAAGAGGAAAGGTTTATTTTGGCTTGACATTTCAGTGGTTTCAGTCCATGGTCACATGATCACTTGGCCAGGACACACACACACCACACACCCCCAGCTTGCTGCTTCAGTTCCTTCTTGGCCTGCCACTGAAACTCAAAGGAGAGTAATCCCTGCAGGAGGGGAAGGAGCCACCTGCTCATGCCCCCCTCGCAGGACCGCTTGGTCAGAGTGGTGAGCTATGGACCCGGGAAGCCGCCCATCTGGTGGACTCAGGCCCGGGACGCTGCTGGGGCTGAGCAGACCCTAGCTGACCCACCTCCAGGAGGCTCAGAACGTGCACCAGTGCCCAGCCTTGCAGCAAAGGCACCCACTCCCTTCCAGAGGCTTCCGTCTGGCACAGCTCCCGGGACTTCAGCACTGCTGTCTTTCCAGGAAGGGGGCTGCCCTGGGGAGGGGAGGGGGCCTCCTGTGCGGAGGGAGAAGTGGTGCACAGCGGGTGGTCAGGCAGCCAGAGGGACCAGGGGACACTGTGGAGGAGAGATCCCTGAGGAGGAGGCTGGGACAACGCAGACACGAGCATCGGCCCTCAGGTCCCTACCTGTGGGACTGACCCCACCCTCGGACAAGGGCCCCTGCGGAAAGTGGCTTAGAACAGACCAGAGCACGTGTGCAGGAGGCCGCGAGTGCCAGGCACATCTACTGATGGGCGCTGGGCCTCAGAGGATGGAGCACAGGTGGGCCAGTGACCCAGCAGACCCCGTCTCTGTCCCCAACAGCCACAGGAGGAGCACGTGGAGGCCCCCCGCAGAAGGCCGAGGTCAGCACAAGTGGTTTCTTTTGGAGCTCTCCCTGGACGGAGGAGGAAGAGTGAGGCGAAAGGGCTGATCTGGAGAGATCCAGGGTCCCCAGAGGCTGTAGGTGTCCCCAGACCCCCTGGGACCCCAGAGGAGGGAGGCCTCAGGGGCCCACCTGCAGAGTCATCCAGCATGAAGGAGGGCAGCTCAGGCACTAGGCGCGGCAAGCGGATCCAGGCGGGTCTGCCCGGAACGGCCAGAGCGCCTCTCTGCCCCGTGTGCGCGAGTCTCCCCTGGGCAGCGCAGTGCCCCACGTCAGGGTGGCCGAAGGGAAGAGAAACAGCCTGGGCCTGGGCCTCAGTGTGGTGGGGAAGCTGGGCTGGGCTGGGACGGGGTCCATGAGCTGAGTGGAAGTTCTCCTTGGTTCTCCCACCCTCCCCGGTGCCCAGGCGGGACTCGCCCGTCAGCCTCGGCTCACAGGTGACAGCCGCCAGCTCTGGAATTGGAGCCAGGGCCTCCTGCTGAGCTGGGCTCAGGGTCTGGGGGCCTGGCCAGTTAGTGGCCCATGTATAGCGACAGAGGAGACCTGCGGTGGCCTCCGGCTGACCCCTGGGGTCTCCTCCAAATTCTGGGGTCTCTAGTCTCTGTTCACCCCTAGAAGGACATGCCCCTGGACTTCCCTGTCCCCCACTTAAAAGTCGGTCTGCCTGTTCTTCAGAGCGGTTTTAGGTTCACAGGAATACTGAGCCAAACGCATGGAGATCTCCTGAGCCCCCTTCCCCTTGCCCACGCGGGAACGCTGGCTTCCTGTTACTGAGATCTGGCCGAGTGCGGCGAGCTTGTTACCTACCGTCAAGGAACCCGGACAGACACGGTGTCACCAGCTGAGACCAGACCGTCCCTCGGGGCTCCTTCAGGCGAATGTCCCCATCCTCCCGTCACGCAGCAGTTCTGCTGCCCTGAGGTCCTCCGTGCTCCACCTGCTCCTCCCTCCTGCCCCGACATCCCGCAGCTCTGGTCTCCTGTGTCCCAGTCCTGCTGTCCAGGGGACCTCACCGTAGGGAGGCGTGTCACAGGCTGCCTTTGCTCTCTGCGTCCGAGTACCTTTCTGGCTGAAGGCTCGTCCTTCACACTGACGTCCTGCCTCCGTGGCTGTGCTGTGGTCCTACCCCTGGGTCCCTCTCCTCTGGGTCTTTGGGTGGGGAGTGACCTGCCCGGTGAGTGACGTCAGGTGAGCCGCGGGCCCTCCCTTTCCTCAGGGCCACCCCACTTGTTGTTCCGCTCCTGCCTGGCCAGGTGGGTGGGTGCTGCCCCCAGCCTCCACCTGAGCACAGGGTGGGCAGAGCGGCTGTGGTGGCCACCCCCCTGAGGACAGCCTCTGGACCCTCTGGTGGGCGGGTGTCCTGCAGCCACTGCTGTCACCCTGGTGTTCCCAGAGCCCGGTGGCACCTTTCACAGCAAGGTGTTGGGACGCCAATTAACAAGAGCACCCGGCTCTCTCCCACTTAGGAACTTGAGCTCAGGACTCGGCAGGGACGAGGCACTTTGCATTTATAACTGGCTCCTTCTTCTTGGGGCTTCAGTGACTGTTTGATTTTCCTCTGTCACTGGAGAGTCACTGCTGGGGCAGGCGTCTCTCACAAACACTGGCTGCGCTCAGCCACCGTGATGGTCAGTGGTGTGCCCTGGCGTCCCTCCCGGTGCACTTGAAGTTCAGTGGGAGGAGCAGCAGCTGGGGCTGGCATGGTCTGCCGCCCCCAAAGCTCCACCTTCAGGGAGTTTCCGTCCCAGGCTGGACCCAGAAGGGCGCCCCCGCCCCCTCCAGGGCAGAAGACTCAGCACCCAGATGGGCAGGTTGGACACGGGAAGGAGGCTGCTCCATTCTGTGGGGCCTCAGGCGCTAGTGAGCACCCAAGCTGCCCGGGCAGCTGCATGACCTGGTGAGGAGGGAGGTTTCTGTCCTTCCTGGACGCAGCCCCAGGCAGTACAGTCCCAAACACGGAGCTCAGGCCCTGAAGACCCAACAGCTCCCCAATGAGGTTCTCCTCACTGTGGCAGCTGGAAGGACGTCGCCGGTCCCCGGAGGCCCTGACTCGGCCAGCGAGCCCTGTCCCCGCCTCCCTTCCCACCTGGAACGTGCTCTTTGGCTCAGGCTCCCGTGTTCAGAGAGAATCGAGTCGAGATCATGTGTCTTCACTAATGTTTTCTCCAAACACAGACAGATAGGGGCGGGGGCTGGAGGTAGGGGAGAGGCTGAGTCTCGGGTATGTGTCCATCCCAGGAGTGGCTGGCCGTCGTCCTGAAGACTCAGTGGCCTTGGAGCAGCTGGGCTTGTTGCAGATGAGATGGCTGCATGAGGTCAGGTGTGGTCCAGCGAAGACCTGGGGTGGACGCCCTGGGCCTCACTGGCTGAGAGAAGGACTGTAAGAACCAAGCCAGGGAGGTGCACGGCCAGGTGCCCAAGGGCAGCGGCTCTGCGTGGGGTGGCAGGGCCCAGGTTGGCCAGGCACCTGGAGAGCTCACCGGGCAGGGGACAGTGAGGGGAAGACACCGCAGAGGATCCGACAGACCTCTGTGCACTGGGGTGGATGCTGGGTCCTCGTCCCAGGTGAGCCAGGCAGATGTTGGGCTGCGCCTCCTTCTGGCTCCAGGGAGCTCCTTCAGGAAGCCCAGGATGAGCCCAGAGCCTGTGGGGGCGTGGGGCACCCTGCATCCAGCAGAGCAGGGAGCAGGTGGATGATGTGCACCCCGCCCAGTTGCTCCTGCTGTCCCAGGGCAGAGCTGCAAGACCTTAGGAGGACATGAACCTTTGGGAATGGGCAGGCACCGAGGGCTTTCTGGGCGTGCCCTGCAGGGGTCTGCGAGCCTCCTGAGCAGGAACCTGCGCTCACAGCCGCCTTCCCAGGCTTCTCGCCTTCCCTGTTGAAGGCTGGAATTGTCTTTATTGTTTAAAACGAATGCAAGTTCTGTAGTAGGAACACTTACGTGAGACCAGCCCTCTGCAGACCTGAATGCTCAGGCTGCACTGCTGCTGTAGGCAGGGTCGCTGGGCAGCCCCTGGACTTGCTCAACTTGCAGCTCCAGAACTGTACCGCTGCAACACCTGTCCTACCCCCGGTCTGTGGATGTGGCCCCGTGGGCCCTTACCAACAGGCATGAGCGTCTGTCTGGGGACCGCTTGCTGCACTCAGCACAGTGACGTGCCAGAGGCTTCTCTTCCCAAAGGCTGGGTGGTGCTCCTCCGTGCTCCTGCCCACCCTCTCCAGCCCTTCTCCCACCCACCGCACTCGGGTCCCCCCATCTTGGCTGTTGGGAATGGTGCTACAGCGGGCGTGGGGGTGCAGGTGGGCTCTCCTCAGGTGCACGTGGACTGTTGTGCTGGAGAGGTCACGTCTTAGGCCACAGGACGAGACTTCACCTAAGAACACCGACATCACACCAGCTGCCTCTTGCCACCAGGTGGAGTAAGCTGAGACCAAGAGCAGGGTACCAAGGACACCGTGCCACGCCCTGGGACAGCCTGGGGGTCAAAGGAGAGTAAAAAGGAAATCAGAGCCCGTCCAGAGACAAGGGAGGGTGGAAACACAGCCAACTGTGCACCCAGAGGGCGCTCACGGCCAGAGAGCCCGCACCCAGAGACCGATCAGCAGCCAGCGGGGTCTTGGAGCACCTGGAGAACCCAGTCGGCATCAGCAGTAGGAGTCACCAGAGTTGCACACTTGGCAGGGGGGTGGCCTGAGAGCTTTAACCACCTGCATCCACAGCCCAGGCCACCCAGCAGAGATCAGGAGTCCACACAGGCAGTGGCGTGGCCTCCAGCCAGCCGTGTGGTGCCGTGTCAGGACCCAGTGTGCTCTGGGTGCCTTGTTTTCTGGGGTTCAGGACCAAGTCAGAGGTGGGCCACCCACTCGGGAACTCTGTGGCCGCTCGCTGCAGCTGGGCCTGAGTCGGTCTGGCCTTTGACACGGTCATGCATGTTCATTTACATAGATTCTCCCGTTGTATTCGAAATGCCAGGGACTCTGGTGTGTAAAACAGGGAAATTAACGGTTTGACCCGTCAAGTGTCTGCACAGGAATTATTTAGGGCCGCTGGGAGAGCAGAGCCGGGCAGCCAGGTGGGCAAGGGGCTAATTGTCTTCCCTGCTCTTGAGTCTAAGGGCAGGAGTCCAGGGAGCTGGGGATAAGGACACTCTACCAGCTGGAGCATCTGCCTGCCTCCTGGGCAGAAAGGAGGACCAAGTGGGCAGGGCTGACAAGGCCAGGGGAACAGACGTGTGTCACACGGGCCACAGCAGACCCCTCCCCGGGGACAAGGCCTCTCCCTCTCACCTCAGGGTGCTACGTTTCCTCCATGAAGCCAGCTCTGCGGTCTGACCACCAGAGAGGTTGGTTTCACAAAGGATGGGACCTGGAGGAGTCCAAAAACTGCCACTAGTTTAGATTCAGACTCTTGTGGTTGCAAGTAAAGCTTAGTGATTGCCAGAGGGTTGGCAGCACCCAACTCCAAACCTTGGAATATGGGTTCAAACTTGTGTCAACAAGAGATTCTTTTTCGGTGAGAAGAGAGCAAATCTTACACTGGCTTTTTAAAAAAAGATGCAAAAGCCAAGATGTGAATTGGTTTCAAGCAGCCCCAGGCCAAGATAAACACTGGCTTCAGGAATGGCTGGATCCAGGGTTCGGTTGATTTCTCTTGACCTGTGGCTTTTGTCTCCTTTTGTCTTTGTACATATTAGCTTCATTCTGAATGAGGTTTTCTTTTTCTGGTTGAAAGAAGGTCACCAGCAGCTGCAGGTTTGTACTCTACCTTCTCAGCACTTCATAAGCAGGAGAGCTGAGCTTCTTCAGTTGTGTTAGCAAGAGTCCTAGAAATCAGCCTTATAGGGCCAAACTTACTCCTCTCTGAGCTAGTCACTCTGACAAGGTGATTCCACACTCTGACTGGCTGGATCTGGGCCAAGCGCCACTCCCAGAGGGCATGTGAGCGGCTACATAGCACACGTCTGGGCCCCGGGGCAGAGTCACGAGCCAGGCCTCATCATCTTCCTGGGTGCCTACATATTTTGCCCTTTTTTACACAAAGCCTTAAAAGAGAAACAAGAGGTTTGCTGGGCGCATGGGCTTGAGTGTCTGGCCCAGACCACTGTCATCATTCACACTGGCTGTGCCAAGGGCCCTTCCTCTGACTCCAGCCCACCTCGGGCTGCGGTGTGAGCAGGGGCTCCCCCACCCAACCCCCCACCCCCCACCCCCCCACCGCCTCCCTGTGCTCCTCTTGGACCAGCGGCCACCGGCTGGGCCGCCCCCCCCCCCCGCCCGCCCCACCATGTCCTCACCTTGTGTGTCATGGAGCACTTCAAGCTCAGGTCACTGAACAGATCTGCCGGCCAGGCGCCCAGGGAGACGACTCTCCTAAATCAAGGCAGGACGGAGGTGGCACTTCACCTTCAGAGAGAGCAACCCTCCGGAGCCGGCTGGTGCAGCAAGCTGGAAGCTAAATGGGATTTCAGGGGTGATGGCGGCGGGGCCGGGGTGAAGCTGCCTTTGCAGCATAAATTCACACGCGTTCTAGCAGATATCGCCCAGATCTAAAGACCTTGGCGGGATTCCAGGAGAGTGCCGACACCGGAGTCGTGTTTACCCAGCATGCTTCAGTGAGCTCTCAATCTATTTACAGGTATGCATGACAAACTGCCTTGAATGTGTGAGTTATTGGTTCTGCTATAAATGAAATTAATAACCTGGGGTGGAGGGGCTGCAGTAATAACACGCTCCTGAAGCCGGCAGGGCTCGCCGGCCGGGGCCCTTCTCAGGGTGGGAGGTTTCTCGACAAGTGCGGTGCGTGGCCAATTGACCCTGTGCTCTTCCAGGTTATCCAAACAGGAGGAAAAGCCTGTCTTGCCAAGGTGACCAGCGAGGAAATAAAGAGGCAGAGGAAGGCTGGGCCACAAGGTCTGGACCCCACCACGGTGCTTGGGAGGTGCAGGGGCCCAGACTTCCTGCCAGGGCCAGCTGTCCCCAGACCAGCCCTTGCCTGGCACCCAGATGGACAGGCAACTTCTCCCTCAGGACACCCACCCCTTTGCTGCCTAGGTGCAAAACATTTGCAAAAAAATGCTTCCCGGGACAGTGAAGTGAGATCGCTGAAGGAGACGTTGTTTCCCTGAACTGTGGGCACACTGCGCACACACTCGTTCCGTGTTCCTGACAGGCATTTTCTCCATTCATCAAAACACGGAACCCGAGTGACTCACCCCAAGCTCATACCCAATAATGTAGAGCCTCACCCTGATTGACGGGTGGGGTGAGTGCGGAGCCTGCAGCCTCTGCCTTTCCCTTTGCTCTGGGCAAACACAAATTAGCAAGAGCAGAAACCACCCAGGCGGGTGGGCTGGCTGCTGGGGCTCCCCCCTGTCTGCCGGCTCGGGGAAGGCTCTGCATGTATTTGAGAGGCCAGGAGGCTTTATAATTATGAAATAAAGCCGTGGTTTGGAAGTGATGTCAAGTGGCTGGCAGCACGGAGATCTGGAGCCTGACGGGCTGTCACACGGCAGCGCTCGGTGCTGCACCTGGGAAGCCTTGGTTCAGCAGCTCCGGGGCTGATTTCTATCAGACCTTCTAATGGGACCCTGGGAGAGGCGCACCTTTCAGGAGCGCTCCAAGGTCCTGGGACAGGAGCGCTTCGGCTGCTTCTCTGGCTGCCTGTGGGCTAGACGGCAATGCTACAAGACCAGCACGTGACGTGGCCATCCCGGCTGGCTTGGCCTGGCTTAGGCTCCGACTGGGGTTAGCCTGGGCTGCCAGCGTGGACCTTCTCTGTCCTAGATTTAGCCTGGGATGGGGTGGGGACGTGTTGAACCCATTGAACTGGATCAGCCTGGGTCTGGTCTGGGTTGGCCCCCGTTGTCAAACTGTGGCCTGTGCTAACCTGGTGGGGTGGGCCTGTCCACCCGCTGAGGTCTGGGTCGGCCCAGGTTTGGACAGACCGTCTCAGGCAGCCCAGGTTACCGCTGCCTCAGGCCCAGCGCCCTTGACAGGCTCCTTGGAGGACGAGCTTTTCTTGTGGGGGAGGCTGTCTTGGGGCCACACCGCCTTCTCTGAAAACACCGGGAAATGCTTTTGGGGTGTGCATGGGAGACGTCCAGGGTTTCAGCGGAGGAACTGGGATTGGCCCTGAGAAGCCCCCAGGAGTGTGAGACAGGAGCTAGGGTGGCCCGGCAGAGGCAAGGCAGGCGCTGGGCACAGATGGAAGGTGGTCCCACCCCAGGCTGAGGCTGTAGGTGCCTGGCTAGTCCCCCGCCCTGGCCTGGACCTGTTGGAAAGCCAGAATGAGAGCCTCCCACTGCTGGGGTGGGACGGGCAGCCCCTCCCACAGGCAGCAGGTCTTGGTGGGGTCTGGGGACTGCCCTTTGTGGTGGCAATGGGGGAGCCGGGAGGCGCACGGCTTCCATTGTGCCTCAGAGGGATGACTGGTGGGCACGCCTGGCCTCAGGGGAAGCATCTGTCCCTACATGGGAACCCCAGGAGATTCAGGGTCTGTCAGGGCCAGTGGCTTCGACAGCAGCCGCTCATGTCTGGAGACTGGGAAGTGCAAGCCACAGGATCTAGCCCCCGTGGTCCTGGGAGGCCTTCTCCCTGCCTGGCAACAGCATGGCCACTCCTGTCCTCCCCGCCCTTTCCTCCAAGCGTGCGTGGAGAATGAGGCTCTCTGTCCTCCTCAGAAGGCTACTGCTGCGGTCACAGGGCCCACCCTCCTGCCTCACCCAGTGCTAATCACTTCCCAAAGCCCCCCAGAAGGGGCTCAGCACCTCCGGGATGCATGTGGGGGGACAATCCCGCCCACAGGCTGGATAGTGTGGCTGGTGACCACAGGCCCACAAGCCAGCTGGGGCTCCAGGGCCAGGGGCACACCCTCGAGAAGTATCCTAGAATCAGAGCTGAAGTCTTCTGCCTGGACAGTGGGCACCAGGAGGTCCCGCCCTGCAGGCTGTGGGCTGCTGAGTGAGGGACAGCGGTTCTCATCTGTTTGCCTGGCTGGCAGGAAGCTCAGGAAGGCATCCCCGGGCCACCTGTGTGCACTGCACTAAGCAGGTGAGTAGCAAGGGCAGGCACACGGCCTTCTCTGTCCTGGGGCCCTCCTGCCAGCTCCACCCTGGGCACCCCACGCTGGCTCTCGCACACTCAATAGGCTCTTGGCTCCCGAGGGGAGGTGGGGTGCAGACTTCACCTCTGGGGAGCCTCTATTCACCCCGAATCCTGGCATGGGCCTTCTCTGCACAGAGGCAGGAAGTGCTGGGCAGCCCTGGGGCTCAGTTAGCCAGGGCTGCCTCAGCTGGACTGCCTGGACAGACGGGCAGCAGGGAGTCGGCCAACGCGGGAAGAGCCCTGAGCAGCGTATCTCGAGTGCGGTCAGCGTTGATGTGGGTCCTCCTGCTCAGCGCAGAGAGCCGCTGAGTGGGCCGTGGACTGCTATAATCGCCCAGGGACCTCTGGAAGGCTTTCGTGGCTGGTGGTCATGGACAGGGTGGCTGTAGGCATCTGGGCACAGGTGGGGACGTATGCTCTGTCTGTTACAGGAGTCCACTGCCAGGCGGGGCCAGCTGCCTGTCTGGCTCTGTGGGGATCCGCCCGCTGCCCTCCGTGAGGCCCACCATTCTGCAGCCCCGTGGCGGTGGGCGAGAGTTCCCGCTGCGCCTGTCCCCCGTGGGGTCGGTGTCCTCAGGATCTCCTTTTAGCCCTTTGTATTGTCAGTTTGTTTATTCTAGGAGGCGGGACCCTGTCTCCTCCTGGCTCTGATCCGCGTGTCCCTGCTGGACGGCGCTGCTGGACGGCGCTCTCTCCCTGTGCCCACTGCCCCGGCGTTTCTCCTCTGGGAAGGGGCCAAGTCTTTTCCCAGCACACGACTTAGATAGGTCCCTGCCCTTTGCCTGACGGGTTGGCTGTGACGTGGCCATGCCTGGCAGGTGGGGACTCGGGACACGAGGGAAGGGCACGGCCTACAGGAGCCCCCCCTGGGGGAGGACGCGAGCAGGGCCTGGCTGTGGGACAGGTGCAGAGGACTTCCCATGGGACCACGCTGTGAGGCAAAAGGCGGGACTCCGGGCAGTGCGTGGGTGGGACAGCCAGCTGTCCAAGAGGGTCGGAAGGGCTTCTTGCCAGAGGTGGCCTGAAGAGGAGGTCCCCAGGAGCCCAGGCAGAGGAGGCAGCCAAGCGAGGTTGGAAGAGGGGCCTGGGAGGGCCTGAGAGGGACGGGGGCACTCCGGAGATCAGGGGCCAGCCCGCCGTGACCACGGCTGATGGGACATGTGACCCGGGAACGCCCTCCATGGACTAGGAGCGCCCAATCCCAGTCTCCTTCAGAGAGCGTGGAATCGAGGCTGCGGCCAACCCTGTG
The DNA here is from genome assembly GCF_052094955.1 of Ictidomys tridecemlineatus. NCBI lineage: Eukaryota > Metazoa > Chordata > Mammalia > Rodentia > Sciuridae > Ictidomys > Ictidomys tridecemlineatus. The sequence goes on along the minus strand of NC_135481.1, from coordinate 198,365,518 downwards.
GCCTGCACTTGGAGATCAGCGCCATTCCTGAGGACCACGAGCAGAGCCTCCTGTCACCGGGTCCCAGGTACAAAGCTCAGGCTGATCCGCTGGACCAGCTCGGTGTCTAGTGTGGGAATCTCACAGGCCGGTTGGACACCCGGAGGAGCGTGTCGCGTCCTGAGTCCTTCTAGATTCCTAGCTGAACCTGTGAGCTCCAGCACAGAGGGCTCTGGGAACAAGAGGGAAAGTGGACTTCAGGAGAGATCCGTTTTGAATTTTTCCACTTAACCCCAGCTCCCCCGACCCCAGCTCTGCGCAGCAAGGAGTGCTGTGGCCCCGGGACATAGGTGGAGCGGTCTGCAGGTGGGCATCGGGGCCTGGGGCATGAGGATCACACCAGCAGAGGGGACACTGTCCTTCCCCAGGCCAGGCAAACAAGGGGGAAGGAGGGAACACTCTCCAGGGCCACGGGAGGCCGTGAGAGTCACAGGGAGCCGGGACCTGCTGCAGGACCACTGTGAGCAGGAGGAGGGGTTGACTGGCAAAGGGTCCAAAGTTGTGGAGCAGGGGTGAGATGGTGCAGGAGAGGGTGTGGCCTTTGGTTCGCACCCTGGAAAGTAAAAAGAAAACACACAGATCCCATTTACAGCTCAGAGGAGTGGGGATGGAATGTCATTCCCTGTGGTGGAGCACAGCCTGGCTCCCAGGACTTCCAGAGATTGCGAAGGGATCGCTGCAGCATGGGTGGCCGAGCCTGTCTTCCCACGTGGGCCGTCACTGAATTAGTCCACGTTCAATCAGTGGGGTCTCGGCCAGGGCACTGCATGGAGCTGGGCGAGGGACGGAGCTCCCAGGGACCTCGGACATGCTTGGCGGTTCAGTGTGGGCGTGAATGGCAAAAGGACAGAGCCCTCTGCATTCCCAGGCACTCCGTGGGCAAGAGAAATAGCTTGAGCCGCAAGTCTGAGGGTTCAAAACAACTCTGCGATAAGCCTGTGGCAGGAGCTTGACGCACACCCTGGCTGCACAGGGAGCCCCACATCCTGCCTTCTGTGGACACTGCCTCTCTTTTATATATATATATATAACTTTTAATTTTTTTTAGCTGTGGGTGGACAGAATGCCTCTTCTATTTGCTCATTTGTATGTGGTGCCCCACGCAAGCCAGACAAGCACTCTACCCATGGGCCCCAGCCCCGCCCCTCTTCTCTTTCTCTACCTGAATCATGACTCACATGCACTGTGTGCCCGTGAGTCCACACGCCTCCCACGTAGGGCCTCGCCTGACCCTCGGTGGTCCTGGGGCCCCCTATGCAGGCCGTGCCATGAGTAATGGTGGGGAGTTTGAACTGAGCCCCCTCCAGAGCTGGGTGGGTTTCCTGGTGCTGCTGCAAGTACCCCAGACCACAGAGAGGGTCACCGTGTCCTTCTGGAGGCTCTAGCAGAGGATTGTTCCCAGGTTCTGGAGTCCAGGCTCTCCTGGGCTCCCAGCCCGTCTTCCCTCTCCAGGACAGTCTTCCACCTGAGGTTCTTAGTCACGTCTGTAAGGTCCCTTTTGCCACATGAGACAACATATTTGTGGGTTCTGGACTTTAGGGCCTGACGTACCTGGAAAGGCATTGCTTTGCTGACCAGAGAGTCCACCTTAGGCCACCGCGTTGTCTCTGCCCGGCCCGGCAGCTGTCACGTCTAGTCACTGGAGAGCTCACGACCGTTTCGTTTTTACATCTGCCTCCCTACCCTTCCTGTTGGTTTTGAGTGCTTTTGAATTTCTAGCTATAAAAATAGTTGCCTCCATTTTAAATGCTCCCCAAACACAGTCCACATTTTTCACGTTGTGAATAGAAGATATCCTAAACCCCTCTACCCATTCACAATCATTTCCATTCTTCCATTGTGTCGGCAGGCAGCTAACCCTTCCGTAAATTGAAATCCAGAGCGAGGAGGTGAGTGGGATTTCCCAAGGCCAGTTCCCAAAAGACACCCGAGGGACAGCTGACCTGCTCATTTGTCTGACCCAGATAATAGGTTGAGTGTGGCGGAGCTGGTTAGCGCGGCCACGTTGAGCAGGAATTCAATCAGAATATTAACTCCCTTTAAGGCAATTTCTGCTTGATCTGATTTAATTTGCTCTGCGTATGTGTGAGATAGATTTTGAGACTGAAATTGATGTGTGGATCCTCAGCATGTTGTGAGAGTAAACAGCACAGGCCGCGAGGGCCGGGGGGAAATAAACCCGCTCATCTAAGACCCTGTTGGCCTCTGAAGGTGGGAATGGAAGAGAGAAGCCCCGTGAATGTGGATGTGGGCAGAGGCGGGCAGGAGTGGGTCCCAGCTCCCACCGTGGGAGAGTGCCTTGTGGATGCAGCTTCCTGGCCAACGCCCTGCAGATGCTGCCTGCGGTGGGTGCGGCCAGCTGTGCTCTGCGCAGGAGCTGGATCCTCTCACTCTGAGTCCTGCTGAGACTCTGCCTCTGTCAGGCCGTGGTTTCACTCAGTGTCTACAGACCTGTGACAAGGAACCCAGGGCTCGGCTGCCCAGGCTTGGTGACTGCAAGGGCACACACAGTCTCGGAGGGGCACAGTCTAGGGGCGCTGGGAGGAGGCAGCCTCCAGGGAGACCTGCAGGGAAAGCAGCAGAGGACCCTCCACACACCCCACACGGCACACGTGTCACACAGACGTGCACACATGGCATGAGACACCAGACAGAAGATGCAGACACACAGCACGGTGAACCTTGCACACAGCACATGCACCACAGGGACACGCAGAGACATGTGGCACACAGCACACCACCACAGAGACACGCACGGACACATGGCACACAGCACACGCACAGACGCATGTGCACACGGTACACATGCACAGAGACACCCCGCATGGACGCACAGCTTGTTAATGAATCTTGCTGCCCTGAGTGGCTCGCAGTATGCAGAGAAGACAGAACAGATCCCAGGTGACAGAGTGACTGGCTAACCACGTGCCCATGTGCTGGGCGCAGCTCCACTGCTGACCCTGTGGGGCCTCGCGGGCCCAGCTCCTGGCACCTCCTCAGGGCCTGTGCCTGCTGACCTCACCCTGCCTGTGGGAGGCACAAGCTCGGGCAGCGGGTGTGAGGGAGGCCGGGTTTGGGGTCCCGAACTTCCCCTCTCGTCCTGCCCACTAAGGCCACTCCTGGACCAAGAAGACCGGCATGCCACTAGTGACCAGAGGATCATGTGACACCCAGGGCCTGGCCTTTCTGGGGCTTTTCTTCCCTTCTCTCCTGCTCCAGGGAGCAGGGACAGCAGTGACCACAATTTTCCCTGTCACGGGCAGCTTAGTCCCTGAGTGCCAGGGCTGCTGACCACAGCACACCTCAACGCGAGGTTGAGGAGGAGAGTCTGGCCCATCGTGCCAGCAGAGGCACTTTGGGGTAGTGCATCTCTCCTCTGTGCCTGACTGCATCCAAGGGTCCTTCTCTTGGCACCCGGTCTTTGGGAAAACACTCTTAGCCCACTCCCACTGGGCATGGTCAGATGGGCTGAGGTCACCCAATTCTAGGCTGCTGAGCCCAGCTTGCTGTCAGTGTGTGCAGGTCTGTGGGATCCTGCTGGACGCGCACTGGGTACTGCTTGCTCCTGGGCTCCCGTCCCCAGCCTTGTGAGCACGGGCAGCATGGTCCAGGCCCCCTGCAGGGGCCCCTCTGCTGAAAGGGAGCGTATCCCCAGGCCCAGCAGGGAACGGAGAGCCCACCCAGTTGCAGGTCAAGAGCCCAAACTTGCTCTGGAGGAGAAGCCAGGCTCAGGAGGACGGTGACAAGAGGCGTGGCCTTAGGCAAAGCCAGGAGTGGGACCACGCTGGCTGGGGGGAGGGCCAGGTGGCAGGGTTATGGGTGGGGAGCTTGGGGTCCTCACTGGCTTTGGGGTTTCCCTCTTGACTGGCCTGAGGAATCGTGTGAATAGCACGAGGTCTTCAAAGCACCCGCGTGGTTATTTAAAATGATGGAAATGCTGGAAAGACCTGCAGGGAGCCTGGCGGGTTCTGAGAGCCACCCCGCCTGTGCTGCAGGTCCTGTCACAGGGCACCGTGGTGGTCCACGCCTTTGGCTGGCAGGAGGCACAGCCGCAGCCTCAGATGAGCACATCCTTCAGCGCTGCTGCTGCCGCCATGGAGAGAGCGTCTTCCAACAGGCGCTCTGATCCGCGCATCCATGAAACGGCTCCATAGCGAGTGAGAGGAGAGCGCCAGGAAGGCAGGGGAGCAGCGAGCTCCACCAGCTCCTGGAGTGGGCATGGACACTCTCAGCGACAGTGTGGCTGTCACTTCCCCAGGAAGCCCAATCAGACCGCTTCCTAAATAACACTTGTCAACTGTGCAGTGCTTAGTATGGGGATCGGCACGCCGAGGCTGGCGAGGAGATCTATAAATCTCGTTTTCCTTGTTGGAAAGTGTCATTCAACCTGGATTAGGGTTGGGCGCTCCGACGTCCCTGGAGATACGGGGGCTGCTAACGCGAGGTTGAAGAGGAGAGTCTGGCCCATCCTCATTGCACGAAGATGTCAGCAGCCGGGATGCTTTTCCCGGCCGGGCCCCCAGAGCCAGACTCGAGGACAGGTTCTCCTGTGAGGACGGCCTGGACAGCTGGACCCAGGAGTCTCCTCATTCAGGGAGACGTCTGTGTGTGGTGCCAATGACGCCAAGAAGTTCAAGGGCACTTTTAATTATGAGCCACATTTTAAATTGATGTCCGTAGTCAACACCTGTATTAATCCTGCATGTGCAATAAAACGGCACAAGTGGCCACCACCGTGGGGCGGGGATCCCGGGGAGGAGCCGTGTGTGATGCTCCCTGACAGGTACAGGAATCAAGACAGATAGGAGACACCCAGACCAAAGGTCTTTTTAAAAATGACAGGATGATAGATGAGTGAGCACGGCTTTCCACAGAAGAACTATTTTTCTAGATTCTGGAGGTGGGAAAGAGCCTGCCCACAAAGCCTGCTGCTCGGCACCCAGGGGCCACCGGGTGTAATGGAGTTAGGAGTTCAGCGGGCCCAGCTGTCCCGTTCAAGTGCCCCTAGCTGTCTGTGGACACCCAGTTTTAAAGTAAGCAGGACTCACTGAGCTGGAGATTCATCCCCTCAGTCACATTAGCTAATGCAGCAGCTAGTGGAACCCAGGCTGGACAGGGTGGATGTGGGACACCGGCAACACCCCTCAGGGGTCTGTGGGACTCTGAGAATGACCTCTGGATCATGGCCCTCTCCCTGACCTTGTGTCATGAAAGGGCCATTCCCAAGGCAGGGAGAGCCTCAGAAGCGAATATTGCTGTTGACCTTCTGTTCTGGCTGCAAACTCTCCTCTAGGCACCCAGCAGAGGGGCTGAGTCCCGAGCCCTGGGCAGCCATGGGCGGTGTGAAGCCCCTCTCAGCATTTCGTTGTGGCTGCCCTTCACAACCATGAATCTGGAAAAGGAATAAAATGGTCTCATGTTCGTTCTTCTGCTACAGAGAATGATTTTATAAAAATGGAAATTCAAATCCCTTTTAGGGAGACCCCTCTGTAAGAGCAAGAAGGAAACCACACACTGAAAGTCGATGTTTCTCGTACAGGAAACTCATCCTTAACTTCTGTAACTGATGAAGTCTCCTAAAAGTCAGTGGGACCCCGCCCTTGGCCCTGGACGCCAAAACCCAGGTAGGACTGCGAACCTGCACTTAACCACTGCATGTCCACTTTCTCATCCTAAAGTCAAGCAAACTCTCATCTATGCACCCAGCAGAGGGGTGCATTGGCTCAAAGCCAGGCCGGGTGACAGCCAGCTGCTCTGAGGGGCTCCTGGTGCTCTGGAGCCAGCTGACCTGCCCTCCTGCAGGATGCCCGTGGACGTTAGTGTTTGCCAGTGACCTCTCTCCTCCCTGAGTCTCTGCCCCGACAGTGAGATGTCCGTGTGGACAGGCCTGGGAAGGAACTGGCTCCCAGTGGAGGGCAGCCAGGCTGTGGCTGGGGAGCACCTGAGGGACCTGCGGCTGCTTCAGCGCATTTCCACACACTCAGTGGCTTCATCGCACCTCTGTTTCCAGTCGGTCAGAAGCCTGAGTGGTCTCACTGGACTGGGACCAAGGCACCACAGGTCCACATGCCTTTCAGGGGCTCCCATCCGGGGTCCCTTTCACAGCTCCAGAAGCCACCGATGCCCCTTGGCCCACGGACCTTCCTCGATCGTCAAAGCCTGCAATGGTAGGCAAGTCCAGGTCACGTGGCCCTGCTTCTGCAGTCCCAGCTTTCTCCAGTGACCCTCCTTCTAGGCACTTCCAATGACAAGGCACCGACAGAGAGTTCTGCCTCCCTGTCCTGAGGTCAGCGGGTAGCCTCCCCCATGCCTCTTGGCCGAAGCCCAACAGGTTTGGGGGACTGGGAGAGGGACATCTTTGTGGGATTGTAAACCAAGAATAGGAATGTGAGTGCGAGTGTGAGTGCGAGTGTGAGTCTCAGGCTGCACTTTGCCTCATCCTGGCCTTAGCCAGGGAAAGATGACCGTCGCGTGTCCACTCTGCTTCCTGCCACCAGGGAGGGAGGCCACCAGGGACCTACGCAGTCAGCTCCTTTGCTGTCTGGCCCCCATTGCTGGCACCACATCGAGGTCACGCCTGTCCCGAAGGTCAGGTGTCCTCCAGGTACCAGAGGAGCAAGGCCGGGTGGCAGCCATGGCCTCTCTGCTGGGCCGACATGGGGTTTCTGAGTTTCAGGACCAGTCAGTCTGAGGGTGCTCCCTCCTCAAGAACCTTCCAGACTGCTCGCTTTCCCTGTGCCCCTGTGGGGCCAGCACATATGTGGTGCGTGTTGACTGATTAATTCCCTAGCACGGAATCTTCCGCAACAATTACATCACGGCCCGTGACAAACAGCATTTGTCTAATGATACTGGTTTCCAGCACGATAGTTAGGAGATTATTTAGTGAGGCTGAAGTCAGTGTTACTTAACGTTGCATTGCTTAACATAACTTTACAGCATTATTTAATAAAACAAATTTTAAAATGATGCCGGGGAATTAGGTGCATAACTCTCATTACTGCTAATGGTTGTTGCACACCTAATTCCCCACTCCACACACTAAAATCTTGGCCCCAGCTCCTCCTCCTGTGGAAATGAGCTCATGCGCATCTGCACAGAACGCACCGGCTGCAGGTATAAATAACCGCATGATGTTTCTTTGTGTACGCAGAAATTAGCCCTGACCCCGGCAGAGGTGACGCCTGTATATAGATTCGGTTTGACAATTAGTGGCATGTAAGGGTCATTACCAAGGAAATGAGGTAAACATCTAATTAGTTTTTATTGACTTTCTCGCTCAGAATGTAAATCTCGGGAATAGGTAGGCTCAGCGCCCGCCAGGGTCCTAGCACGGCATTTGTGTTTCCAGCAACATGGTGGATGGATCTGGTGGGCGGCTGGGGAGAGGCAGACCCTGGTGGTGCTGGGAGGGGCACGTGCTGGCTGCAGCTCAGAGAAGGCACGCGGTCACCTCTGGTCAGGCTTGCAGCTCTCCGAGAGGAGTACCGAGCTCCCCAAGACTGGCTCTTTGAGGTTCAGACGTGGGGTAGAGGCTCGAGTGGACTGAAGAACAGCACGAGACGACATGCCGGTGGCCTGTGGAGATGGGGCCTACCCTCTAAGATTGGAATTTAAATGTAGACATGGTCTTTAGGACACTTGGTTGGGCAGTGGTAGAGGTCTAACTAAACCTGAGTTAAGCAAGAGAGACAATGAATCATCTTATATATAATTGGGAAGAACAAGACCCTGGGGCTTCAGGCAAGTCCAGATCCAGGTGCTCAGATTCCTTAGTCAGGATTCTGTGTCTCTTTCTAATTCTTAGGTCTGTTTCCTTTCATGGTAGCTGGATGGAATCATCACTTTAGGCCAACCAAACTGAATTCCCAAGAGGAGGCCTCTTTCCCAGTGATTTCTGGCCAAAGTCCTGTGATGGTGTCTCATTGGCCAGTCTTAAGTCTCTGCAGTGATTTGTGACCGTGGCCAGCGGGGGTGAGACACAGACCTCCCGACCCGGGCCTCAGGTCAGCTGCACATGAACAGGGGCCTCGGGATGAGGGAAGAAAGGTACTGTCTGAATGATGGGGTGGGGCAGGCCCGGGTCACCTGCTCTGGGTGTCCACTCTGCTTCCTCCTTCAGGGAAGGTCCCCATCTCACTAGCGAAGCTGTGGGGGTGGGAGAATAAAAGCCAGGAGGCCCGAGATTGGCACCAGCTCTGCCACTGGCGGTCTCGTGACCCTCGCTGACCGTCATTCTGATGGAGCTCTGTAGGCAGCAGAGGATGACCCTGTCCAAGACAGCAGCTGTCACCGCCGAACCTGGTGTAGGCGGAGAAACGAGGCGTGATCTCAAGTCCTTTGATAAACGCAAAGCCCCCGATTACGTTTGAGGTTCAGATAAACAGTGGACGGCGGTTCCGCGGGATGGTGGGAAGTATCTACGTTAAATGCCGCCTATCGCATGGGGCGGACCTAGACCAAGAAACTGTCACCTGACATCCACATGTCCCTGGTGGCTGCCTTCCTCTGTGCTAAACCTGGCCACCACGGGAGCCCCACGCTTCGCTCCTCGTCACTGTGGCTCTCTTCCATCTGCCAGTGCTGGGGGAGGGTGTCCCCTCCACCTGGAAGCCACCTGTGCTGCCAGGGAGGGAGCACCAGAGCTGTGCCTCCAGCAGGGGTGGCTGCCAGAGACGGCAGGTCCCACAGAGGAGCCATTTCCAAACAGAAAGGTGAGGGGACCGGAATTGACATCTGGGCTTAGGAAAGGAAGGAGGGAAGGAGGAGCATCTGTTCTCTGGATTCCAGAATCCAGGTGCCTATTCCACGCAGTGCAGAGAAAATCCTCTTGGATTAAGTAAAGGAAGTGTGATTTCATGCAGTCGGCATCAGGCACGGAGAATTCATTAGCAAAAGGCCCCAAACACATGTGTGCACAAAGGGCTCTCCACACACTGGTGTTCATGAATAGTTTTTGCAGGCTTTTTGTGTGTGCCCGTGTGGCGGGTGCTTTGTGTGTGCCAGTGTGGTGGGTGTTTTGTAGGTGATATGTGGCGGGTGCTTTGTGTGTGCCGGTGTGGTGGGCGCTTTGTGTGTGCCGGTGTGGCGGGCGTTTTGTGTGTGCCCGTGTGGCGGGTGCTTTGTGTGTGCCCGTGTGGCGGGCGCTTTGTGTGTGCCGGTGTGGCGGGCACTTTGTGTGTGCCGGTGTGGCGGGTGCTTTGTGGTAGGCGCTGGGTGTCCAGGAATTCAGTGGCCAGCTGGGGACGCTGGGAGTTCCAGGTAGGTCAGGAAGCTATCAATCATTCAAGGTGGGGGCAAAGTTCCAGTCCCCCCTGGGGTACCTGGGGTGGCGTCCCTGAACTGACCGTGACCATGCCTGCTCTCCAATCTGACCTGCACCTGCATCTCATCTCACCCTGACCTGGACGCCGTCTGCGCGCCCTCCTCGGTGTCATCTGTGGGTGCACAGATGGAGGTCCAGTGCATGAGGGTAAATGAAGACAAGACTCCCGAGTGGGGAAGCAGGGCTGCACCTGTACCCAAGTTCAGAGCAGAAGCAGAACGTGACCAGCTCCCAGAAGCCCCTCTTCTGTTGAGGCGACACTTGAGCTGGGTATTGAAGCCTGAATAGGAATCGGCCACTGGAGAATGGCGAGGAGCAGGAGCTGTTGAGCCAGGTGGCCTGCTCTGCAGCAGCTCGTGGCTGACTTCCAGGGTGGAGTGCCCCTCCACGGGGCTGTGCCGTGGCAGCTGGGACTCGGGTGGCATGAACAGGCTAGAGTCGAAGTCTCCCAAGAGGAGAAACCTGGAGGGAGGCATCTGGGACGTGGCAGCAAACATCTGCTCCAGTGTCACCTGCTCCTTGTCTGTCCACTGGCCCAGCACACAGCCTCCATTTATGAGGCCAGCTGAGGGCCGGCAAGCTGTAGCCAGGCTGGAAGGAGGGAGAAAGCAGAGTGGGCCCGGTGAGCCTCTCGGCCTTCCTCAGAGTCCCAGCCACGCTTTTCCTTGCATCTCATTAGGGACAACATGGCCAGATGGCAGTTGGCGTCACGAGCTGGCCAACACCAGGACTTCCCAGGGAGGAGGTGGGGAGGAAGGGCACTTGCCACACCGTCAGCCTCACCTGATTCTGCAGAGGTAACTGGCCGAGGGGCCGGGCAACCGGTGGGAGCAGGGGACGAGAGTGGGCGTTTACCCAGCAGGAGTGAGGGGGAGGTGACAGGTGACTACACAGAAACACGGGTGGCAGGGAAAGAAAGCTGGGAGGTGACGTGGCTGGCCATACCTCTAACTGGGACTGAGGGGACTGGGAGCCGAGCTGTGAGCAGCGCCTGAGTCCAGGGGACAGGCCAGAAGACGGAGCTCCCTGGGAGTCACATGCAGACAGCAGTCCCCAGAGCTGCGGGGGGGGGGGGGAGTCAGGGAGGGAGGGCTAGAAGAGGAGGGCGGAGGGCCAGGGAAAGGGACAGGGACAGAATGGGCTACAGAACTGTGCCAGTGGAGGCCTGGAAACCCTGCCCACGGCAGGAGTGGGACCAGGGAGAGTGCGGCTCCCCCCCCCCGCCCCCCCCCGTCAAGGGCAGAGAGGGACTCACAGAGGAAGGAAGCAGGCCGTGTGGGACCCCACGGCTGCCAGGATAGCAGAGACCAGAACATGCTGGGCCCAGAGCTAAGCTCCTGTCACAGGTGGTTAGACTCAGGGCAGCAGGACACACGGCCAGCTTGATGCGACCCTGCTGGCCAGGGCTGAGGGCCACCGGCACAAACTGTGTCACTCCACCAAGGGGAAGTCATGAGGCCACGTGCAGGCCCACAGCAAGTGGTAACGAGGAGGCTTCTCTACAGGAAAACACGGACTGCGGGGCCTGGAGCAGGGAAGGGCACGGCCACGGCACAGCCTGCACCAGCAGACCCCACAGGCAGGCACCGCCGTGGCCACTGAGACCTCTGAGGGAAGAGGGGGGGTCCAAGAGGACCTCTGCGTGGTCCCGAGGCCCAGCGCTGCCCACTACCTCTCAACCAATGAGGGCAAAGGGAACGTCAGGTGAGAGAAACCTGCCAGAGGCCACCAGAACCCCATGGTCAGACCTAAGGTCATCAGCAAGGGCAGAGAGATGCCCGCGGCCCCAGATAGGGTGCGCTACAGAGGGGACATCTCCCTGTCACCTTCTGATCCTAAGTGATCATCCTGGACCACAGGGCCATCAAATGAAGACACCTGATGGACAGACTGCAAAATAACCCGCCTGGACTCACCGGGGCCCGGGGCCCAGCAGGCCAAACAGCAGCGATGGCCTCCAGGGCATCCAGACCTCAGCGGAGTCAGGGACTCCTGCGGCTACGGGATTAAAATTAAAACAGCTGTTACAGTTCTCGTGGAACAATTGAAGACATCTGAACGTGGGGCGTGTTTCAGGAGACAAAGCCCCGTCACTGTGATTCCTTAACAAGGACCATGGCATCGTGTGAGCTCAGAGCTGCGTCACGGGGAGGTCGGTTTCTGGGACACACGGGTGACGTGTTCAGGGTGGAGTGGGCTGAGGGCCCCTCGACCCACCTGCCCCAGTGAGCCCGGCAGGCTGTGTGTGTAGGCATCCTGCCGATCCCCTGGCAGCCAGTGTAGACGTCTAAAACTTCTCAAAGTTGGGCAAAGAAGGTGGTGCACACACTGTCCACTCTCGCGGGAGCTCCTGAATCTTTCCCGTGTCTACACCCCACAGGGCTGTGCACCCTGGTAGGAATGAGGAGGTGGCTGTCCTGGTGCCTGAGCTGATCCTTCAGAAATGAGCACACAGTCATAAATATGCAGGCTGAAGACTCTTTTTGTATGAAAAACAAAATAAATAGTCCAGAAACAAACAGACCATCCATCCATCAATAGTTTAAAAGTGGGACATGGATAATGTGGAATTTTATGCAGCTATTAGAAAGAATGCCTCCTGGTAGGACGATGGCTGGGTATGACAAGCTCCTGCAGCCCAGCAGCCCACGGTGGGATTAAAACAGCCCTTTAAAATGCATGGTGTGCTGCAGGAAGCAGGCTGCCCGGAGGCAGCCGCCAAGTGCTGCCTGGAACCCAGAGCAGGCAGAGGCGGGCCGGGCAGGGAAGCTGGTCCTGTGTGGGAATCTTTGGCCACCAAGGACACTTGGCTCTGTTTCTGTGGCCTCCCAGGCTGCTCCAGGCCTGCCCAAGAGGTATCTCTAACTGTTGGGCCTCAGAGGGCTGCACCTTGGTGGGAGGTCCGGTGGAGTGTGTCAAGTAGACTTAAGAGGGACAGCCTTGCCAGGGTGGCGGTCACCCAAGACCTGGGCCTTATGGTGAGCTCCTTCCCCCTGGTCTGCATGACTCAGCTTCGAGGGCTTTGCTGATGACGCTCTGGGCCTTCCCCCTTCCCACCCAGATGGGAGGGCCCTCAGACAGAGGGCCAACTCAACACGAGCTCACTCAGAGACCATAGACCTGCAGTGCAGCTGGGCACCCTGGAGCCCAACAGCAGAAGCAGCCAACTTCGCAATCGCCACGCGCCCTGTTGAGTACTGACGTTATCACATGCAAAGTGTAAAACAGGCTGGTTCGTTCTGTTTGCAGAAGTCAGTGAAAGGATTCAAAATACAAAGAAAATGTAAGAGAATATATAAAAATAGCCAAGCCCTTGAGAAGAAGAGCCAATGCCAAACATGAGAACAAGCACCAACCAAGATGAGAGAAGGCTGGGACGCAGACTCGCAGAGGGCACGGGCACAGGGCCGAGCGACACGGCTGCAAGGAGAATCAGCTTTTTGAGGTGTCTGGAAATATCACCCCAAGTGCAGCCCAAGAGACCAAAGCATGAGAGATCCATGCCAGGAAACGTCCACTGTGTACCTCCCGGATGTCCTGGAGGGCAGGAAAGGGGCCGGACGGGGCGGCGGGGCCAGCTGCAGTGGCTGGAAGTTCCAGAACCGATGAGGAGCGTTCTCAGGTGTGGGATGCGCAGACTCTCAGCAGGATCAAGCAGACACCCATCTGACACAGTCTCAAGGAATTAGACGAAACTCAAGGAAGACGACTTCTAGCTCCCGGAGAGGACAGACAGATGCTCACACCTGGCGGCCACCCACGGGCGCTGACTGGCTCCGTGACAGCGTGGTACCTGCTTCCCTCGCCAGCTCTCTGCTGCTGCCCGGGCCTGGTCCAGGGGCTCCCTCCTGCCCTGCTGGCTCTTCGTGCTGCGCGTGCCCCTCAGGGTACTGCCCCTGGCCTGAGGGCTCTTCCGTGGTGCCCCTTCCACAGCACCTGGCTCTCCTGAGTGCTAGGACAGAGGACTTAAGTTACACACGTGCGTAGACAGGAGCACCGGGCGCTGACTGGACGGTGGGTCTGCACAGAATCTGCAGGGCACACGGGAGAAACGTGACCCACCGACTCTGCACACCCACGGATGAGTCTACTTAGGTGTGCTCTATGTGCCAGTGACGGTTTCCGTCCCCCACCCCACCACACACAAGAGGGGCTGCCAACTCTCAAGGATCTCTTCCTACCTCGTTGGGGTTTTGGTACCTTTGAAATTAAAACTCACTTCTGCTTGCAGCTGGGATATTGAAATAAAATACATTTTGTGGAGCTATATTTTTTTCTGTCTTATTAATTCTCTTACCAATTCTGGAATTCTACTCATGATAATTGATGATATTTAAACCTTTCTTATGTATTTTTATATTTTCTGTTAATCTTTTGTGTAACATGCTGATTTCTTATTTTATATTGTTGACTTCTGCCTCGCTACATGTATTATTTTTCCTTCCTTCTAGTGAATATGGTGGGTCCACTGAGGATGTAGGGCAGAGCTCTCTTACTTTGAGCTTTCCTTCTCTGAGGCTATGAAGTGGCCCCTAAATACTTCTTTGGCTGCAGGCCACAGTCTGACCTTCAGGATCCTTGTCACTATGTAGTTCTAAATATTTTTTAAATTTCTATCAAGATTTATTTTCGATCCATGGTGAGTTGTATCATGTTTTCAAAAATACAAAAATCCATGGAATTTTAGTTATCTTTTAAAACTTATTGATTTCTGTTTTATTCACCTTAAAGTGAGCTAATCCAGTCTATGTAAGAGTCATCCTTTGAAATACGTCACCTTTGTTCATAGCTCGGGGCGTATCAGCTTTCGTAAAGGTGCTACGTGGCTTTGAGGGGATGGTGTCCTGTGACTACTGAACACAGGGTCCAGGAAGGCACCCCTCAACCTGGGGACTCTGGTGTGAGAAGTGTTGGAAAAAGGAGAAACCAGAGGACCTGGCTCAGGGAGGGGCAGCCGTCTACCCACCCACCTAAAGCTCACTTGAACACACACACACACTATTTCTATATCGTGTTTCCTGATAAATGGAGAAAATCAAATGAGGTGGGCACCACAGCCTGAAAGGACATCTCAGAAGGGAAGTTCTGGATGGTCCTTGAATGCATGAAAAGTCCTAGGAAATATGAATTAAAATAAAATGAAACCTTTCAGGACCCAGGAGACTTCCACACTATCCAACACCACCCAGAGGGCGGAGGTCGCCCCCGTACCTGCCTGGGCCCTCGGTCCCCAGCTGGACACTAGGGGACTCCCAGGGCTCCTGATGTCCTCTGGGTGCAGCCACCTCCTAGGAGACCACGCTCCTGGAACCCAGCTGAGATGCGGCCTGGCCACAGGAGGAGGGGCGTCTCTTCCCACAGTGAGATGCCGCCTGGCCACAGGAGGAGGGGTGTCTCTTCCCACAATGTCCTCTTCATTTCTCTGACTCCTGGAGACAGTGGTCAAGAGTGTTACTGCCCTTGTTGAATGACCCTGAGATGGACAAGGGATGCAAACAACACACCAAAAACAAACCAGAGTGGGTTCGGAAGGCCTCTGCTGCAAACATGGCGGGATGCACTCTTAATCAGTTAATCGAAGGCTCCATTGGAGACGGAGGTATGAGTTGTAGTGAAATTTAGCTGATTGAACTAACCTGTTAATGTGAACTATTTTTTATTTTCTGACTGGGCTAGGTTGCTGGCCTTGAACTTGCAATCTTCCTGCTTCACCCTGCAAGGTGTGTCTTGCCGGATGACCTTGCCGTGCCCCCAAGTCAAGGATCCTCAGAGGACAGTGCCAGTCCACCAGTGTGAGTACGATGTTGGCGTGAGTTGTCACGGGTGCCTTTACCTTGCTCAGCAACTTCCTTACAGTCTCCGCTTTTTCGCAAGTTGATTTCACGGAAGGGCGTGGACTTCTGTCAGGTGGCTCTCTGCCCCTGTTGAGGTGGCTGTGTGGATTGGGGCTTTCTTTTATTGATTAGGATTTTCAGAAATTAAAGCCACCTTGGATTCCATGTATGATCCTTGTTAAATAATACCGATTCATTTTACTAGTAAATTGTTGAGACTTTTTAGATAAAAAAAGGCAAAAATACTCCTGAGAGATCTTTGTGGTTTTCTCTGCGGTATCTTTGTCAGAGACACACTGGTCAGAGCCGGGTTTCTTTGTTGTTCTCTTGCTGAGCTTTCATCCTGGGACTATTCTCCGCTGACTGAGAGGGTGCCAACAGCAGAACTTACAGCACATGGAGTCTCTTCTGCCAAGTTGAATTTCAAAAGCCCAAGTTCCTAGGTGAACAGCAGTATCCCGGGAGCAGAGGGCAGGTTTGGGAGGAGGTCAGAGCACACCTGCCCGTCCTCAGGAGAGGGAGACAACTGTGGGGAGGGGGAGAGGGAGAGAGAGAGGGAGAGGGGGAGAGAGGGGGAGAGGGAAAGAGGGAGAGGGAAAGAGGGAGAGGGAGAGAGGGAGAGAGGGAGAGTGAAAGGGAAAGAGAGGGAGAGAGGGAGAGGGAAAGTGAGAGAGAGGGAGATGAAGAGAGAGGGAGAGAGGGAGAGGAAGAGAGAGAGGAAGGGAGAGAGAGGGAGAGAGAAGGAGAGAGAGACAGGGAGAGGGAGAGAAAGAAGGAGAGAGAAGGAGAGAGAGGGAGAGGGAGAGAGAAGGAGAGAGAGAGGAGAAGGAGAGAAAGAGAGGGAGACATAGAGAAGGAGAGAGAAAGAGAGAGAGAGAGAGGGAGGGAGAAGGAGAGAGAGAGGGAGAGAGAGGGGATACAAGCACACAGACAGGTCTGGGGACATTCAAGGAGAGAGGCGCAGAGCTGGAGGACAGGAAAGAACAGAGCTTGACCCAGGGTGGCTCTTACTGTGATGCTGGAGCTGGGCGTGAGCACTGGAGGGGGAGCAGTTCTGCAGGCCGCCTGGTCACAGCAAGCTGGCGGGGCTGGGGGGCCTGTGTAGGGGGTGCTGGGCAGGGAGGGGCTGGGCAGGGTGGGGAGGGGCAGGGAGGGGCTGGGCTGGGCTGTGCTGGGCAGGGTGGGGAGGGGCAGGGGGTGCAGGGAGGGGCAGGGCTGGGCTGTGCTGGTTGGCCACCCAGGCGCAACAGATTTTCTGTCAGCTGAATGGAAATGCCTGCTTGATCTTGAAGTAAATGTAATTTTTGAGAGCCCATGAGTAGTATTGGTTAAACAGAAAGAAGGTGTAGTAAATTTCCCGGCAGGAAAAACTGCAGTTATTCTTTTCTGCAGAAAATAAACACCAAGTTCTAAGTGGTATTTTTGGAGGCGTCCATTGGTAGCGGAGCCCGCCAGCCCTCTCGGTGTGTCCTGGATGGTGATAGACAACTGCTGAATTGCTGAATGCAACGGGTAATTTTGCCATCCACAGCCCCACTCTGCTCGTTCAGCGTTGGGAAATCTCAATGCTTTTGTAAATGACTTAAGATATTTGACACGCATATCCCAGGCCTCGAATGCACTGGAGTCGTGGAAAGCAACCTTGGTTAAGCTTGGCTTCTGAGGAGCTCTGAGCAGGGTGTCCACGCACCAGACAAGGAGAGGACATGGCCCATGCAGGACACTTGGTGCCCCCTTGACTCTGTGTCAGGGGGCATTTATCATCACCTGGACTTAAGTTGGAGGCTCACCGAGCTTGGGAAGATGGCCACCCAAGTCATGCTTGGCAGAGACAGCCGCGGCCGCTGCAGTGTGCAATGCCACGATTCACCACAGCTGTGATGGGCAGTGTGGGAAGCATGGGCCCTGCAGGGTGGTTCACTCCACAGGAGGCAGCTTGCTCTGCTGGCAGCCCTGAGTGGAGGAGAGGGCAGCATCCTGCAGACCAGGACCAAGGCATTAGAACTGGACCATTCAAACCTCAGGTATCGGGATCCCAGACACGTTCCCCAAGACAGTCCATCTCTGCCCAGGTGAGCCAGTGAGGGTCCTCGTCCTGGCACAGTCCAGGCAGGCCCAGTGAGGACAGGCCTTCTTGTCCTTGTTCAGAGGGGCATCTTCCCTGTCCTGGGACATCAGTGCCAGGAGGAGGCTCATCCGGCTTGCTATAAGAAGGTCCTCTGCACTGCACTGGTGTGACCCCACCCCATGGCCGCTTGTCCATACCCAGGAGAGTCCCTGGAGACTGGGCGTTGGATCTGAAGACCTGCCTGGGTTCCGGAACACACACTGTAGAGAGGGCCTTGGATGGCGATGCCCTCTAGGGTTTTCCCCAGCACAAGTCACACATGACAAGCTGCTCCTACACAGTGATGTTAAATATTGTCACTGGGACAAGGGGGCTTATGGGGGCCCCTTCATCCTGGATCTGTGATGTCACTGGGCCCAGGTGGGCATGGGTCCCTCCGTCCTGGAATGGTGATGTCACTGGGCCACGGTGGGTGGGCGGTTCCTCCCTTGTAGAACGGGGTTTCTCCGAGAACCCGGCAGGGTATCCAGTCCCGGGGACATTCACAGATGGCCGTGCAGACTTCCTATCAACTCTCCCCACTTTGAGCACCGCTTTGGACCTGTGGCTTTCCACTGACACCTTCGTGGCGGCTCTCCTGGTGATGGTTCCGGGGCCACCATGGGTGTCGGCCACCGCTTGTTCTCTTGACAGTGTTCTTAAACCTTTAGAAGGAATTCTGGCAGCAAGTTGCCCTCGAATCATCTTGAATTTCCTTTCTCCAGGACGTGGCATCAAGTGCTCTCTGAGGGGCTCTGCTTCCTCCTTTTGGAGACTAGTGTTGAGGTCAAGCCCTGGGGCAAGCAGGACACATCAGTGTCCCACGTGAGTCCTAGGAGGGCACTCACAGTTAAGAATGGCTCACAACCTAACCATCATGATCCTGGATTGACTGACCACATTTTGTTAATGTTGATAAATGAAGATCTTTTCCTTCTACCACGCTTATGGGTGTCCAAGGGCAGTTGCAAGTGTAATTCTCATGCATTTCCTTGTGGGGTCCCCTGATGGAGCTGGGCGGGTCCTCTGTTAGCCGTCACCCACTCTTCACCCTCTGGAAGCAACTTCATGCCTGTCCCAGAACTGGGTCCTGGACAACAGTGGTGAACAGGTTGGACACACGTGTGGGACTTGGGAGGTCTTATAATTTAGAGGACACACAAAAGCTCTCATGGGGAGTAGTGATGGGAACTGCGTGGGCAGCACAGGGCTGGACCTTGTGTTGGGCAGAAATGGGAGATCAGAAACACAGGCACTTCCTCCTTCTCTGGGGGCTCACCTCCTGTCCCCTCTCCTCTGCCTCTGCCCTCTCTTAGGCTTCCACGACCCCCACTCCCCGGCTCTCTGGCTGCTTGGTGCCCTCTTGTCAATGGGGCTGCTCCTTTTGGAACCACTGGCCCATCTCCTGTGGTGGGGGTAGTAAGAGTTCTGTGCTGGGTGGATGGCTTTTATGGGGTTAAGCAGGGCAGGCTGGGGGGCTCATGGTTTGGACCTTCCACAATTGCCGCCACCGACATGGTGCTCCTGAATCAGAGGGTGCTCAGGAGGATCAGCAGTGCGTTCCACCTGGGCCTCCCTGGCCCCCACTTCTGATGACAGCCTCTGGGTCCTGCTAGGATCAGGGCCCTGGCTCTTGGCTCCCGGTGGTCGGCCCTGCCCTCCAGAGGTGCCCATTCCCTACAAGGATGCTTTACAAACCAGAAGCCCCTGCGGGGAGCCTCAGGAGCCACTGTGACAACTGATACCCCCGTTTTCCAATTTTTGGCTATGAATTAAACGTGTATGTGAGTGTGAGGTCTAGTTCCTAAAGACGATTCCATGGAACTGACCTGCTCAGGGATCCCATTTTAATAGGTGACCTCTGGACTTCTGAGAGTGACCAGTTCTCCTTGATCGTGCCAGTCAGTGGACCTAGCAAATTCTTAGGATGTACAGAGTCAGGTATTGATTACTAAAATTATTTTTAAAACAGACATTTCTTATATTCTGCATTAGGAATGCAAAAGCAAGAAGAAGGAGGAGAAGAAGATCAAGAAAAACTCTCTGCCCTAAAGAATACGACTCCCCCTTACGGAGAGCCACGCAGCCACAACAGGGAGGAAGGAGTCGGCCACACACGCAGCCAATAGACGGTGTCACCACGATTGAATTACCACAGCTGCACAGATGAAAAACAAGACATTTGTCAGGAACAATTACCCTTCAAGCAACTTGATTCTGGAGGATTTGCTCAAAAGAGAGTCAATCAGAAGTTAAAGCAGCTGCCTCTAATGGGGGTGGGGTAGGAGGAGGCTGCCTTATGGAGTAACTTCTGTTGCTGGGAGAGGAGAGAGTACAGTACCCAAGAAGTGAGCCGTGAGCCAGGGACAAGGTGGCCGCAGCCATCTCTGCGTGGCTCACATGCTGATGACAGCCAGGCAGGGCGAGCGGCCCAGCCTGTCCTTCCAATGGGATGGCAGGCTCAGGAGGGTAAATGTTCTCCTCGGTGGTTGCAAGTCCAAGCCCATGTTGACAGCTTTCCCTTGGATTCCATCAGGACTCTCCTTCCAGGGTCCAGGTCGGGGGAATTGCTCTTCTGTGGTTGTAGATGGACACAGTCGTTTTATTTATTTATTTTATGTGGTGCTGAGGATCAAACCCAGTGCCTCACACGTGCTCAGCAAGCACTCTACCACTGAGCTACAGCCCCAGCCCTGGACCATGCCTTCTTAATTTGGTTTTGGAGAATGAATCCCCCTTGAACACATCCTGCTGGGATCGAAGGCCAAGTGTTGACTTTATTCCTACCCCATCAGAGAAGGGGCTGGTGATCCTGGGGAATCTCAACATCTAGGCTCCAAACGCTACTGCCCAGAACCATAGCTGGTTTGTCTTGAGCACCTACTACGTGCCCGGCTCTGCTGATCTCACTCTGTCTTCACCCCTGGGAGGCAGCTATGTTACACGGATGGGAAGGGCCATGGCTTGGACAGGCTAAAACTTGTTCAGGTTCAAAGCCAGGCTGAGTGGAGCTGAGGGGTGGGGTGGGAGGTCTGGTGCCCAGTCTCTCTCTGCCGAGCATGGTCTCCAAGTCTTCCTGCTGTTCCCTTTGTGTTCTTGGACTTGCTCAGCTCGCTGGGATGCACCCAGCCTCTCTCCTGGTGAGAATGGTCTGGACCAGATGTTCTGGAGAGCTGGACCTGCCTGTCCGGGTGTAAGTGTCCTGCAGCCGCTCCCCAGTCTGTGCCTCTCTCGGTCAGCTTCCTCCTGTGCACGCTCCATGCGGCTCCTTGGGAGCTTCTCAGCATCATCTGGAACTGGGGGGTAGGAGAAAAGCTGGGCTGATTGACATCAGCAGTGTCTTCCAACCCCTGCGCCCGTGCGTTTGTTCAACAGGGATGCCATTTCCCCACAGAGGATGTATGTGCAGGCAACGTGATGGTAGTCCCTAAGATTTCCTTACTTGATAAATTACATGTTTTCTCCACTGTGTGCTTGCCAAATCTCAATATTAATTGTGTGCAGGTCCCTTTTCAGGCCACAGGGTAATTGTGTCTACTTGGAATTTATCACCATTGTTTCAACAATAGTGCTATCAGAGGCTCTTGTTGCGTGTTTTGCCTCTAGCAAAAAGGAGCTAAACAATGCACTTGAAACTGTTGGCAGGATCCACCTCTCCAAGAGCACAGATCCCAAGAGATGAGTCCCTGCAGCACTCCAGCACTCACCTTCCCTCTCACCACAGTCCCACGGGCTTTGTTTGTCATTTCAGAGCCATGCCAGGATGGAAGTGGAAAGACACTGCCCCATCCCATTTCTTCCTCTGGGTCTTGCTCCAGGTTCTTAGGATAGACTGAGTCCATGGCAAAGCTCACGGGAGACCACCTGGATCTGGGGGCTCCTTTGCATGAGCAGGTAAGGAGGGATGTGGAATCTGTGTTTAGAAGAAAGAGCCCCCGTGAGGTACAGTGGGGGACAGAGGAAAGCAGAAGCCCCTGCCCACACATGAACACACAGTCAGGTTTTCCAAATAGAGTAATCCCAGGCTGGAAGGACCCTGGGGTGCTGAGGACTGGAGAAGGCTGGCCTTCTTGGACATCTTCTAAGGTGGAAATTACCAGGTCACCATGGAAACGCATGCTTGGCTCCGCAGAAGCTGTGTGTGGGAGGCAGATGCGCAGGCCCTGCACTCAATCAAGACTGCACAGTCCCCAGTCCCAGGCAGCTGTAGGCCCCCAACCCAACAGAGGGAGGCCCCAGACTGGATTAGATAAGGCAGTGCTCGGGCCCAGCTCCTGGTCGAGGATGCTCAGCGCTCAAGAAAAGGCCATGGCTTGTTCTTCCCCAGACCTCCTCCCAGCACGTCAAGGGGTCCGAGGCTCCCTGGAGCTCCGCCCTACGCTCCCCAGCCTGCTGGGTGGACGGCCCTGGCAGTGAAGGGGCACTACCCATCACACTTCAGGGTTCTGAGTCTAGGTTTTGTCTTTAAACTCTTCATTTTGAAATAATTTTAGATCCTTAGGAAGGTTGCAAAGATAGTATGAGGAGCTCCCACGCGCTCCTGCCACCGCGCCTGGGAGCCACCTTCCCTAGGCGGGCACCGTCAAGCCTGCTCCGCGCTATGGGTCACCTGCCAGACTTGACCCGGCTTCCCTTCTCCACAGGTCCTGCTTCCTTTCCTGTTCTGGGGTGGGATCTAGGAAAAGCCATTGTATGTCATTGTCCTCCCCGGCCACCCCCAGCCTGAGTTGTTCCTTGGCTTTCTTCATCTTTCATGACCTTCAAACTTCTGCGGTGGTCAGTCCTGACCGCGTTTGGGTGTGTCTTGTGTGTTTGGTTCCCTGGGGAGTCTGCATCTGCCCCTTGGACAGGGGCGTCAACCAGACCCACAGCTGAGGCTCTCACCCTGCTCCCTGCATGAGGGTGGTGCCGGGTTTCTCCTCTGGAACGCTCCTGTGCTCCTCATGCCTGGCCGTCCTCAGGGAGAGACCGCCTCACCCCCTGGAGCGAGAGGTGCTGAAGAATTTGTGGCCCTGTGTGACAACCACCCCAGCAGTTAACCAGCACCCGAGAGAGCTCCTTGAGGGCCATGTAAAGACCCCGACTCCCTGAGGTTCTGCCCTTGGAGGCCACGTCCCCCAGATTCCTGGCCTCCGAGGGCCTTTCTTCCTCCCTCACCCGTTACTGGAATTCTGGTGCAGAGACCTCTCCTCGCTTGTCCCTTCAGCCCATGGTTTCCGCCGTGCCTTCTTTGGACTGCAGCCCTCCTGGTTCCTTCTCTTGCTCCAGCGGGTGCGGTGCGGGCGGCTGGAGTCCCTTCAGATTGGCTGGCACGCCCTGAGCTTCTGTCAGGAGCCCTCTGCCTCGGGTGGCAAACGATGCTCCAAACCCACCTGCCTTTTCTCTTTCCCAGTCCAGGGAGCCTGAAGACTGAGACTTATATTGGAGGATGGCCTCAGAGGCCATCTTCTGTGCTGTGGGTGTAGGGTGGGTGCTGGGCTGCTGCTCTAGGTCCTCTCAGTGGACAGAGCTGGGAAATAGGAGGGGGCATCTTAACCCTGGGGAAACAAGTGCGTGTATTTCATTTTTAATAAGTTTAACACATAATTTACATGTCTATTTATTTTGGTGTCTCTCTGCATATTAAGGTGTCTTCATGGTATTGAGATGGGCATGGGTGGTGCTGATGTCCCCAGCTCAGCCCCTGAGCAGGTCCACTCTGTTCATCTTCCTTATGTGATGCAAGAAATCTGGCTCATCCACAAGCTCTCAACACCACAGTGCATTTACATTTGTGTGGGTGTGTGTGAAGGTGTGTAAGTGTGTGCAGATGAGTTTGGGGGTGTGTGTGTAGGCATTTGTGTAGGACTGTGTATGTGTGTGTGTTGGGGGGGGGGATTGCGTAGGTGTGTGTGTAGGTCTGTGTTGGCGTGTGTTTGGGTGTGTGTAGGTGTGTGTTTACCTGTGGGGGGCAGTGGTTTCAGAACTGCCTCATCTTAGTCCACGATAAAGAAACGGACCCACTGGACTGGAGCGTGGTGTACTTTTCTTCCTGCCTCTGGCTCAGCATTTGGAAGAGCATGTTTTCCAAAGCCGGTTTTCAGGCCAGGAGGGAGGTCTGTGTCATGTGACTCTGATAATCACCATTTCTCACCCTGGACGTGTGTGTAGTAATAGTCACTCCTTTGGGCCTCCTGGGTTTTGATCAACAGTCAGGTGCCCAGTGGCGTCTTGCCCTGGGGCAGTGCCCTCACACCCCAGCAGTCTCATCCTCTCGAGCCTGCAGTCACCCGCAGTTTGCATTTCCAGAATGTCCTACAGTGGGGTTGAGCAAGGTGTTGCCTCTTGAGCCTGCTCTTGGTAGCTCGGCCAAGCACATTTGAGGTCGGTCCACATCTGCCACTGGTCTGCCCTCGCCTTTCCATCTCGGGCAGCGCTGCTTTCGCAGACGTACCAATGTTTGTTCACTCAGTGTTTAAAGAGTTTCCGGATTATTCCTGATCTGGGGAAATTAGCGCAAAGCTCTTGTAAACATTGTGGAGGACTTTCTTGACCACATGTCTTCAACTCACTTGGATAAACACTCGAGAATGGAGTTGTTCTAAACAATGAAGATGCAACCTGTTGCTCCCACCCCCGTGGGTCCCCGCTGCTGCAGGCCCGCGGCCCCTGGACACCCTGAGGAGTGTGCGGGCGTCTGGCTGCAGTCTGTGCTGGCCGACCTGTCCAGTGTCCTTGGGGTGCAGAAGGTGCTTGTTTGCTGTTCATACCTTTTTGAAAAGCGTCTGTTTACATCTTCACCCACGTTTCTCTTGGGTTATTGAGTTTTATAGTTTCTTTTATGTATTGGATGCAAGCCTTTTATTAGATATGTGGTTTTCAGCTTGTCTTTTTATTCTCTTAACTGTGTCTTTCTCCAAGTAGAAGTTTTTATCTTAATAAAACCCAATTTGCCAATTTCTTTTTCTTTGAAGGATCATGGTTTTGTTGCTATATTCAAAACTCAGCTCCAAACTCAGGTCATGCAATTTTTTTTCACGTGTTTTCTTTTAGAACGTTTATCATTTCATGTTTTACAATTAGGTTTTCAAAAATTATGTGTGAGATCTGGTTCTTATTTTTCCCATATAATTGTCCAATTCATCCAGCACCGTGTATTAAAAAGACCACAGGTTTCCCTGGAATTGTCCTTCACCTTTGTCTAGAAGGACTTGACTGTATTTTTGGTATTAGAAATGGCATCTTAAAGTTTCAGACTCTGTTTATTGAGTGTAGATATGAACACACATTATATGGGTATGTTAATGTGATATGCTGAGAACTTACTAAGTGCATGTGCTAATTCTGGGAACTTCCTTTGTGATTTCACAAGTAAAGTATCAGGCTGTCCACAGATAAATAGAGTTGTATTTCTTTCTTTTTCAGCTGCAGGCCTCTCTGGCCAAGGTCCCCAGCCCGGTGCTGGGGAGGACATGCTGGCCGTGCTCCTGTCGTCCTGGGGTCTTCATCAAGTCCCTCGCACTAGACGCGCGGTGGGAAAGGTTTCTGCTGTCGATAGACGACCTTCACCAGGTCAAGCGGTCCTAGCTCCTGGTTGCAGATACATTGCATCAGGAGTGAAGGCTGAATCTTGCTCACTATTTTTGTACATCCACTGACATGACTTGGGTTTTCCGTGCTGGCAGACCTGCATCACCTGAGCAAGCCGCTTGATTCTTCCTACATACTGCAGCTGAGAAATTCGGAATTCATTTATGAGGGATAGAGATCTGTGGTTTTTTCTTGATTTTTTTTTTTTTGATATTTCCTTTTTCTATATTGGCATCAGGACGAGCCTGTTTCATGCTACACATCGGGAGGCGTTTGTGCCTCTTCTGTCCTTTTTCTGTGAGGTGCCACGCCTGCTTGGTGTTCTCTCCTTCCTATGTGATGGGTGGAGTTTGCCTGTGAAGCTGTCTGAACGTGGCGTTCTCATGATTGGAAATTATTGCATTTCTTTACCAGATGTAGGCTTCTTCAGTTTGTCCATTTGCTCCTGGGTGAGTTTTGTTTTTTTGTGGCCTTCAAGGAACTGGTCCATGTCACCTAAGTTGCTGAATTTCTGCACCAGCCATGCTGTGGCCACCCTCCACGGTCCTCACTGTCTGGGCTTCAGCAATGATGACCACTCTCTCATTCCTGTTATCAATAATTTATAACCTCACTGGCTTTTCTTGTCTTCCTGGCCAAAGGTTCACACACTTTATGGATTTCTTCCCCAGAACCGAGTTGGGGTTTCATGGGTCTGTCAGAAGCTGTCGCACCATGTCATGGTCCACTCCGCCCATTCCCTTCCTCTGGCTGGCTTTGGGGCTCACTGGACTTCTCTCTCTCTCTCTCTAGTTCGTCAGGGGAGAAGCTGAGGTCATTGGCTCCCGTGTTTCCCCTACCACAAGCCTCTGGGCTGCGAGCTGCCTCTGAGCCTGCTGACCCACGTCCCACACATTCCGAGTCCCTCAGACCAGTCTCCACATCTCCTGGAGAGCTGCCTTTTACCCTCTCACTTGACAAGTGGGCCATTTAATTTGTGACAAAGTGGCATCTTTGTCCTTGGTTTCTAGATTGGTCTACTCTTTGAAAACAAGTTTGGGGGTGATTTCTAGCATTTAGGGTCTGCTATCCTCCTGTTCTACGGCCCACAGCACAGTGTCTGCTGGCGGAGATCCGTTCGCCCCTGGGAGGAAAGTGGACAGCGTGCCGCTCGGGAGTGGAGTGCTCGAGAGCGTCCACTGGGCTGCAGCTGATGTGCCCTGTTGGTTGTCCTCCCCACACAGGCTTCTATCGTTTGTCACATGAGCAACCAAGAGAGGTGTCGACCTCTCCAGGTACATCTGCAGAATTTCCCATCCCTTCTAGAACAATCGGTGACCGAAAAGCTGGAAGCTCTTTCTGTGAAGGAGGATAGCAAGGAACCTGGAGAGGAGAGCGAGGAGAAATCAGAGAAGCAATGAGTCGTTTAATTGCTTTTCCTTTTTCTTTTTAAAATTTTGCCCTGCCCTTCCTTTTGGGTTTATTTTTATTCTGTTATGTTTTCATAAGGACTTTATATAAAGAACTGAATTCCAACATTCAGGTTTTTTTTCTTAAGTTTTTACCTATTGAAGATGACTTGAGAAAATCCACTCCCCAGTCATGAAAATGTACTGTGCTAACTTTCTTTTCCATAGTGGAAACACTTATTTATAGTCATCAAAAAGAGTGAATGAAAAAATGCATTTGAAACCTGAAAAAAGAAAGAAACCGCGTGGTGAGCGCTATCTCTCCATGGAGAGTCGACCCCTTGGTCTTCGGGCAACGTGCCCCTGACTTCGGACGGCATTCCTCGTCCTCGACGGTGCTTCCTGGGGAGGTCACGCAGCCCCATCACAAGAGGGACTTTCTTCGAGTCGTTTGTGGGACATCACCCTCCTTTCTTCTACTTCTGTTGTGTCTGTTTTCATATTTAAAATGGATTTTTGTCGGTGGCGTATAATTGAGTCTTCTTTTTAACCCCACATGACAATCTCTGCCTTTTAACGGTCTTGTTTAGACCAGTCTTATTTAAAATGATTATTGATAAAATTGGATTTAAGAGCTACTATTTTGCTAGATAGTTTATATTTGTTTCATTTTTTTCATTTATTTATCTTTTTCTGCCTTTTCTAGGTGTAACTGACCGTGTTTATTGATTGTTGATTTCTTAATGCTTTAATCTTTGCCTTGGGATTTATAGCATACATTTAAAAAAAATCCAACTTCTCCTTCACCATTATCCTAATTCATAGGCAGTGTGAATTATCTTTACCTCTATCTATCTCTATCTATATATCAGAATATTTCCAGTTCCCTTCCCGTCCTTTGTGCTATTGCCACATATTTCACCATTTTTTTTAAATACCAGAGACTGAACCCAGGGGTACTCAGACACTAAGCCACATCCTCAGACCTTTTTCTCTTATTTTTTATTTTGAGACAGGGCTTAGGGCTGGCTGCTCCAGCCGGCTTTGAACTTGTGATCCTCCTGCCTTGGGTTCCTGAGCTGCCCGGATCACAGGTGTGCACCTCTGTGCCTGGTGCATATTTCACTCTTATTTATGCTGCATACACACAACATGTGGTGTGCTTGCATGAGGGAGCAACCCTGTGCCTGTCTGGACCTCCCACGATTGGCACTCTCCTGCTCGTCTGTTCCTGGTCCCTCTCTGCAGTTGGCAGCCCACAGCTGATTTTGTTAGGTCTCTGGCAGCACCTGCTCCAGGGGGGCGAGCGCTGGATCTGCTGCTGCAGCATCAGCCTCCTCCAGTTTGGGGGTTTTGTTTGTGCTGCAGTTTTGATTCTTTGATGGGTTCAGGAAGAGTCAGTGGCTGGCAGTTTGGGTGGAGATGGTCCTCCTGAGTCTCTCCATCACTCAAGCAAAACCAGAACCTTTGACTCCCCTTTGAATTGCATTCCACTCTCTCTCCATGTACAGAAGTTCTATTATAGAGTCTTGATCTTATCTGGAATCTTCTAAGAAGTAGGGAGAGTGCCCGCCACAGTTGCAAATACCTACTGATTGTATCTCACCCTAGAAATCTGCAAACTCCGCTGCACCTGCTGAATCCTCTCAAGATTTCTTTCTCTTCATCTCCACAGAAGAATTGTCAAGAATCTGCAAGGTGCCCTTAGAAAGTCAGTAATGCCTGGGGCAGGAAGACCCGGTCCAGATTCCCGTGACATTGTGTTTCTGTTGAACCACGGGTCAGCTTTCTTCTCCTGAGTCCCTCTAAATGGACACACTCACCACGGGCAATGTATGTTCCTTTCATGTGCAGGCAGCCCACGAGGCTGCGGTGGGCTGTATCTGGCACAGCTATGCCGAGTAAATAACAGCTCTTTGAATGACTCGGCGAAAGCCGTGAGGATCTCTATGTAGGAAACTCCTTTGGTAGATATCCCCGAAGGACCAGGTCCTCTCTTATTCCAGGATGACATTTCCCTAACCCGCAGGCCTCAGTCCTTCCCCACTGGACACAGCTGCTCCTCATCGACGGTTCACCCAGAATCCAGGAACTGTTCCTGCACCCTCAGGTCCGCTCTATCTCCAAGTCACTTCTTTCTGATCATCTCCTGCTTATGCCCTCCCTTTCCAAAACAGCAGCATCCTTGGGCAGAGCAAGCACTGCCTGTGAACTGGCTGCCCTCCCTCTGCCCCCCGCTGAGCGCTCTTTCTCAGGTGAGCCCTGATGGAGCCTTGCTGGCTCCTGTGCCCCACAGCAGTGCCCATGCCAGCCTTCATGTGGAGAGCAAGGCGGCACTGTCCTCCCTGGGGCCTCTGTGGCATTTGCTTAAACTTTGGTCTTTCAAAAAAGCAAAGTTTGCTAATAATTCAGAAAAGGCTCTCTCAGGTCCTTGTGTAAAACACAGTTGCAGTCCGGCATCTTTGATTCCTTTTCATTCTATAAAGGGCTGCTTGGGAAATCAATCGGTGCCCTAATAAACACTGATAGAACAAGCTTATGGAAATGCCATGCTCCTAAGTTTCATGGTATCATCTGAAAAAGAACCAGGGCCACCATTTTCATACCTGGCCTAGGCCTCTGGAGCCACAAGCCACGCTCCCATGCTTCCTGAAGAGGCAGAGATGGAGGGGTGGCCGGTTGGGTCTGTGTCGCCAGGCTGCACTGCACCACCCCTCCTGGACACAGGTGCTCCGACAGAGGCCAAGATGGTCCCAGGAGACACCCACTGGGTTGAGCCTGCAGTCAGAGGCCTGCACTGGACCAGGATGACATGGATCTATAAGATATTTTAAAAACAGACGTGATTTTTGTCAATTAAAATTTAATAAATTTAAAAATCCCAACATGACCTGGCTGCTCCTCCTTCGGTGGGACAGTAGACCGTCATAGCCACTTTGGGAAGCAGTTCAGTGGTATCTTAAAAAGCAAAGCTGTCCCCCACCACATGACCCAGCCCTAGGACTCCCAGGTATTTCTGAGGAAAGAAAGCACATGTCGTTATAAGAAGGTGCTACACATATGTCCTCTGTTTCATTTGTGTTAGTCTTAGGCTGAGGACAACCCAAATGTTCATCGGCAGAACTGATAAACAAATTGCGGCGCGTCAGGCCAAAGAAAGCGACACAGTAAGGAAGCGTGCTGTCAATAGCACATTGTTTCAGCACCGAGTTGGGTGCCGGAAGCCAGAGGTAACCACATAGCAGCATGCGATTGCTTTTGTCTAGACTCTAGAAAGTGACCACCCACACTGTCAGACAGACAGACAGGTGCTGCTGGCGAGACAGAGGCAACTGGGAGAGAGGGAGGTGCCAGGGTCCAGGAGGAGGCTTTAAGTGTGCAGATGGCCTGGGGGGCACACCCTGCACCAGGATGGATCGCATCACAGCTGAAATACATGCCGTTTATTGTGTGGCTTCACACCTCTTCGTAGCCGACCTTGAAAGATCTGGGGTGCTTCCCACCAACCGCTGGGTCTGTGTGGCAGCCCTCGGTGCACAGACGATGCCACCCTGTGTGAAACAGAGCAGTCTGGACAAGTGATCAGTTTGTTCCAGTTTTCTGTTCTTCACGATGATTCCCATAACTGTGTCTTTGGACATTTGTCACTATCTCTCAAGGTAGATTTCCTAGAAGTGGAATTGTCGGGTGGGTAGGTCTGCACAGTTTGGTTTCTAAATGATTCTATCTCCCTGTGCTGCAAATTGAAAGAAAGAAAGAAAGAAAGAAAGAAAGAAAGAAAGAAAGAAAGAAAGAAAGAAAGAAAGGAAGGAAGGAAGGAAGGAAGGAAGAAATCCTCTCAAACTTATAAGAAATCACCTGAAAGCATTCATAGAAATCCTCACCTATGGACAGGGCGTCACAGCGCTTTATCCCGCCCTCACCCTGACATCATGGGGCCCACAGTGCGCTGTCTCTGCTAAGCCCATAGGACGGTGGGCCTGTCATCTTAGGGGCAGTGGCTCTGGGGCGAGCTGCCACCTGGCAGACCCCGCTCCCTGGAGACGTGTAAATGGAGGCGGGGTCTCATGCCTGCAAGCAGTAGCTTGATTTGTAAAGGGACAAGTTGCAGTCATCACTGACAGAGAGTTCTGGTCCCACACCACTGCACGTGTCCCTGTACTTGGTGGCCTTGGCCCCACTCCTGCATGCAGGCTGTCTGTGCCAGCCTCAGTGGCCAGGGCCACTGGAGATGCTCAGCCCAGCTGGCTGAGAAGATTCGGCCTCCTCAACTGGATCTTGCGGATGTGGCCTCTCGGCTGGAGGTGGTTTGGCCAGTGCTGCACACCATTCTGCTGGCTGCACTTGACCCTTGACTCTGACTCCTGAGGTTTAAATCTGCACCACCAGCTGTGCTTGGAGCCCTGGTAATTGCCCACATTTGGACTCAGCTCAGACAGCAAAGGGCTGCCCTTGCTACCCACAGCCTGAACGGCTTTTTCTCTCATCCTCACCCCCAAGGCCAGCCAACAGAAACCAGTCCCGGGGGAATTTTCAAGATCAGGTCACACTGCCAACCAGACCCTTTCTTTGGTCTACTCAAGAAAAATCCAAGACGGAGTCCATCAGTCTGTTCTTGGAGATGAAGTGACCTGGTGTCGCGGAGACCCCGGCCCGGCTCACTCCCAGCCTCTCTCCCACAGGACGCACATGCTGGGAGTTATTGGAAGAGGCACATTCTTCCCACCAGGAGAAGGCAGGGCCGGGGTGTGGGATTTGAAATAGGAGTGTCACGGGTAAGAAGACCTCATTTCTCCTGCGCTGGTTTCTTTTCTGCTCTTGCTGAAAATTCTACTTGAAGGCCAGAGAGGTTCTGCGTGTGTTCAGGCCCCTTTCCCAGTATGCAGTGGCCACTGTATTTAGAGAAAACAGTTTTCCTCCAGGCTCTTGACTTTTGCTTATGTGGGGAGTGAAGCTCTTGGAGCCACAGGATGCCTTCCTAGTGTACCTAGGAAGCAGGAGTGCAGGCCTCTAAACCCCAGCCTTAGGTAGGTAGGTGAGCGTTTCCAGGTACTTAAGCAGGGCCCGGGGCATCTGGAAGTGAGACCCAACCTGGTCCTTCCTGCAGGAGGCTGGAGCGTCTCCTACTCAATGGCATATCAAGACGAGGGTGACCAATAGACATGTGTGGGGTGGCTTAGCTTCCTTATAGCAGACAGGTTGGGTTCTGCTCTCCTAAGCTCACATTGTCATAGCAGGGCTGACACTCAGAGGTATTGATGGTGGGAAGAGTGTTCCAGATACACAGCACGGAGAGTGTGCACAGGGAAGCTGAGCCTCTTCTGTAGGACTGGTGGTGTTGGAGCAGCCTGGGCTCCGCTGCTTCGGGTTGGAAGCTGACAGTTGGCTGCAGTGGTAGCATTTCCACCCTGGAAATTGGCCGGTGCTGCAGGTCGGGGCCTGCCACCTTCTCCGCCAGCTGCTGCTGAACATCTCTCAGCACCCAGCAGCTTCCCTGACCCAGAGTCTCTCTTGTGATGTGGCGGAGCCACTGGCCTCAAGGAGGACGCTGGATTTCCACTTTGTGGGCAATGGGTGGTCTTTGAGGTGCACAAGGCAGCACACATGGGTGGAGTGACTCGTGGTTTATTTCTGAAGGATGTGACCACAGCAGGAGCAAGCAGGGAGGAACTGGGCCCTCTGGGCCGGGAGAGCAGAGGCACCAGGGGATGAGGCCACCCCTGTCTGATGCTGTGGGCTCCCTCGAGAAGGCACTTGTCTGCAATGGGTTCACAGCTGCCCCAGGAAGGGAACAGGGGCATCTGTCCAAGCTGCTAGAGGAGAGTCTAGT
The DNA here is from genome assembly GCF_052094955.1 of Ictidomys tridecemlineatus. NCBI lineage: Eukaryota > Metazoa > Chordata > Mammalia > Rodentia > Sciuridae > Ictidomys > Ictidomys tridecemlineatus. The sequence goes on along the minus strand of NC_135481.1, from coordinate 198,333,426 downwards.
GTCCCTGGGGCATTGAAATCGTCAGTAATGGTATAAAAGGGGAAGAGAGGAAAGAAAATTGAGAAATTAATGAACATGAAGGAACTGAAATCATAAGAGGCCTTGGATTGTGAGAACAACCAAGAAATTGCTTAACAAAATGTCTCGTTTTCAGACTCAACAGAATTTGCAGAGGAAGTATGGATTGGTTGATTTGTTGATTGATCATTTATTCAGCCGGAAGCTTTTTGGTAACATACTGTATAAGGGGTGAAATGTGCTGGCACTACAGTATTGGACCACACACCCACGTCCCAGACTCATTGCTTAGCAGGAGAGACAAACACTGATGGAACAATGACATCAACAAGTGCATGATTACATCTTGGTGCAGAGGAGTCCAGGAGTCGGGAACGTGGGGGAGGAGGCCCAGGACAGCAGGGCCTTAGAGCCAGGAGCAGAGGGGGGCCAGAGGGCAGAGGGCGGGCAGGGCCTGTCAGGTGGACTGTTGAGGACTGCTCTCCAGGACACAGCCAGCAGCAGGGGGTCCTCCTGGGAAGGACAGGTATCCTGACTGGCAGCTGCGCTTTGCTTCTCGTCTGGTCTCAACCCTCCACTCTGTTTTCCACACTGGGAAGGAGACAGGAGGCGCCAGCTCCTGCGCTTACTCTCTGATTTTCATAAATGCAAATTAAAACACTTATCTGCTCTGTAAAGATGTGGCGTGTTTAAATAGCCATTATCCCTCGGTGCATTCCAGGGATGTCGCGTCATTATTCTCGCAGATAGGACAGGCGCTAAATCCCCGGAGGCATTAAAGATGGCCGTTTCTCTCTGTCTGACCAGAGCTGCGGTTCTAATGTATTTATTCAGGATTTAGAAAATGGGATTCAATTAGAATGGAAATGGTGTTAAATTAAGTAATTCCTATTGTATTTGCCTGACAGACAGGGGTGGGCCGACCTGGGAGGGAAAGGGGCCTGCAGCCGCCCAGGGGGTGGAGCCAGCGTGACCCCTGCAGCCGTGAAGTCTGCTGGTGACATGGAGAGCTGCGCAGCTTTATCCATAGGACCTGAGAGCTTAGTGGGAATCATCCTCTTGGCTGGGGTTTGGAGGCTCGCCTTCTGCGTGCTGTCCTGCTCCCAGCACAGACCTGGTGTCCTGAGAGGGCGGGGCCGAGGGAAAGGGCCCCCAGCTCCTCCCGGCTCCTCCCCCGGCTCCTCCCCCAGCTCCTCCCCCGGCTCCTCCCCCGGCTCCTCCCCCGGCTCCTCCTCTTATTTTATTTATTTATTTATTTTTGTGGCGCTGGGGATTGAACCCAGGGCCTTGGCAGCTGCATCCCCAGCCCCAACGGCTCCTCTTCTTTCCCCCTTTATTAGTGACACCTGAGATTGACAGCTCCAGGAGGCTCTGGGCTGTTTGGAGAGAAGCTGTTCCGACCCTGGCCAGGGCTGGACTCCCTGTTGCCTCCAGCACAGGGTGTGCACTCCTGCAGGCACCATGGGCCTGAAGACCCTGAAGACGGAGGTTTCAGCCGCTTGAGGAGCAAAATGGAAACTAACTAGGGCTTTTTAAAAAACACTCAGGAAACCCCTCCGCAGTGGCTTGCGGTTGAGCTGTCTGTGCCAGACCGACCTGCACACAGCCCTCGCACTTCTCTGTCGCACGGCCGTGGGGCAGTGCACACAGGCAGACAGTGCACCAGGATGGCCGTGGTTAGACCTCAGGCTCCACCAACAATTACACACCAGATGTGTTTTCCAAAGACGGGAGCACCAGTGTGCAGCTGGAGAGCCACAGAGGGCTCCCTGCCCAGACCAGTCCCACCCAGAAGTCGCAGCCCCCTGCAGTTGACCAGACCCAAGGTGGCGGCAGCTTTCCGGTTCTCGGGGTCCCTGTTGGGTAATTTTGGAGTGAGAGGAGAGAGAGGAAGATGGGGGCTTCGAGGGGAGACTGTGGGCTTGGGAGAGGGTGTTGAAATTCAAGCAAGGATTGAGACAAATGATAGGAAATATTTGTGGTCCCTTGACAAATAGAAACCTCCATGAATTTTTCATACACACAGGATGGGGAAGGTGGGCTTGGCAGCTTTCAAAATATTGCTTTCCCTGCAGAAGTGGCTAACATACGATCAACATCCCGCAAGGCGCTGACGTCCCCCCAGAGTGTCTGAGAGCAGATGGTGTCTCTGTAAAAACCAGGGGAAGGTGTGAGGGAGCGTGGGGAGAGGGCTGGCCTGGTGGCCTTGGAGCCCTGTCCCTGAAAGCCTGGCCCACACCTGGCCAAGCCCGAGAACATTCCAGAGTTCACAGGAAAGGTTACTTTCCCCCAACATCCTGAGGAAGCAATAACTCAGGACAGGAATCGGGGCTGATGTCACATGTAGGGGTCTTCCACGTCAAGCAGCTTCCAGAAAAGCTGTGGCAGCAGCATTCATTCTTGAGGAATGAGGTCACCCGCTGGAAAGTGGATCCAAACCACATGGTCCTACACCAGAGAGGTGCTCAGACCTCATCATCCTAACCAAGGCAGACCCTCAGGCACTTGGGTGAGTGGGACACTGGGTGGGTGGACTCCTGGGGAGTCCCCGGGGCTCACTGCCCTGTTGGTCGAAGACCTCTTCTAAGCACTTTGGACGTAGGTAGGATACATATGTGGAGGGCACTTGGAGAAGCATGTGTGTCCTTGAGTAAGGGCACTTCCTGGCTTCCTCCTGGACAGTGCTGGCCTTGAATCCCAGACAGCTGCAGCTCTATCTTCTCTCTGGAGTTCCTGAGAGGCCAGCCAGGAGGCAGGCTGAATGACCATAGCTCCCCTGTGCTCCCTGTGGCCTACCCAGGCTCCGTTGTGCTCCTGGGGTGCTGCCCTCTGTTCCCGGGAAGGGCCTCGGGCCACCTCTGGTCTGCAGGGAAGGCGTACACATTCACATGATGGTCGCGAAAGGCCAGAGCTGACGCTGTGGTAGCTGGGGTCTTGGTGGTGGATAAAGGCCTTCACTGTACCCTGGAAGCAGCCCCAAGTCTTGGCAACACCTCCAGGTGGCTTTATGCACTTGGGTGAATCCATGGTGCCTTCTGTGACAATGGGAATTACCATAACATCAAAGTGTACGTCGGGGAAATGAAAGTGTACAGCAGCGCACGGATCGTGAAACCATCACCCCCGGACAGGGAACGGTGCTCCCCCTGGGAACAGCCAACAGGAGGTGGCAGGTGCACCGGGGACACACGTGGCACTTCTCTTGCAGCACACCAGACTGGACACAAGAAGCCATTACTGTGCTGTGCTCTTTTCATTTCCTAAATCACGGAGAGAAGTTCTGTGGTGGGTGTGCTGTCCACAGTGTCCAGGTCCCAGGGCCACATCCAGTGAGTTTCTGAGAGGGATTCTAGGGGCACAGGTCATTAGTTATAATAAGAACAAGCCTGTACGCTTGCTTTGAGCTACATTTTTTGTGTTACCTCATGGGATCCCTGCAAAGCAGGAGTTGTAATCCTAATCTTACACACGAGGTTTGGGGATCGAGTGACCCCTAGCCAACAGCGAGGAGCACCTGGACCTGAGCTCCTCTCCTCCTTGCTTGTGAGTTGCAGGAGCCCTCAGCAGACGTCGCCAGCTGCCCAGCTTGCTGTGTGCCAGGTGCTCTGTGATGGACATGGTCGCCAGGCCCGGGTGCTCAGGAGCACAAACCACACGCCACCATGGCATGCCTAACCCCAGGACATCACAACCAAGTGGACGGTCCCTGCTTCAGACACAGGGGCTGAGACTCCCTCAGCCCCTGCTCCTCCCTTCAGCAGCATGTGCCCTGGGCTCTGCTTCAGGAAGGAAGGCAGCTTGTTACCATGACCTCGGCAGGTCCAAGGTCACCTGCTCACTTCTCAGCCGCTTTACCAGCCATGTGATGAGGTCAGCTGAGAAGCGGGCACCACGTAGGGCTGAACTTTCCTCAGAAAATAAATGGAAAAAAAAAATCACAGCTTCCCAACTGCATGGCTTCAATCTTTCACTGGTGATTAAAATTTTAAAATGTTTCTATTGTAAACCCTGAAGCATGGTTTCGTCTTCAAGTTGCCCCTTAATAACCCCAAACCTTGAAAAATAAAACTTGGCTAATAGTAGGAGAGTTGAAAGTAGAATAATGAAGGTTTTTTCCTAACACTTTTCCCCATTCAAGTTAGGTGACAATTTTGTTTACTTGATGCAGGTAAGATTCGAGGTACATTGTGAGCTTTTGAGAAGAATGAGAAATTGATTTTCTCCCTGCAGAGCATGGAGCACACAAACTCGCATGGTCTTTATGCAATCCTTACAGTGACATATAAGGACGGGCACCACCGTGTGAACTTAGCAGAACCAGGGCAGCCCACACTCTTCAGCCCTTCCACCCTGTTACCCTGAACTGGATCAGCCTTTTGGAGACTCACACTCAGATGTCCTCATGCACGAGGGCCCTCAAGGTCAAGTGTGGGGCCACAGGGTGTGTCTGGGGGAACAGCATGCTAGTGTACTGGGGAGAGGGGCTCCTGTCTCCAGGTCCCTTGAGCTACAGAAATTCACAGGGCTCTGGGTCATAGTGTCCCATGGAAATCCATTGTCCTCCTGTTATGATGATGTGGAATCTCTCGAGTTTTAAATATCAGCAGTCATTACGGAAGGAAACCTGGAAGTACCAGTCAACCCTCACAGCTTGTGACCTGGTTGGTCCCTGAGGTCCTGTGGAAGCCACACAAATCCCCGTCCTCAGCCTTATGGGCTGGTCACTCTGAGCACCTGCTCGGACACTGTGGCTTTTATACACATGCATTTTTACCTTGGTTTCTTTTTTTATTGAACCTTCAAGGTATCCAGTGTGTGCTTTGTCAGGTGACCTGCTGTCACTCCAGTGTCATTACTGCCACCTCAATTGGCCTGGATGTCTGTGGTCTGCTCCTGTGGTCTCCCACTGCCTTTCCTCTGGCAATGCTCCATATTCACACAAGGACATGTCGGGTGCTCTGCATGTGCCCAGCTCCAAGCATGGTACTCAGTACCGTTTGGAATACTTGCATTTAAAATGCTTACTTCTTTATATTTCTTTATGCTCCTCTGGGCTGCCCTCTATTCCTGACGCTGACATCGCCCGACTCCCCATTCAAGTCATAATCCAGGAAACAGTCCGTTTCTCCCGTGAATGTCTTTAATTTCCTGGCCTTAATTTCAGAGTCATTCTTATTAAGTTCCCCGTCTAGTGAGGTGCAGCTTCAGGGCTGCGGCTGCTGCTGGAGAGGGTCCACACCAAATGCCAGTGATGTGCAAGTCACGATGATCAGGCGGCGGCTTCTGCCCTTTCTACTGTTCAGCTTGAGTCCCCAGGGGAACCGTTTAATTTATGTGCCCCAAAGTAACCTCATTTACAATTCATACAGATTGTCATTTAAAAATTAATCAAGCCTCCTATGTCTCTTAGTATGCCACAAACACCTGTCCTGTAAGGGGTATGGAGGAATTGAGCAAAACATTCCCGGTAAACACTCTGGGAAGACTCGAGCTCCATAGAAGCAGGAAATGCCAGTGGTGATGGCTTCTCCTGGCAATTTGTTTTCACCAATAAAAGACGTCCCCTCAGAATCAGATATTAACAGTGTGGCTGGGAATTGACAGGAACAGTGTTTTCACAGTGTCCTTGGCTTTCCTGATGCCAGGGAGAGTGGCGCCGTGGAAATCAACGACTGTATTAATATACACGGGACCCAGCCCCCATCCTGCTCAGAGGCTTCTTTGAGGTTGATGCTGAGAACCTGGGGTCCTGGAGAAGGCTGAGCGTCAGGGCGTCCGCTCTCTTCATTCTCGGCTGGTGAAGTAGTTTTTCCTCTTTGTCCTTAAATCTGGTCAAGCCAAGTAGCCAGGACACTGGAATGCCACGTGGCCCTGTTAACATGGGCTAGTTCCCCTGGATGAAGTCACAAAAATGACCTCCAAATGCTCTCTCCCAAGACCGCTGTGCCTAGGTCTGGAGCGTCTCTGGCGGGCAGGGCTCGTCTGCATGACACGCAGGATCACGCTGCTCATTAGTGCCACGGCTGGTGTGATATTAACTTTCAGAGCTGCGAGAGAGCTAATTAGATGGAATGAGTGATTTTTAAACACTTCAGGCTGTGGATGACACTCACTTTGCAAAATAAATCACGCTTCCCGTGCATGTTTCTGGGCCTAGTGGGTTGGGAGGAAAATGGCAACCTGTCTCTGTGAGAGGCTCTGGCTCCTGTGATTTTCAGCACAGAGGATAAAGCACAGTTTGTGATTGTGAAGGGTGAGTGAGAGGACATTTAGGCTTCGTCCTTAGTTCCTTTAGCTACCAACTCTTTTTTTTTTTAATATTTATTTTTTAGTTTTCGGTGGATACAGCATCTTCGTTGGTATGTGGTGCTGAGGATCGAACCCGGGCCGCACGCATGCCAGGCGAGGGCGCTACCACTTGAGCCACATCCCCAGCCCTGGCTATCAACTCTTAAGTGGAATATTTTCTTTTTACAGGGAAGGGAGAAACAAAGAGAGAAACATCTGGCATACAGGAAATCCAACGTTGATCCTCCTCTTTATTTCTAAGAAGCCATTTCAAAGGCAAGAGTGTCACATCCTGTGCACACATTCAGCAAGGTGGGACATCTTCCTTACAGGCCGCCGACCTGCCCAGGAGCTTCTGTCTGCTGAGGCGCTGTGGCGTCTGAGTGTTGGCATGGCTGGGAACAGTGACCTGTGGCAAGTGCTGAGTGTGCAGGCCTTCTGAGTGTTACATACATGTCAAAACATTGTGTCACCTCCTCCAAAGTATCGAGCCAGTTGTGACAACATGTGATTCGTCAAATCACCATGGAGTGAGCTGATCCCTGCAGAGGCCCGTGGGGCATTTCTTGGGGTGGAAACTTCAGGGGGCTGGTGCTCAGATGAGATGCACACAGGCAGACGCTTGGACATGCCCTGCCCCTGTCCTTGGAGACTGTCATTCCCAGGCACGAGAACACTTTGCTCCTCACAGCAGATCTCAGGAAGCTTGTGCTTTTCGAGGCTGTCCTTTCCTTGAACCCGTGGGTCCGTAACGTCCCAAGGAGCAGCACAAATGTCCACGATGTGTGGAGGGAAGGCTCCCTGTGGCGCTGCATCAGGAAGCCACTGAGGCCACTACCCCAAGGTTGGCGGTGGGAGGGGTAGGTACACGCGGGGCATTCATGAACGGACGAGGAGCAGGCCTGAGGGAGAACGTGGTTGGCCCTGCTCTGCAGAGAAGGGTCCTGCTCTAGGGCTCAAGGGGAGAGGAAGTTGGGCTGGGATGCGCCGCTCTCCTGATGCTGGAGGAGGCCGGTACGGCTGCAGTTAGGCTGTGGCTTGTCTTCCAGTTCCTCGTGCTGGAAGGCTGGCGTCCAGGGTGGAGAAATTGAGGCGGTGGAACTCTGAACAGGCAGGACCCAGGGAAGGTGAGCAGTTCATGGGCCAATGCTGAGGGACGGGGGCTATAAAGTGAGCTGTCACTTGTACCTGGGGTCTTCTGGGCACCGCTGTTTCTCCTCTGCTTCTCTGCCACATGTGACCCAGCCGTGTGGGTCCTTGCCAGGTCTCCAGTGCCACACTGTTTGGACTTCCTAGAGGCCAGAACCGTGAGCCAAACAGGCCTCTTTACAAAGAGCCCAGCCTCAGCATGTTGTTGAAGTAACTCAGAACAGACAAGCACACTCTGGAAACCAAGACTCCCGCGTGTGTTTGTGTGTGTGTGTGTGTGTGTGTGTGTGTGTGTGTGTGTGTGCAAGTCTAAGCACGCGTGTTTCTGTCGGTCCGTGTGGACATGGCAGCATGTGTCTGGAGGCCACACGGGAGTGTTCTGCGTGGCACTGTGGCATGCGTGTGGGTTCCACTGTGCATGGCTGTGGTTGCTGTCTTTCCTGGGACTGGTGTGGATTATTTTGTAATAGAAGTTAGCACTCACAAGCCTACACCACCAGTGAGACTGAAGAAGGGCCTTCCAGGAGGAGCGGACAGTCACAACAGGCCCTGAGGGAAGGTCGGGACGCCGAAAGTGAAGTCCTGCTGCGTGCTGGACTGCGTGGCCATGCCCCAGGCAGAACGAGGTGACTCCCCAGGGAGCTGGGCCTGATGGGGCTCCCCCGGGGTGCAGCAGTCACAGGGGTCGACAGCTGCAGGAAGCCAAGTTGGGCAGCGAGGCGATGGGCCAAAGCCACGGGGCCAGAGCGCAGTCTGCGACTGAGGGTGTCCTGTGCAGCAGCTCGTCCGGGCAGGAGGGACTCCTGGAAGGAGCAGATGAGAAGAGGGCAGGTGCCAATGCCCCTCTCAATCGCCTCCGTTAAGCCAGGTTCACCCAACAGTTAGGTCTCCATCGTTGAGCTGTGTGTCTCCTTTCATGAATCTTAATAAATATCGCCGCATCACGCTCCAGGGCTGAGGGTTCGAAAGGGGAGCATTTGGAGAGGCAAAGCCAGTTGCACTGACTGCGCTCTGGCCCTGTGGCTTTGGCCCGTCGCCTCGCTGCCCAACCTTGGCTTCTTGACTGTGGAGGGACAGGCGCTCACAGAGTTCCCTGGGTGGTGAGGAGAGCCTCAGGTCTCCCAGGACACCGATGGCCGGAGTCTCGGGAGGACAGGACTAGGCAGGCCCCGGGTTCCCCCTCTGGCGTGGACTAGAGGCGGGGCCTGGCCTCCTGCCTGCACAGGTGTCCCTGTGCCCGTAGCTGTGTGTCGCGGCTCACTGCAGAGGAGGGCCGGCAGGCGTGGGGGCCTGCTCCACTGCCTGGTCCCTGAATGAGGCTGGTCCTGCTCGGGTCTCACCCCAACCCGCTCCTGTGGAGTCCAGAGTGTTTTCATGTCGTGTCCGACGGGAGAGAGAGGGAAACGGGGTGTGTGGGGCTTTATCAAGGTCCGGGAGAATCGTCTCTCCTCCCTCTTTCCCCGGGAACCATTTCCTGGGGTGCCAGGGAGAATGCTGGGGTTATAAGGCAGATTTGGGAGGTGCACAGTTTCCTAAGCAGAGAAAAAATCACCATTATTATTCAAATTTTGGATTTGTGGGAAACATGTCAATCCCTTCTTTCATATTATTGGCAAAATTCATTTTAATTACACTAGGAATTTTTTGTGCTTGTAAGAAAATTCAAAAACCAGAGGTAATGAAAAATTCCCTTGACCTTTACCCAGGCCCACCTCAGAGATGACGAGCCCGTACCACCGTGTGTCTCTGACTCCGCTCACTGACGGTGATGTGCGCACTCAGAGATCACGTGGCTTTGTCTTCTGTGGGTACCACCAGGCCACACCACGTCGTGAGGCACATTGTTTTGGGTGCCATATATCTGGGAATCTCTCAGTTCTCGGTACATAGAGAGGTCATTAATTCTTGGCAATTTGCAATTTTTTTCATAGTGTAGACCAGGTGGTCTGCAGCTGCTTCCCTCAGGCCTGTGGCCCCATCTCCTGGTACCGAGGGGCTGATTCCCCATTGAGTGAGGTCCAGACTTGCTAAGGATGAGGGCATGTGTGTCCCCTCCAAATTCCTGTGCTGAAGCCACAGCCCAGGTGATGGTATTGGGAGGTGGGGTCTGCAGGAGCTTGGGCATTGGGGGAGCCCTGGTGATGGGATTAGTGTCCCCACGTGGTAACCAGGCTCTCTTCCTGCAGGTGCAGCAGAGGACAGTGTCCGCCAATCCAGGACGTGGTCCTCGACAGACCCCGGCTCTGCCCATGTGTCCACTCACCTGCCGTGGGCACTGGGCCTCTTTTCCCCGTTTGGCTGGTGTGAGTGGGGCTGCTCTCAACTCTCTCACACAGTGTCTGCGGGGCCTGTTTCCTGTTGCCCGGGTGTGGGCCTCGGAGAGGCCGTCTGCTTTCATTTTAATTCTGTTGCTAACAGCACAGTGCTGCAGCCAACACCCTTGAATGCTGCTGCCTACACTGCGGGGACGCACCTCCCTGATGTGGTGCCGGGGAGAGCGCTGTGCAAGGTGACGTCTGTTTCAGCTGTTAAGTGGCATGGAGTCTCCCCCCGTGACACCCAGCCCAGGATGCCTCCACCATCCGGCACATACATGTGCAGCAGCAGCTGGGCTTGCTTGAGAGAGCCCTTGGGAAAATGGAGTCTGCCTGACATTTGGACATTTGGGTTCCTGCGGTTCCCTGGAGTGGCCTTTGAGAGCCGCTGGTGTCTCTAGGACATAAACTGGGGTAACTGGTGGCAGAGCACGGCTTTATCCTAAAGATCATGGCCTCTGGCCGTCATCGACTGGTTCCATGAACAAGCACCAGGGTTGCCCTCCTTGTGATTTTTTCTGATGCTAGGCTGCCAAGATACTTCTCTGAGCCACCTGCTTGCTGTTGGTTGTTCACAGGTTCTAGGCTGCCCTCTAGTCCGAGCGCCATGGGGGATATCACCCAGGCTCCCCAGGGACCAGCTTCTGCCCTGGGGCAGTTTCTCCTGCCGGAGCCTCACTCCTGCCTCTGTTTGGCAGAATCTGGGTTAACCCACAGGCCTGGCAAAATAGGGGCACGTGCAGGTGCTGCAAGTCTCTCCAGGAGAGACTTCCCTGCTCTGGGGTCCAAGTCTGAGGCTTGGACCCCAGAGCAGGGAAGGGATGGGGGAAACTGGGGTCCAAGATCAGCAGGCAATTAGGAATCCCAGCGCCACCTGGGGCCGACGATGGCTGGTTGAATCAATGGAAGAACCAACTGCTGGAGGCCAAGCCTGTCTGGAGAGGCCTGTGGAGAATGAAGGGGCCAGCAGAGCAATGTTGGAACCCTCCCTGTCCTCAGGGTCTCGGGGGACTCTGATGTTTTAATGCTCCCGTTTCCTGGGTACCCACACTCCCCGGGTCTCTCTGCATCACTTCTCCGTGTGTGAAGGTGCCTCGGCTGATGGGGGCGCTGCCTCTGCACCGGCAGGAACAGAGGCTCGTCATCACCTCCACAATCTCTGATTTCTCCTGGTCTCCTGGCCAAGCAGTTGGACAGAAGGAGGGACAAGGATGAAATCCTTGGGGCTCACACTTTGCAGCCCACATGGCCCAGGGCCAGGCAACCCCCGGCTACTCCTGTTCTCTTCACTTTGCAATTCAACACATTTCCAAATGAAGCAGCTTTGTCCTCTGGGGCCGAGATCTGTTCTGGCTCCTGGGATCTGTGCACAGGGCTGGGCTCAGGGGCAGAGGCCTTCCTCATTCCTGCTGGCCTCTAGGGACACAGCATCTGTGACACTGCAGCACCTGCCTCTCCTGATGCAGGAAGAACGTCCACCTGCCTGAAACTTCCTGTCGAAGAGGTCCACGCCCCCCCCCCCCCCCCCGCCGAAGGTCACAGCAGATGTCAGTTGGAAACTGACCTGTGATTTAAAGGGGACCTGCAATGCCTGTCTTGCCCACATCCCTCACGGGGATAGCAGCACTTCAGTAGCCTGTCGTCCTTTCTCTCCCGACCCGACACATCCAGGCAGTGTCCCTTCCCTGGCTGACCAGAGCCTGGCGGCACATGCAGTCTGGCTCAAACTCAAGAATGAACTGAGCCCTTCCCAGGGCATGGCTCACATGCCTGTGCCCACGTTCCCTCACATGTCACATGTCTGCGTCCCCAGTGCAGGCCAGACCCACCACTGGGGATTGAGAAAATCGTGGTGAGAAGGAGATGGTCATCCCAGCCCGACAGGGTGAAAACACCCAAGACAGGCTAAATGGTGACAGAGACATGGGTAAAGGGATGGAGAGTGCCAGGGGCCCTAGGAGGAGCCCTGCCACTGACACAACCTGGGGGGACTGGCAGGCTGAGCGTTTGGGCCACCCTGGACATGGTGGCCGTGGTGATAGCTGTGTGCTGTGAAAGAGCCTGTGGCTGCTGGACTGTGTGCTGGACGTGGTCAGCTGCTGGACCATGGAGCATGTGTGTAGTGTGCAGGAGAGGCCCTCGCCACCAGAGAGGGGGCCCTCCACAGAGCCCAAGCAAAAGCCAAAAACAGCAGAGGACTGAGCTGCACTGTGACGTCCTCGTGGCCAGCTGGAGGACACCCTGAGAGGGGTCCTCATCTGCCAGGGGCCTGCGAGGGGGGGCCTTATTTGGAGGAGGGGTCTCCGCAGACAGAACCACCGGGGGCATCTGGAGGGGAGGCTGTCTCCTGTAGAGTGGGGCAGCCGAGGAGGACGAAGGTGGAGAGGTGGCCGCAGCCCAGCTCTGTGGCAGGAAGGGGAGCCAGGACGTGGCCCCGGAGCCTCGCCCACACCTTCGTCCACACCCTGTTCCTGGTGTGAGAGGTTCCATTCTGTTATTTCAGAGGCCTGGCACAGAGGGCCAAGCAGAGGGACAGCGACAGCCAAACCTGTGAGCAGAGGAAGGTGTGTGAGCGGAAGGTGGGGCTGCACGGGTGGGCAAGCAGGCCTGCAGCCGTGGGACGGGCCACCACCTGCCACCAGGAGACAGGGAGGGTCAGGCACAGAGTCCAAGGAGGTGAGGCAGTTCTGGTTCCTCCGTGTTCCCTGGGGAAACTGAGGCAGAGATGTGCGTAACCTCAGGAAACGGAGGGAAGGAGATGGCATCTGGGAGGGTGTGACCCCAGAAGCTTGATTCGCCCGAGGAGAGATGTGATTCCCGGGTGGCCATTCGCCAGCATATGTGACCGTCAGCAGCCAGGCAGTGGGGCCAGCCCTGTGGGGAGTCCCTGCAGGGCTTAGAGGCCGGGGGCTGGGGAGAGCATGGGCACAGGAGGGTAGGGCCCTGGAGAGGAGACAGGGGACTCCGGGGACAGCTGGCCACGGGTCCTTTGTCTTTGAGGCTCTCAGATTCCTGCCACGGTGGGGTATGGGGCTGCCTGGGGGTCTGCCTGATCCTTCAGGGCCAACTCAGAACCCACCTCAGCCCCCAGGTAACGGCCTGAGTGGGCAGCCCAGTTGGGAGCGTGAGCTGTGTGTGTGCGCGTGAGTGTGGGGCGTGGCGTGGGCGTGGCGTGGGCATGGTGTGGGCATGGCGTGGGCCGCTTTGAGCCACGCAGGTTCCTCCAGGGGCCCAGGTGCTGACCAGACCCCCACTGAGGGAGAGCAGGAAGGGTGCCCCTCAGCCCAGGGCTTGTAGCCTTGGGGGGCCTCCCACCCGGGGGGAGCCTCCTCTCCTGGGTAGACCAACCTTTGGCTTTCACAGGCATGAGGCACAGGAGGAGCTGAACGGGACAGAGACCCAGGGTGGGGCTTCTCTGTGTCAACTGCAGCAGCCACCAGCAGAGCAGAGGCTTGGGGCCTGCTCCCTCCCCCTGCTCCCTGCTGGACAGCAGCAGGAGGACATTAACATGCAGAGTGTTTGAAGATGCTTCGGACGGTGGTCTGGCCCAAGTGCACACTTTAATTAGGATCGCAGCCCGTTAACCACGCTCATCACAGTCAGCCTGGAGTCTCCTGGCCGTGCAGAGCCTCACCTCACGTGGTGATTAGACCTGCTCAGGGGGCCCACGCCGGGCTGCCACAGGAAGCCAGGCCACTGCTTCATCTTAATTACAGAGGCAGCCCCATGCCCTCCCCCTGGGTAGATGAGGCTCTGGGTTCAGGTGGAGAGCTCTCCGCAGCAGCAGGGTCTTCCTGAACTCAGGCATTCACTAGAGGGGGATAGACCCGAGTGTGTGTTTGGGGGGGATTTTCAGAGCTCTAGGCTTGGGCCTGTGCTTTGGTTACCCAGAAAAATGTACTTCCCCAACCAGTCACCACCTCCTCGGGAGAGGCTGTGGCCACAGGGCCCTGGCCAGGCCTGGGAAATGACGTGGGGAGCTGGAGGAGGTATCTAGGAAACCGGTTCAGGAGAAGCCCAACCCCCTGCACTGCGTCCTGCCTCAGATCTCAACTCCAACAGTTCTGCAGCAGGTTGAGCTGCCTTCAGCAAAGCATGGCTGTTTGTGGAGGTTTTCTTCCACAGAAGGGTCCACGAGCCACATCACCAGGCACCTGGCCTACAGGGGTGCCAGTGCTCTCTGTCCTGGAGAGTCTGGGGGTTCAGTTTTCCAGGCCTGTGTGGGTGGAGGACAGGGATACAGGTGGTCATTCAGATGGCACAGCCTCAGCCCCAGGGTAGCCTCCATCTGCAGAAGAGATTGCTGGGGGTCACAACTGTAAGGAACGAGACCATCTCCTGATCCCCAGTTGCAGTAAAGGCTGGGTGAACTGGCCAAGGCCAGTCCCTCTGCAAGGAATAGGGATAGAAAGAGGCCAGACCATGGGCTGCTACACAGCAGCATGCTGAGTGGGCTGAGGGTCAGGGCCACTGGTGGTCAGCAATGCTTGGGAGCCAAGCCCACCTGGCCATGGGGGAGAGTCCCTCTGCTGGGGCAGGATCACGGGCAGGGCTACCTTTCCTTGGCTGCACACAGTGTGGAGAAGGTCTGAGGATCTTCTGCAGCTCAGGCAGCTGGAACAGACATGTTCCCCAAGGCGCAGCCTCAGGACCCTGTATTAGGGGTGCTCTGGCCCACACCAGCTGGAGGCAAGAGCAAGCCGGCCACTTCCTCTCCCGTCCGAGTCTCCGATTGTAAGCCTGCAGAGCACAGCGCTCCCCAGTGCACGTGGGTCCTGAGGACACTGAACCTGGGGCTGCTTGGACCTGCCGGGGAGGGAGCCCTGCAGGCTCTTCCAATCTGGACATGGAGGTGTCTTAGCTGTATCCGGGGACATATGAGAAAGTGGTGATTAGACCCCTGGGAGGCAGCACCCCACTTGGAAGGGCAGGTGTTGCCAGCGTGTCTGGCCTAAGAAGCTGGAAGCTGGGGACGAAATGAGGTCCGTGCTCATTCAGCTCTCTCGGGGCAGGGGCCTGTTGTGCGTTGTGCCCTGGGCTTGCCAGGCTTGCCTCCGAGCTGGGGTCAGTGGTTGCAGAAGCGAGGGATTGATTCAGTAGGCGGATGAACGTGGTGGCCTACGACCTACTGCTGAGCCAGCAGAGACCACCTGAGAGAGCAGGGATGGGGCCTCCTGTGTGGCTGCCAATCGTGGTCACCACGGTGATGATCCAGAGCTCGTGGTGGGCGGTTCCGACTTGCTCCACGGCAGCCCCTGCTCTGCTTGAAGCCCTCGGAAAGAGCAGGTGATTCATGGTTGGGATTTCCTCTAGCTTGGCTCCACAGACCCATCGCGTCCTGGGCTTGGAGTTTCTGAAGGGGCCGGCTGTTTTGGTTCCTGTTGCTTAGTGTGCAGTGGAGACAGGTCCCTGAGCTGATTTCACAAAGGACAGAGAGAGGAGGCAGAGGCTGCGGGCCTAAAGGAGCAGCCCCACACTCAGAGGCCTGGGAGGACCTTAGCCCTAACTCCTGTAACTCCTGTTCGCTGCCGTTGAGGCTGAGCCTGAATCCCCAGCCAGGGTGGGCCTGGTGCAGTGCCGCGTTTCACCAACCAGCCTGTCACCACGCTGGCCCACGGCGTGTGTAGACCTGGGCCCAGATGTTCCTGTGTGTCCTCGGGGTGCTTCTGGAGATGAGCACTTACTGCAGCAAACTGCTGGGAACCAAAGGACCAACCTTCTGAGGACTGAGAGGAATTCCTCCTGCCCAGGGGCCTCTGGGTGGACGGCAGCCCCCGAGCCGCTCCTCCTGGGTCCTGATCTCCTGCCTCCTGACTGTAACTAACTGTGTCCCCCCTCTCCTGGGCCTCCAGCTGCCCCTTCACTCTCGCCAGCCCCCAGAATCCCGACATGGGTGGGCCCAAGGTGTCCAGTCAAACAGCGGGCCGGCTGCTGCCTTTGGTCTCCACTGGTGCTGGGGATGTGCTGGGGATGTGCCGGCTCTGGGTGGGCTTGCTCCTGGAGGGAGCCGTGAGGCCCAGGCACGAGGAGAGGAGTGCTCAGGGACAGGAGGGCCTCCCCTGGCTCTGCTCCTGACACCCACAGTCATGTGTGCTCCTGTCCCCACAAGGCCTCCGTGTCCTGGGCACTTGTGAACCCGGGCATAGGTCCCTTAGCAGCTTCTCCAGCTGGCCCCCAAAGGCCTTTCAGGTCAGGGGGCATGCGCATCCTCAGGGGTCCAAAAAACACCAAATAGCATTTCCTGGGTCTGGTCCTTCCATAGGACCACGTCTCCTGTGACATCGCCCTGGTAGCAAGGACCCCACCGAGAACCACACTTAGGCCTCGCGTCTGCACCAGCCCTGAATGAACGATGACTTATCTTGGCCCAGCGTTTTTCAACCTGAGTTCAGTGAGCAGGAGGCCCTGGGGGCTCCACTCCACTCCTGGGGGTGGGGCTGGCGGGGGCTGGGCAGCAAGCACTGGCTTTTAATGTTCTATACTCTGGGCCTAGTGTTTTGATTATAAGAAGCCATATTACTCAGTGACACCGTCACAGGAGTTAATATGGCTGGTAATTAGCACATAGTAAGCGCTCTCAGGGTGGGGGGTGCTGCTTGGCAACGCACCTGCTCTCAGGCCTGGCGAGTCGTCCCAGGGAGTCACGCAGCACGAGGTCTGTCTGCTAAACCACAGTTGTCTCATGAATGCTATAAAGGTATTTTTAAGTCAAAACCTGACCACAGGAGTGCAGATTTGAAATTAATGACACTTTCCTGCAATTAAGGCGATTGGTAGTCAACGGCTGGGCCAGTACTTGGGGGCTGTGTCCCACGGCTGGGCACTTGGAGACAGGGAGGGGTGCCTTTTGTTGAGTTCCAGGGGCGGGGACAAAGTGCTGCAGGAGGACCAGTGCTCACCTTCCTGAGGCTCCCGAGACCCGGTTCTGCGTCTGGAGGGAACACAGCACTCGCTCCGGCCTGTGATTCATAATTCATGCACCGGCCACCTCAGGCCCACCACGGCCCTGCTGGTTGTTTCTCTTTCTAGCCAGGTTTGAGCAAAGCCAGCATCTTGATGTTGACAGCTGGTGCTTGCTTGACATGATTTGAATATTACTTTCCTTAGAAACTGAAAGGAAAAGAAAACTCGTTCCCAGAAATAAAGTTTCGGGGTGTATGATAACTGCCACATTCAGCATCCAGGACCCGTTCATCTTCTGTTTTTTAAGAAATATTAAAAAATATCTGCGGTGGCAAGATCTCACTTGAGCAGTCTACAAGATAAATTAGAAACAATGGTATCTTGCTTTTGATTTATTGCACCGAAAATGTAAATGCCTTGCTGGAGCTGAGGCTCAGGAATGAGAAGTGCCACTGTCATTGCTGTGATTCTTCCAGCCTGAAACCCCCGCCCGGCTGTGATGGCCACAGACGAGTTGCTAGGAGCGGCAGGCTGCGCGGCATCTTCCTCTGGAGGAGTGCTGGGGACTCATTCTCTTGCTGGCAGGGAGGCGAGAGGAAGGATCCTACTTGTGCATGTGATGTGAACGGGCGGGCTGAGAGCTCTCGGCTGAGTGGTTTTCTGGGCAAGGACGGCTGAGGTGCTGCACGTGGGAATCACACTGGGCACCTCCCAGGGTGCGGTAACAGTCCTCCAGGTTTGCTGTGTCATGAGTGAGGCTCCAGACCTGCCACCCGAGGCCGAGGTTCCCCAGTGACTGGTGCTCCTCTTGGGGGGCTGGGCCTGGGGGAGGAGGGGACGAGGCTCTCCCCTGCAGTAGCGTCTCCTCTCCCAGGCAGTTCTCATCCAGATGCCTGGACCATCAGCAGAGCTAATGAACTTGGCACAGACAAAGACTAAAAAGCCAACCAGGACTTGGGCCTTGAAACCCCTGACCAGTCCTATGAAGACCTCGGGTCATCAAGGCCTCCTTGTGACGGGGGCCATAGCTGCGTGCAACACTGACCATGCCCAGGCCTTCCCTGAGATGGCCAGCAGGAAAAGCCAGAAGAAATGTCAAAAAGACTTGAACACATGGGTCTGATATCTGGTGCCAAGGAAAGGGACAGCACGGATGCCCAGAGGCTCCAGCCCTGACCAGCTCCTGAAATGCTCACGGTCTCCAGGCTTCAGTCCCCAGCCCTAGATGTGGAGTCTGAGGGCCTGAGACGCACAGGGACTGGCCACAGGGACGCAGGGCCATTCAGGGGCCTGTTTCAATCCTGGCTCCCTCCCCCCAGGATCCCAGCAGCAGGGTCTATCCCACCCCGGCTCCAGGAAGGTGGCGATTTTGAGGAGCGATACCTCTCGATGCACTCGGGTGGTGGTCGGACGGGCCTGAGCTCCCCTTCCTCAGGCTTGGCTTGGCTTTCCCAGGCCATGGGAGGTCTCGGGGACCTGACATCCCTCTGCCCAGAAGACCCATCTTGGTGGACCACTGACAGGTGCCCATTCTTGCACAAGGGCTCCAGAGATGAGGCACTGCTCAGGACTCCCAGGGAGCCAATCTCCCGGGTAAGAAACTGAACCAAGGCATGAGTTAGTGGTTTGAACCTCAGTGTCCCCTGGAGACCATAGGCTGAAGGCTTGGTCTCCAGCCACCGCCCTCCTGAGAGGTAGTGTGGCCTTTAGGAGGTGGGGCCTAGAGGGAGGACGTGAGGCTGCTGGAGGGGCATGCCCTTGGAGGATGACTGGACCCTGGTCCATCATTCCTCCACATGCTCCCCGCCATGAAGTTCTCACCACAGACCCAAAGTGGTGAGTCCCAGCGACCATGGACGGAAAACTCTGAAACCTTTCCTCTGTATAAGTTGGTTGTCTGAGGTATTCTGTCGTAGTGACGGGAAGCTGACCAGCACAATGAGAAATACTTGAGGGTCCCTCCTGGGGACTGCTGGCCCCTTGGGTGGGCTCCCTGGGGCATTGTGGAGGTGTGCCACATTGGGGACTCTCCAACAGCCAAGACCCTAGTCTTTTAGAGGCCGATGCAGAATCCACATGGTGACCACTCGGTGGATGCTCCAAGTCCCATTACAGGCTGGGGTGGGGAAGGGCTCCTGGACATGTGCCCTTTCCTTCCCAGAGCAGTTGGCAATATTGGAGAGTTACCAGGGAATGGGCCTCCCTGAGCCTTCCATGATGGCATGGCCCCTTCCTTACTCCAAGGACAATTCCACTGATCTCAGTCCCTTCTCCATCTTGGCAGTGACTCGGGAGCCGAGGGGACAGCCTGCTCTGAGCCCCTTGTGAGGTTTGTCTCCAGAAGCTGAGGGGTTTTACTAACTTGGTGCTTTCCATTGCCAAGTGCCCACGGAGCTGAGCTTGGGCCACTCCCTTCCGGCTGCCTCACAGGGACTGAGAGGTCCCGGGAAGCACCCCACTTGCTGTTTCTATCCGAGTCTCCATGTTCTGAGAGCCAGAGCCCGTCAGTAAGTACTCAAGCGAGCTCAGCCTGTGTGCTCCATGAGCCTGTGTGCTCCGGGCACCGCTGGCTGTCCACCTGGTGACTGACTGGGCACCCTGCGGGCCTGGGCTCCCAGCTCCCCTTTCTCAGCTGCCTTAGGAGGCTGGGGTGGAGACTCAGGAGCAGGGAGGAGCCCCGTGAGCATGCAAACAGCATTCAGCCCACAGCGCAAGGCGGCAGCCTTTGAAAACTCACCAAGGAAGATAAATAAGGATACAAATCTCCTGGAGCAGTAAAGACAACTTTGACATTTTAGAGCCAATATGGTATCAGAAATAGATTTTTTATCTCCATTCTTCATTTGCCCTTCAGTCTATAGATCACGATCCAGTAAAGCAAATAAAAGGACTGATGTGACTGGCGACGTATTTCACACAGGATGGAGACGCCGTGGTAAAGCCTTCTCTTAACACGTCGTCGGCAAATACAAAAGCTCTATTACGAGATGTGATCAAAGAAACAAGAATTATAATCACCCCCGAGGAGCCGGCACGGCCCTGGGCGTTCTCTCAGGGAAGGCGCAGACACGAGGCAGGGTGGGTTCACATTTCCTCTCCCTGGTTGGTGGTGTCTCTTGCTGACATAAATAGAAGCCTGGTGCTTTCTGTGTCCCTGGGACCAAGCGCTGCACAAATCACAGGGCACAGCACGGGGCCTCCTCTGCTGTTGCATAATGAAGACGCTGCGTTCTGGGACTCTGAGCCAGGGCTGCCCCTCCTGCTCAGGGCCAGTCCAGAGGCCATGGTGGCTAGCAGGGAGGGAGAGCAGGTGTGGGCAGTCAGGGATGACCTCAGCATCCAAAGGACCCCGGTTGGACCGACCATGGCAGGAGGCCCCTGCTTGGCCTCACACCCAACATGGTCCGCGTCCCTGCCCAGCATGACCTGGACCCGTCAGTACTTGCATTTTGACTCAACTTTTATCGCCCCCCTATATCCCACCCCTGGGAAGTTCCAAGGGGGTGGAGCTGGGCCACACTGGGCCTGAAGTCTGTAATTCCTTAGGGGTTAGATTCCGAGCCCCAGTTCCTGGTGTCTGAAAGTCGTTGCCTCTCAGGGGCAGAGGCACGTGTGTAAACCGGCCTTAGAAGACGCTCAGCCTCACTCCATGCTGGGGCTGAGGGGCGAGGCCCTGGGGCTCCTGGCCTTCCCTGGGTGTGGACGGGCTTCTCTGTGCATGCTGGAATCCGTCCTTCAGGCAGGGTGGGATTCCGAATGGCAGAACCCCAAGGTTGGGTGACAAGGGGCAACACGGAGCCGCTGGCTGAAGGGGAGTGGACACTGGCACAGGCTGGCTTCTTGGGCCACAGCAGCCAGGGAAAGGGTGGTGCTGGGTGCGGCTCCCCCACTTCCACGGGGGTCTGGGTGCCAGCTCGCTCCACGGGGTGGATGGTGTGGAGATGCGGCAGCCGCTCTGCTAAAGCTCAGCGTGTTGGGCAGAACTAGAGGATGGCATGATTTATCACTGTTGAACATGCGCTTTGTTCAGTGACAGGGTAATTAGACATTCTTTCAGCAGGCACTTTAAATATATACTTATGCATTAAAGCTCTGCGTCTCAGATCAGCACTGTTGATTTATTCTTTAGGCTTGGCTCGGTGCCTGTTGATAGCCATATAAAACTAAACTTCCATGCCCCCAAATACCAGTGACAGGGAAGAAGCCATGGCTTCCAGATGTTAACTACGTCAAGTTCTGTGTGTGTGTGTGTGTGTGTGGGGGGGGTGTTGTTAGAGGGGAGGGGACACGTGCGCACACATGAGCACACACAGGCACAGCCCTGTGCAACAGGCCTGGCCTTGCGTCTCTCCTCCCCACCTCAGCCAGCATTAATTATGCAGGAATCAAAATAATTTTGCATGCATAATGCTGACCTCTTTCACTAGAGGGCAACAGAACCCAGCGTAAGGGGCCTCCGCCCCGTGCTTCCCGTGACAGGAAGCGCTTAATAAGACGCCACGTGGATTTTATAATGAACATCCTATTAATTTTACAACAGTGTGAAGTTACTTTTGCAAACCCAGTTACACTTCTGGATATATATGATTTGGCCTCAGCAGGTGGCCAAGAGCAGGTCCCACTGGGGTGCATTCTTTTGGGAGTTACCCTGAAGTGCAGCCCAGAGCCATGCTCTGCACACCTCCACGTGGCCACTGTCCACGGTGCGTCTGAGTGGTGAGCGCCTCTTTCTGAGCACCTGCCTGTCTCTCTGCTGCCTCCTCCTCTGTCCCCTGCCTTGGGAGGGTGGTCTTCAGGAAGGAGCTGGGGTTTGGGGACAGCCGTCTTTTCCCAGAGTCATTCTAGGGTTCTCTTCCTGAAGGGTTGGCCCTTAGGGGCAAGGATCAGAGCCCATCTTCTTCTCTGCCCAACACATAGAAGGCAGGATGATCCATGCACACCACCAGAATGCGTGTTGGCCAGGATGCTTCAATTTTTCAAGTCTACTTGACTTAACTCAGGGATCTTCTGCCGACTTACAAGAAGTATCCGCCAGACCCTGCTGAGGAGACTCTTTAAAGGCCGACTCTGAGAAATGGGTGGCACAGACTTAGCCAGTGGAAAACTGCCTACACCAACCTGTCTTTTGTTCCTGAATGTGTTAAATAAAAAAAAAAAACCAAACTAGGAGTTATTAGAGAACTAAGAGCTTGGTGTTTCAAAGGTCTCGTGCCCCCTGCTATGGACGTGAAGGGCACCTTGAGTTTCTTTTGAGGATTAGGTTAGAGTTAGGGGATGAGGGTGGGTGCGGCCTTCCCTTTGCTGTAGCCTGGCCACCCACCAGTGCCCCCACTCTGCGGGCCATTTCCTTCCGTGAGTCCCAGGCCCTTTTCTTTCAGCTCTGTGGAGTGGCCCTGCGTCCCTGGGAGGAGGGTGTGCACAGATGGAGGGGTTTGCTCCTCACACAGCTCACTGGCCTCTGGGGAGAGGGGCTGGGCATAAGGGAAACACCGCAGAGTGTCCGCTGTCCTGGTGTGAGCTCCGTCCTCGTGTGCAGACTTCCTCCCTGGCTCTGTGCCTGGCACCTCCGCCTGTCTCTCCAAGTGAAGCGTCCACAGGGCCCAGCCCCAGAGGGGAGCAGGATGGCGTGTGCCTCTCCTCCCAAAGCCCCTGGAGGTGACATGTCCGTCCAGTGCCGGAGTATTCAACAATTTCCCTTGAAATGGAACTCATCACACAAAAGCAGAACTAAATAACAAATACTCCAGAGAGGGAACAGATTGTTAGCTATAGATTAGAAGCGCAGCCTAATCCTTCACAAGCATTAAATATTTAACATAATTGCACCACAGGTGCTGGGAAGATGTCGGCATTGTTTAATTAGACTTAATTAAACATAAGGAGAAATTTAAGACTAATTCAGGTCGAGGTTTTTAATCGATTAAAAAAGCTCCCCTCTTGGAGGTCCCTATGAGCTAGCAGTGTGTGGCACCCCAGCCTGGCATTTCCTAGGAGCCAGGCGGGCTGGGGGCAGGAGAGCTGGGGAGAGGGGCAGGGGCATGGTGACCCCCTAGGCAGAGTGGGCAGGAGGCCTCTGTCCTCAGGCCCGGCTGGCTCTGGGCCCTGCCTGTCTCAGGTCTCTGCTGCCCTGACATCTTGGAGTAGCCGGCACACGGGGCTTCCATCTGCTCACTGTCCCGTGGGAACATACGTGTGCATGTGGGCCTGCCACGTGGGGCAAGGACGGCGTTCCAGCGGCAGCTGTCCCTGCTGGGGTGGTAAGGAAGGAGCTGCCAAGGGCTTCCTTGGCCACCGGCTTCCGCACTTCCTCTGAGCTCCTCAGGGGACTTCGCAGGACAGAGGTCTGACGCCGAGTTATCAGTGAAATAGCACTTTATTCTTTTAACTCTAGAAATAGATGATTATTATTAAAATATGGCACTCACTTCATACCCGCGCCAGGGGCTGTCGGAGTCCTGTTTCTGCCTCTAAAATGAAGAAGGAACATGGGACTTCCGCGACACCTTGGCCGTGAGAAACAGTCTGTGAGTTGTCCTTAACTCTGTGGCCGGGCCGTGTGCAGAGCTCAGCACCACACTCGGGGCTCCAGGAGTGTCAGCGTGGGCTTGGTCTACCTTTGCAGGTTCACAGCTGTGACAAGGACCGTCTGCGCAGGAATCTACTTGGAGGAATTTATGCTACAGAAGGGATCATGGATGTGCCTGACCAGACAGAAGTTCACGTCCGTGTTATTTACAGTGGCGACGTGAGAAAGAGCCTCCGTCTTTCACCTGTACCGAGAAGCCCCGGATGAGGCTTGTTCAATGAGGCAGCGAAGGGGCTGCTGTTTCAGCGTTGAGCTATCTGGATGTCCCTCCTCCTGATCTTGGAATCCCAAATAAGTGGAAGGCAGGGGTCCTGGCCCTGCAGAGGGATGTGGGGACAAAGGGAAGGAGACCATCGTCTCTCTTCTTTAAAGGAACTCAGGCCATGGTGGGCAAATCCAGCGCATGCTTCTGCCCAGGATGTGGAGTCCCGAGGGAGTGGACGCAGGTGTGGGTCAGTCAGAGGTTGGTTGGGGCAGTGGCAGAGAAGGCCCCGTGTTTGGCAGAGGGGCTGTGGATCTCCTGGGGGCAGGTGCCTGGTGGGGCACTCCAGTGGGGGCCAGAGGGTCTCCGCCATTCTGGGCTAGCCAGTGCACGCTGGCCTTTCCAGCCTTCTGTTGGTTCTGAGAGCTAAGAGGACCTTCCATCAAGGCCCCTGTGTGCGGTAAGAGGCCGCCATGGCTTGTGCCTGAAAGTAACGTGCAAAGTCTGTCTTGTGGTTCTGGAGGTCAGACATCTGAACTGGGCCTGGGGGACTGGTTGAGGAGTCTGAGGGTCGGGCTCCTTCCAGGGCCCTGGGGAGGGCCAGGTCCTGCTGGGGCTGCCTTTCTCCTACCTCGCCCCAACACCGCGCCTCCTCTTCTGACTCTGGCCCTGCTTCTCTCACAGGGACACGGGTTGTGGCGTTTGGGCCCCTGATTGCCTGAGGAAGCCTCCCCTCTCCAAGCCTTGACTTGAGCACACCCGCCAAGCCTGTTTCTCCAGGTTAGTTGACATGGTCACTGGGCCCAAGAACTGGAACGTGGACATCTTTGGGGGTGACAGTTCTGCCCACCACAGTGACATTTCTGCTAATGTGGGCCGGACATGGTGTTTCTCCTTCCTAACCAGGCTACTGGGCACGAGCAGGTCCTTCCATAGAGCTGAGCTGAGGGCGAGTGGACGTTCCCCATGGACATCAGCACAGGAGGACACGGAGCCCACTGGGTGGAAGGTCGCGTGGCTACTTCTGGGCGTAAGGTAACACGTGGCCTAGGGGGTTGCTGACCTTGCCTCCGTGTGCTGGGACTTTCCATTCTGCTAGTCCATTGCGAGCTTGAGCACCCTGTCGCAGTTCAGGTCCAACCTGCTGGTTGTCCACAGGAAATAAGCCCATCTGGAAATTAGTGCAAGTTTCACCTTTGAAGAATGGTCTACAACTTTAAACTTAATGAATTACCCAGAGTCAAAACGTGTCCCTTCCAGTGATCTCCTCAATTCTTCCTGCACTGTGACGTCATCCAGTGACGGGCAAGAGCTGCAGTAGGTGAGATCTCACTAAAGCCAAGAGGGTTGGGAAACCAGACTGCCTCTCCCAAGGACTCCAATGTCTGCTGAGCAGTAAGAAAAGGTAGCGTCCCAGTCTCTCCGGCCACTGATTCTGAGAGGCCCGAGAGTCACATTTAGAAACATCTGGGTCAGCCCTGCCTGGACGTCCTGGTATCTGTCCTTGGATCATGTGGTGCTGTGCTCTGCTGCAGACGGGAAGCTCCTGGGCCTCGGGACACCACCAGTGGGTCACCACCAGTGGTGCCTGCCCATGGTGGGCGTGGCTCCTGGGAGCCGACACCCTGTTCCCAATGCTCCCCACATTCACAGTCAGAAACTTGATCCCAGTGTGACGGGTTGAGAGATGGGACCTACGAGGAGATGGAGGTGATGGAGGAGATCCGGCCCCGGGGCTCCACCTTCTGAAGAGGTGCACCTCATTATCACCGTGGGGGTGGCTTCCTCGTCTCAAGAGGGGCTGGTCCTAGCAGGCAGTCTGTCCCCTCCTGCTTCCTCCTGTGTGACACCTTCCACGGTGGTGTGGTCCTCACCAGGTGCCATCTCTCGATCTCAGAACGGAGCCCAGGAAACCTCATCTTACAGTGATTCCTCCCTGGAGCTCTAACAGCAGGAAGTGGACGCAGACGGCCCTAAGGGCCCCTTTCACCAGGAGGCCCTCCTGCTCCTCTTCTTACCTGGCTGTCCCCCTCCCACTTTGGGGTCTCAGAAACGTAGAGAACCTAAAGGGGCCAAGACTTAACTGTGAGGTTCAACCCAGACTTGGGAAACCCAAAGCATTGCTCACAGGCGGCCAGGAAACCCTCTCAGAGTCCAAGAATAGCGGCTGATTGACGAGCAGGCCGACTCGCGGGGTGATGGGAGAGATCCCGGGAGCCCGGTCTTCCAGGCCAGGCAGGAGCACTGGGGACCGGGGAGAATCTGAGGAGAGGGGGATGGGCCTGGAGGCATCCTGGGAGTGTGCCAGCCCTTTGTCCTGTGCTGAGCCTGTGAGCAGGTGTCACAGCTTGGGGACTGAGAGTGAAGTGAGGAGTCAGCTCCCCACCTGGTGCCTCAGGGAGCAGCCAGGCCCCAGGACGCTGCCCTCAGCCACAGGGCGTGTAGAGAAGCCGTGGCAGGCAGCTGGGCATGAGGGCATGAGGACATGAGGAAGCCAGGGGGACATGGACACCCCTCATGTGACATGCAAAGTTTCTGTCCCCTCCGCCTGGTCACACCTGCCTGTCCCCGCTGTGGCATTCAATGCCCTAGAAGCTGGGCCTAGCTCTGGGTGAAAACGAGGAAGGCCGTGAGCATTCAGATAACCCTGAGCAGCCCAGCCCAGGGGCAGTGGGGTCCATTTAGGGGGGAATTAAGTTCTCCGGCAGGTTCAGTGTGTGGGGAGAGTAGACATTGCCACTGGGCCCCCATCAAGGTGTAGTTTATTAAACTCGTGGATAATAAGCCAAGCTCTCCTGCTATCTACAATCCAAGTCCATGTCTGCACTTCAAACACTTCCAAAGGTAAATACACCAGAAATCAATGATATTTTTGTAATACTTACCAAAGTATCGCACACTAACCAGCTGGGAGTACCACCTCCTGGACTCTGTTCGTCCTCCTCTTCCTGCCTCCCTCCTAGGTGGGAGCCCTGCTGGCCCACCATGGGGAGAGGCCCTCCCAGGGCAGCCCAGGGTCTGAGACTCCGATGAAGCCCACCACCCTCTACGTGGTGACTGTCCAGCAATCTGCCCTTGCTGGGCGGGGCATCTTCTCTACTTATCCCCGCCCAGGGACACTGCAGACCTCTCCTCTCTGCTGGGATGTCCCATGGGGCTGGTAAACCCTGTGAATTTTCCTCTCCTGCTATGCCATTTTGCTTCTAGAAATCGCTCTGCCTTGCAGGCCTGTTTTGACAGCTTTATAGAACTTTATCCCTTCCATGCATCAGGCTGGTCTGCAGGCTTAGTTCTCAAATCTGATGTTATTGAATCTCTCCTCCCTTCTAGGGCTGCACCAACACTGAGGTTGCCAGGTGAGTGCAAGTCACAGGGAGATGAAGTTCCCGTCCTCGTAGGCCGGGCTGGGGCATGGGATGTCCACTGGCTGCCCAAGTGCCGCCCTCAGAGAAGGCTCTCGGCTCAGTGTTCCACACACAGCACCCCGGACCTCCACAAGCCCTGCCAGCCGGGCTCTCCCATGTGTTGGGGTGTCTCGCTGCACAGCTGAGGAGAGAGGCCGTTCAGCCCGTGAGAGGTGTGAATGGGAGCTCCGTGCCTGTCCAACCCACCTGCTCCGGTCACCTGTCCCCAGCCCTGCCCAAGGGAATGCCCTGCATTCAGGAAACCAGTCCTTCCCCACTGCTTCCGCGAAGATTAAGGCGACGCCAGAAAAATCAAGATGATTTAAAATCAGATTTCCAAGATGTTTTGAAAACTCTTGAAGCCATGCTCTTTCAGGCAAACCCCTTACGACCAGGTCACAGGGCCACCTTTCTTTTTTCCATATTTCACTTCTGTTGAAATTGGGCTGTCATAGATGTAAAGGGGACAATATACAGAGCAGGTCCTCTCCAAAAGGTGTTTAAAATGTCTGTTTTGCAGTTGGTGTGTTCAAGAGTCGACCCAACATCCCTGAGAAGCCTTCTCCTGGTGGCTCCAGGGAGGCGTGTGGGAGCCTCTTGTGCAGAGGTGAGGGTCAGAGCCCTGGAGCCTCACTGTTTCTGGGGAGACCAGGTTTCCACGGCCACTCTGAAAGCCAGGGCGCTTGGGTGCAGGCTGCTCAGGGTCTGACCCCAGAGGCCAGGCTGCCTCCTCGCCTGCGGGAATCACACACAGCCTGGAAACCCCTTCCCTATTTCATTTCTTCGGAATTTTAGGTTCAGTCCTGACTCTTCACGTGCTTTTCTTTCAAGGGCTGGAATTATCTCCCAAATGAGTCGCTTTGGCTTTTCGGGAAGCACGGGTGTGAGCAGCAATGGTGTAAAATCACGTAATCACAAGAGCAAGGAGGGTCTCCGGGGAACCCTTTGGGAGGACGTACTGTTCGGATCCCAGGGTCCCCACTGTGCTCGTGTCCCTGTGGCCATCTCCAGCACAGCTCCTGTCACAGACAGCCCTCCCTGGACCAGGGTGGCTCCCCAGGGCCACACAGGGCCTGAAGGTGAGAGGCACTGCCCTCCCAACTCCCCTGGAGGCCCTCCTGCTCCCCTGTCCTCATGGCCGGGCCCATGGGTTCTGCCCTCTGCCGCTCCTCGGGATCCTCAGCCGTGCCCCACTCACCCTGCCTTGGTGCCTGGCCTCCGGGTGGACCTGACACAATCTTTCTGGGTGGCATTTACAGTCTTCTGTCCTTTCCCAAGGTATTCCAGGTCTTGCTCGTGAGAAAGCACAGATGTGAAAAAATTCATCTGACTTAGGACGTTAGGTGCAAATGCCATAGAAACCACCCGAGTGTCACCTTCCAACTTACAGACAGACATGGTGGGTATAAGTGACTTCTTCCACTGCACTGCAGAGACGGCTAGCTTCCCTGAGACTCAGCTCCTGGTTGTGAGAGTTGAACTAGACCTGTCCCTACTGCAGAGTTTCTGAGGGCCCCAAGGAGCTACTGTGGGCACCATGCAGTTACCAAGGGCCTCATGGAGTCACCGAGGGCACTGTACATAACTGAGGGCACCCTGGAGTTATCATGGGCACTATGGAAATAACGTGGGCACCATGGAGTTACTACGGGCACTATGGAGTCACCATTGGTACTAGGGAGTCACCGTGGGCACTAGGGAGTCACTGTGGGCACCAGGGAGTCACTGTGGGCACCAGGGAGTCACTGTGGGCACCAAGGAGTCACCGTGGGCACCAGGGAGTCACTGTGTGTCTCAAGACACCGGGAATCTGCTTCCAGGTAATGGTTGTTTTTTCAAAACCCCGTCTTCCCTCGTGGCCGGATGATCCCGGGCGGAACTTTAAACTCTCTGATACTTAGTATTCTCCTCGGAAGGCAGGCAATCAAATCTAGGCTGTTTTGAGGATTAAATTAAATGAGACTTGGTGTGTGAGGCCTTTTGGCAGGATGCTGAGGCACATGATGAATGATAGATATCCTGATTGTTATTTTATGTACTCCCCCAAATCCAAAATGAGTTGTTTTTTAACATCACTTCAAAGATGAAAAAGATGATTCGACATTTGTTTTTACAGAAACCTCAAGAAATATTCTCCTTCCACGTCCACCCCCGAGGTGAGACTTCTGGGCTGAGTCCAGTGGTGTCCACCGTTTCTCTGAGAGGTGTGATGGATTCCCCTGGCCTGCAGGGGAAGGCCGGAGAGCTAAAACTGAAGCAGAATGTGACATCAGGACACAAGACCGTGCCTCTCCACCTCTGTCCCTCTGGTCACGGCGTGCCATTCGGGTTCACTAACAAGGCCGTGGACCCTGGCCCATGACCTGTGCCTCCTCTCCTCACTCCCCCGGTCCCTTCTCACCTTGCCCTTCCCAGTAGCCTCCAGCAGCTGGCTGCCCCACGCCCCCCACCTGCTCCTCAGGTCCACCCTCTGCTCAAGGACGAGGCCAACTGGAGCCTCTACCCCTGCACTGGAGCCAGCTCACCTGGCACCTCTTGACCAGACCCTGCCAGGTCCCAGGGCGTGGTAAGGTTGGGGTAGTGTAGGTGGCAAGGACCCTGCTCTGGCATGTTCTTGGTGGGCAGAGGGACCAGGACCAGGACCTCCAGGGATGTGGGTTTGTGGCTCCACAGTCTTGAGGGAGCTTGTCCCCATCATGGAGGTGCAGGGGACTATCCGTGCAGCAGAGCCCAGGCCTGCACGGGGGAGTCAGCTGTCTGTCACCTGGGAGCGGACCCTGGGGCTTGGGTCTTCCAGAACCACCTGAGAAAGGGGCCCCGGGAAGGCTGGTCTTGTTCACAGAATAACACTTGATCATTCGCTTATCTTGGCAATGGAAAGTGATTCCTTAAAATGTTGGCTAAGCCACACACACACACACACACACACACACACACACACACACACACACACAACAAGAAAGACCCAGAATTCAAGTCTTTACGTTTGACACAAAGAAAAGGATCTGGTTCTTACAGATATTTTTATGTCCATCAAAATCGCCATTTCATGCTGATTCTGCTTCACAGACCTAAAGGCAAGCTGGACTTGTGCCGGGTTGTGGCACGTGAAGGGAACGGCCTCTGTGGGCGGCATCCCGGAGGGGACAGGCCACGTGCTTTGGGGAGGCCCACACGATGTGCCCGAGGAGTGAGACAGGACAGTCCAGTGTCCCCAGCACTCCTGCTGTGCACTGGCCTTTCCTTTGGCCACCAGGTACCGCTGGCTTCAGTGGGTCCAGGGGACATGGCGGAGACCTAGCCTCTGCCAGCTGGGTGCTGGACGGGGCAGGATGGACGGATCTGGCTTCCTGGGAGCAGGAGGTGGAGGCAATGCGAGGCAGGAGGAAGCTTGGCACTGGAAACTCCCTTCCCGGGAGGAGGACTGGGCCAGCACTTTCCACAGGGAACCAGAGGTTTATAAGCTCACACCGAATGTGTCAGGTGGACCTCCTCCGTCCCCAGTGTGCTCTGTGGGAGGAGAAGGACCTCCTGGAGAGGCCTCTGGGGTGTGGACACTCTGCACTTGGATTCAATCCCCAATGCAGTCGGCAGACCAGGGCTTTTGAGGTGCCCAAGGCTTGGGTGGGCTGCAGGTGTGCTGGCCTCTGTGGAGCCCACTCCGCACGCTCACCGAATCCCTCCTGGGTGTATCGTTGATTGCAGGAAGTGTTGCTTGGCAGGAAGGGCTGGTCTGCCTGGGCAGCGTCACCGTTGACTGGAGCTCAGGAGCAGCATCTGTTCCTCAGGGTCTTGGAGGCAGGAGGCCAGATCAGGGGGCTGGGACTTGGGGCCTGGCAAGGACGCTCCCTGGCCTGCAGGTAGCCACCCTCCTGCTGTGTTTGCTGGGCCACAGGAGAGGGTGACCTGTCTACCTTCCCTCCTCTTATAAAGCCACCAATCCTGTTGGGAGACTCTGCCATCATGACCCCATTCATGTGACCCAGCCACCTCCCCAAGACCCTCCACAAACACTGTCCACGGGTAGGACTTCCACCGCAGGCCTGGGGACTGCACTCAGTCATAGGATGGAGCCTGCTTGTTTTGGAAAAGCTTTAGATACAAAGAGGGTTGGGATCAAATGGGGAGTTTTAGTCAGCTTTTTCTCTGCTGTGACCAAAAGACCTGACAAGAACAATTAGAGGAGGAAAGTTTATTTGGGGGTTCAGAGTTTCAAAGATCTTCATCCATAAAGAGCTGCCCCATTCCTCAGGACCTGAGGTGAGGCAGAAGGTCATGGTGGGAGAGGGTGGTGCAGGAAAGCAGCTGGGGACATGCACCAGGAAGGAGAGAGGGAGAGGGAGGGGAAGGGGGAGGGGGAAGGGGAGGGGAGGGAGAGAGAGAAAGAGAGGGAGGGGGGAGAGAGGGAGAGAGAGGGGGAAGGAGAGGGAGAGAGAAGGGGAAGGAGAGGGAGAGAGAAGGGGAAGGAGAGGGAGAGGGAGGGGGGAAGGAGAGGAAGAGAGAGGGGGGAAGGAGAGGGAGAGGGAGGGGGGAAAGAGAGGGAGAGGGAGGGGGGAAGGAGAGGGAGAGAGGGAGAGAGAAAGAGAGAGATAGAGGGAGAGGGAAAGAGGGAGAGGGGCAGGGGGAGGGAAAGAGAAAGGGAGGGAGAGAGAGGGAGAGAAAGATGGAGGGAGAGGGAGAGAGAGGGAGAGGGGGAGAGAGAGGGAGAGGGAGAGAGGGGGAGAAGGAGAGAGAGAGGGAAAGAGAAAGGAAGGGAGAGAGAGGGAGAGGAGGAGGGAGGGAGAGGGAGAGAGAGGGAGAGAGAGGGAGAGGGAGAGAGAGGGGGAAGGAGAGGGAGAGGGAGGGGGAAGGAGAGAGAGAGGGAAAGAGAAAGGGAGGGAGAGAGAGGGAGAGGAGGAGGGAGGGAGAGAGAGGGAGAGGAGGAGGGAGGGAGAGGAGAGAGAGGGAGAGGAGGAGGGAGAGAGAGCAAGCTCTACTCAACAAGGACAAATTATGAACCCCAAAGCCACACTCCAGTGACCCTCTCCTCCAGCCCCCCGGCTGCACTCACCACCCGATTGGGTCAGGCTCTAATAACCTGGTCCCTTCACCTCTGAACGTCTGACATCATCTCACGCATGAGTTACTATTAAATCATAGCAGCTGGTGTAAGAATTTCCCCTGAAACACGCGGGTGTCAGGTTTTGGGGGACAGCAACTCTAGCCGCAGCCTAGACTGTAAACCTCCCAAGGCAGCTGAAGACAGGAGGCTCAGAGGTGGACGGCAGTGACCCCATGGCCACGGGTCATCCAGTGCTTTATAAACAAAGCAGGCAGAATCAAGGGCCACACATGGGGTTGATGCTAACGTGTTGCTCCAACCTAGAATCATAGTGACCACGGTCACCCTATGAACCGTCACCCCCGCCCCATTACGTCCTTTAGAGGCTTCTTACCCAGGGCTGTCCCACAGAGCCCCCAGACATGCTGGCTCCCCCTTCTCCGGCAGAGTGGACAACACCTGCTGAACTTGTCCTCCTGAGGCGCTTGCTCTAGGACGGCAGGGCGGGCAGCTGAGTCCCGGGAGATGACAGATTCCCTGGCATATGGTCAGCATGTCCCTGAGGTGAGTCAGTGGTGTGTCACAGGCCGCCTGAGGGTATCGGGAGTGACTCCTCGGGGGTCCACCTCCTTAGGGTCACGATCTCCAGACCTGGCAGGAAGCGCTCCAGCTGCAGGGCACAGAGAGGACCCTAGATCCCACCGGGACAAACTGCCAGAGTCCAGCTGGAGGGTCTGGAGGACCTGTGGATGGGCCCTGAGAGCCCACCAACTGGTGACAGAGGAGGGGCGGCCATGCCCGTGCCCAGGAGTCCCGTGGACACCACTTTCCCTTCTTTTGACCACGTGTCTTTCTAGTAGAATTGCTGGTTCCTGGTGACGGGAGGTCAGCCTTTTTCTCAGCCGTCGGTCTGTTTTCCACAGTGGCCGGCCACTCCACACTCCCACTAGTCATGCACAAGTGTCCCATTTCTCTAACGTCACAGTCAACAGTTACTATTTTTCCTTTGTAAAAAACTGTAGCCGTCCTTGTGGGTGCAGAGTGGAACCTCGTTGTGGCTTGGATTTGCATTTTCCTAAGACAAAGATGTTGAATGTTTTCTCAGGTGCTCAGTGTAAAGGGGTGGTTTCCTTGGAGAAGCATTTATTCAAGTCTGCTTGCCAGGGACCCTTGTCAGGTTGTCTGCACATAATGTATCCCATTCCGTGAATTGCCTTTTCGAATTGTGATAGCATCCCTAGAAACAGAAAAATTAATTTTAATAAATTCAATTTTTTTTTTTTTTGCTGCTCAAATTTTGGAAACATTAAAGATACCATCGCCAAATCCTACACCATGAAGATTCACCCTCATGCCTTCTATGGCTCTTCAGGTTTAGCTCTTGTATTGGAGATTCTGATCCATTTTGGGTTGAGTTTTGCATGTGACATAAGGTGGGGATCCAGCCTTGTTTACTGGGCTATCCAGCTCCCCTGCATGATTTTGAACATGTGTTGTGCACTTGCAATACCACTTATGGGCAGGAGACTTGAAATGGGATGCCTGGACCCCGATTCCCAACCTACCCCAGGTCCCGTGTCACCCAGTGTGCTCTCCCAGCGGGACTTCCTCCTGCCCACGTGTCTTGTTGGCAGTGACATCTCTGCGCACTGCTGTCTGACCTCAGGCTCAGCGTTCTCATTTGTGTCACACCCCCTAGCAAAGAAGGACTTTGACAATGGTCACGTTTTCTGTTGGGGTGCTGTGGAAGGGGAGCAGGACGGGCAGTTTTAGAGGGCGATGACTTATATTTCTAACGAGCCAAGCTAACCACCTACACATTTCAGAAGAGATGGCTGACCCTGTTCCACATGACTTGAAATAGGAGGTTTTAAAACTCTGTCCATCCACACAAACTTTATTTCCTGGAGATGAAATACACCCTGAGTATCTGTTAGGGGTCGGATACGAGGTGTCCCCCCAATGCTCCTGTCGATGTGGGAGTCTTCAGAGGTGAAAGCATGGATTGTGAGGACTCTATCTGTCCATCTGCTTTGAATGGGCTGACTGGGTGGTGACTGTGGGCAGGTGGGCATGGCGGAAGGGGTGGTCACAGGGGGCTGCCCTGGCAGGGGCATCTTCCCTGAGGCCCTTTCCCCTCTGTCCCTGCACCTTCCTCCGCTGGGCCCTCCCCCCCATGACATGCTGCCTCACCTTGGGTCCAGAACAGTGGACTCGGCCACCTATGGACTGAGGCCTCTGAAACCATGAGCTGAAAATCAGCTTTCCCTCCTCCAACTTTTCTCCCTGGGTGCTCTGGTCACAGCAGGGCAACAGGTGACTAAGCTGTGTCCACTGAGGTTTCCTAGGTCGGTTCACTCACAGGCCACACCAGCTTAGGCCAGGTCAGGGGGCATATCATGGTGTCAGTGGGTGTGTCTGCTCCCACGAGCCTGTGGCCACGTGGTCTTGTGGTCAGAGGCCCCAGGTCACACGTGGGGGCACCCGGGATCAAAACGGGTCCTACGCGTAACAGGATTTTTCCATCTGCTCTCTTAGTTTTGTGACGTCTCTGAGCCTGAGGCGGACACCTCTCGAGTCTCCTTCTGCGATGCTCCTGGACTCACTGGAGAGGGCCACTGGCATCTGGGGAGCACCGTCCATGGCAGGATGGGCCATAGCGCAGGCCCAGCACCTGAGCAGTGTGCCATTGGAGGCGTCGGCCACAGTAGCAGCCAGTGGTCCTGCAGTGCTTCATTTGAAGCTGGGGGGCTGGGGGGAGGGTGTTTCAGGAGGAGAATTCAGTGTAAGGGGGCCGAGCCGGGTAGACAACCTCTTAGAACTGGGAATCAGACTGGGGAGGACTGAGCACCCGACTCAGTGAGCGTCCTGCTGAGAATCTCCAAACCCACGACAGCGGGTCTGAGGTCCCGTCACCGGGGGTGTCCGACTTCCTGATGTTGATAAAAGAAACCAAACAGGGAAAATGGGTGAACTGTCAGAAGTGAAGCTCGCTGTGCACTAAGAAGTAGTGACCGAGGCAGAAGGTGCAGGGACGAGCTGCGGTCATCTTCAGCCCAGGGGAGCATGGCCCTGGTACCGAGCCTGACTGAGTCTCAGCAAACTGCAGAGGACATGTGCCAGCTGGGATGCCGAGCACCTGGGACAGTGTCCAGAGCCAGAGGTCCCAGCAGTGTCCCTTAGATGTTCCTTTAAATTAGGGTCGAAAATAAGTCCAGGGAGGCCAGGTAAACTGGATGCTCAATTAAGATTTTAATGTAAGTCCGTCCCCAGTACTGCACAAGATCTACAGTACCAAAAACTTATTTGTTGTTTATCCACAATTCCATAACTGGGGGCATGGTAGTTTTATTTGCTGATTCTGACCATCTTGTTTTGAGTGAGTGGAAGAACGTCTAAGGGAGGGCTGAGCATCACCCAGGGACAATTCACAAGTGACCGTAACATTGTAACAACGAGAAATGCTCATCCTCCTTAAGTGAGCAAAGTAACAAGGAAGAACTATACTAGGATCAACCAGATCAGCATATTGAAAACCAGAATGTTAATATGGGTCCTATGGTGAGCCACAAATATAAGTTGCTGGTGGCAGTGTGCACTGGCACGGTTCCTTTCAAAAGGACTTTGACTATCCATAAAAACAACTGTAAAAATACAAACTACCTTAGACACAGCAGATTTGGCCCCCAGGAGCCCACCTCAAGGAAGAAGCTGAGACAAGGCACAGTTAGGATCACCCTGCCACCCGTCCCCACACAGCAGCACCAGAGGACACATTCCCAGCCTGTGGCCCATTCATGGAATGAAGCCCAGGTCCCTGCAGTGGCCACAGAGACCTTACTGTCCCCACCCAGCCCCTGCACCCGTCAGAGCCCCTGTGGCTGCTGACTGCCACCAGGGGCTGGGGACTCTGCTGCCTGGAGACCCATCTAGAGCCTGGCACAGGCTGGAGCAGGCTTGTGCCTTCATTTCCAGCCTCGTCCCTGTGCCACTGTCTCACTTACAAAGTGTGTGCACTTTATCCTTCCTAAGCGTCTCACTGCGGGATCCTCTGAGCATGAAAGGGGCCCCGTGAAGCCAAATTGCCTTCTTCCTGCCTTTTCCAGCGTCCTCCAGTTCCTCGTCCCTCTCAAGGAGACACAATGAGCATATTCAAGTCCTCTCCAGCGGACTCCTGCATGAACAGAGTGAGTGCCTTGCTCTGCTGGAGGGTGACAGCTACCTGGGGCGGGGGCTTGGAGGCTTTCATGCTGACTCAATACCCCACGCCAGCTTTCAAGGAGCTGCGAGGAGGGGAGCACCCGCCCCTGCTGGAGAGGCGCCTGGTCCCGGCTCTGCTGGCCAGGGGCGTTCCACCACGGCATTGAGGAATGGCGAGCTACTTAGTTGTCCTGGAATTCTGCCTTCCTGGTTCCTTGGGGGACGGGGCAAGTTGGTCTGCTTCCACCTTCGCTCCCTGCCGCAAGCCCTCATCAGCCCCGACAGCGCCCTCCGAGGCCCCACTCTCCAGAGCACCCAGCAAGGCCCCGTGACGGGCTCCCGCTGGTCTCTAGGACAGGAGGATGGTGCTTTAACTCTCCATGCCCCCACCAGCTTGGGATCAAGGTCTGATATTTTTAATAAGCAGATTCAAAGAAGACAGCGAGGGAAAGCTGCCTTTGAAATTCATCCCATCTCAGGGGGCTCCGAATCCCACCTCCGACAACTGCGTGGCTGTGTCAGCAGACTTCAACAGGATCCACAACAGGGTCACCTTACACAGGGCCCTGTGATTGGCTGTGACTGTTTGACTGGTAACAAAGAGCCACGGGTTCTTTCAAAATGTGGGCCAGCCTGGCCCAGGCTCAGAGGGAGAGACCCAGCGTGGGCCCTCCAGGGCCTCCTGGCCGCAGGTCCAGGCCCTCCCCGCAGCCTGTGACCTTCTCTCTGCCTAGCAGGGCAGGCACTGCCATGTGGCGTCAGTCATGCCCCAAGCCATGCTTAGGTTTCAGTGCCGTTGCAGGGTGAGTGTGGAGGAGAGAATTTAAGTAAATAGCCACAACTTGTTTTAAGTATGATTACGGCCCTGCAGCGAGCAGGCAGGCTTCAAGTGCCACCATGCAGCCAGCTATTGCTGGGTTGGTCCCAATTAATAGGCAGCCCAGTCCCTCAACTAATCAGGGATTAGCTGCCTACGCCCACCTTGCTCAGCTGTCACTCACGGGAGGCTAATGTTTCCAGTGTCTAGTCTCAAAACCTAAAGGTGCGTGCGTGTGTGTGTGTGTGTGTGTGTGTGTGTGTGTGTGTGTTGTGCACATGCTGGGGTTAGAACTCGGGGCGGCATGCATGCTAGGCAAGCTCTCCACTGAGCTACACCGCGGCCCTCAATACCCAAGTTAAGTTAGAGAGAAAGAAAAAACAAGAGGGAGAAAGAGAAGGGAGCGGGAAGGGGAGAGAATTGAAATCAAGACACTGGACAGCTTTTATGGTGGACAGTGGTTGCCGCCGGCCATGCTTCTCAGCAACCTGGGCCCCACCTGCCTCAGTGGGCAGGAAGCATCCGGAGCCCCTTGCCCAGGACAGGGGCACCTGGTGCCTCTACAAGTTGACAAGGCTCCTTCTGTTCTTCCTCAGAAACATGTGATAGTACCTCCAGATGACCACAAAACACCTCTGGGCACAACAGCCCCAGATCAGCCGAGTGCTGATATGGAGAGATGAGGGGCCCGTCTGGCGTCTGGGTGCACTTGCTGGGGGCTTGGGGTCCCGTCTGGCGTCTGGGTGCACCTACTCGGGGCTTGCTCTCGGGGCTTGCTCTCGGGGCTTGCTCTCGGGGCTAGCCCGGTGCTCCTTGAGACCCTAGTGTGGGAAGTGTCTGTCGGAAGCTTGCCAGGGAGCTTGGGAAGCCCTGAGGACCAGGAGAAGAATTACGAAGGGGTGGCTGCCAACCGTGGGGTCCAGGGGGCCTTGAGGAATGAAAACAGCCCCATGGCACAGAGTCTCTGGAGCATGGTGACACAGTTTCCGGGCGATGGCTAAGCTGGGCCATTTAGAAGAAAAATGCTCTCCCTGAGAAAGAATTCCCAGGAAGACCCCTGGAGAGATCCTGCTGTCTGGGACGAGCGCTCTAAACTGCAGCCTGTGGGATGAAGGACAGAAGACGCAGCCCACAGCTGCCCAGAAGTGAAGGCCAGGTGTTGGTCGGCATAACCAAGGAGCTCGGGAGTGGCTGGGCCTTAGCAGCAGCTGAGCCCAGTGTCTTGGGGTCTCTGGGCCCTTTCCTGGCAGCCTCTTCCAGGGCCACCTTCCCTGGAGGCGCAGGATGACCGCTGCTGGCAGCTCGACACTCCTCTTCCTCAGCAGGGAGGAGAGCATCATGGAATCAGGGGCCTGAGCCTGGTCTTCCTTTGGCCAGCTCAGATGGTGGCTGGTGTCCCCAAGTGGCTGGTCGCCTGGAGCAATGTCATTGTCCTGGATGAATGAGTCGTCTGGTCCTCTCCATGCCCATGTCTCTGGGCAACAGTCCACGTGGCTAGCATGTGACCCAAGACGGATGGATTGAGGATGGTTGTGACTATCCCTTAAAAGGTGGGTGGGAGATGCCCCACCTGGTTACAGGGCCTGGCCATTCTTGGGCTGTGTGGACAGAGGGAAGAGACCAGCAGTGTCTGCCGCCTGAGCTCACAGAAAGCATCGTGGAGACCCCTGTGTGGACTCCACCCCAAGGGCCCGCACTGAGGCCGGAAGCTGCCGGAACCCGGTGGTAGGGAGGTGCCAAGCCCCAGCCCTGCCCCTGAGCCTTGGGCGACCGGACCGTTGGTCTTGGCGGTGACGGAGCGTGGTTCTGAAGCCATGGCAGACCGTAGGCTCCTTATGCCCTTCTCTGAGTGATTCCATGTGTTTTTAATCGTATTAACACCTGATTTTACCAACATGAAAGACGAAGATGGGATACTGACATGGGATACAGAATCAATCCTTGAACATTTCTGACATACAGGGAAGTGAAAGAGTGGGAACAAACGCCCCCACCCTCACCCCCAGCTCCAGCAGGCCCCTGCCTGGCCAGTGTCCCCCCACCTTCTCCAGCCCCACTGGAGGGTTTCAGAGCAGATCTCAGAATTTCGATTTTGCTTTGACATTTAGAAACACCAACATTTTAGCCTCAGAGAAACGCTTGATATTATTTTCTATCCGGCCTCTTCCATTTAGAATTCACCCCGCTAAATATTCCAGTTTGAAGTTTATGCTTAGGCTAATGAATGGGTGCTGGTTTATTTTCTCATAGGCGATCTGATCAGCCTCTCTGTGGGGGAGGCAGAGCTGCCAAAGCGTCTGGACTCACAGATGAGTCTCCTGGAATCATCAGTCCCACCTCAAGACGGTGCCACCCTCTGCTTTCAGGTGGTGTCCTCGTCCGTTGGCATGGACAGCTGTGGCGAGGTCAGGCCCAGGGCCCTGGCTTTCCCAGCGTAGAGGCTGTGGCAGTGGTAAGACAGGTTCCAGGGCTGGGCACGGGGACAGTGCACCAGTGATTCCCGGGGCCTGCCCGTCACCCAGCGCTGGGGAGCCTCTGCGTGGGATTACTTCATGTCAACCACCGCTAAGCTCCTTAGTGACACGGAGTCGGCAGTAAGCTCTGACCTGTGCTGAGGCAGAGGCCGCCTGGGACCCG
Source organism: Ictidomys tridecemlineatus (assembly GCF_052094955.1). Taxonomy (NCBI): domain Eukaryota; kingdom Metazoa; phylum Chordata; class Mammalia; order Rodentia; family Sciuridae; genus Ictidomys; species Ictidomys tridecemlineatus. Next base: position 198,293,866 of record NC_135481.1, on the reverse strand, counting down.
TCTGACATCCCGGCTGGCTCCCTCGCCCCAGGTGGGGGCCTCAGGACACCCCCCCCCAGGGGATTATCCCAGGGGGATTATCCCAGGGGCTGTGCTTCCTTCTGGGTGATTTGTTTTTCTTTTCATTACCGTCTGTGGGGAACTTTGGCATCTCAATGAGCCAAACAAAAGGAAGAAGAATTAAAGGGGGGGGCAATTACTGGAGACGGGAGAGGTGGTGAGGTGGGATCCTCAGGCTGAGAACCCAGTGTCCATTCCTCACACCATCCAAGGACGCACAGGAGGCAAATCGTTTGATCTTTTTGTGGTTTTGAATCCTCGCCGACTGTGGGAATTCAGCCAGGAAGGCTGGGCGTCTCCTCCCAGGGAACCCGTCTCAGAAACACAGACTCTTCCAGAGTTCTCTTGATGTTGCTGATGGAGCTGCTCCCAGGTCCCGTTCCGGGAGAGAACGAAGGGCGGCAGGGCTGGCCTCCTACCCAGGGGCCTCTGCGTCCACTCAAGGGTGGTCACCCCCACGCTCTCATCAGGTATTTGAAAAGCCCACAGAAGAGGGAGAGGTGCTGTTCGCCGTTGTACACGTCCTGGCCCGCCGTGTGGAACCAGCCCAGCCCCGGGTGGTCCCGGACACCTTCCATGGCTCCGGGCTTCTGTTTGGGGCTGATCTCATGAAATCACCTGGGGTCGCTTGACAGGAGCTGGTTCCTGAGGGAGTCTGATTAAAAATGACGTCCAAATCTGTTTTCTGTTTTGCTTTCAAAACAGGCAGCTTTATAACCCCTGATCTTCTTTCAAAAAGCTTTGGTCATGATCCATGTTCATTACAAGGCCTTTTCAAAAGCAGCTGTTTATTAAAATGCCGGCAGCAGTGATTGATTCCTGGTGCTGTGCAGTGCATCTGCTTTGGGCTGATGACATCACCATCTCCGGCTGCCCTCGGTGGCTTGGGCTCTGCCTGGGTACCCTGAGTGGTGCTTGCTCGGTAGGGTGAGTGTCAATATCTAAATAACCTCGGGCCTTTTAGCATCTTCCTTAGGAAAACCTAAGGAATCTGTGGGCTCTCAGTTTTCATTAGAATCTCTAAAGGGGACATCTGTGGGCTGAAATTCCAAAGTGAAGACAGAGTCCCAGTCCCCAAAATCACCTCGGTAGGGGAGGGAGGTGGCCGGGCAGGGAACTCTGGCAGAGAAGTGCCTGTCGTAAGCCCAACAATGACCTGTATTTATGGAGTGTGGCATGCAAAGCTGTACCCCAGGTGGCTGTCCCTCTGATGGAGGAGGGCACCAGGGGCGGAGCCAGCACGGTCCTCCTGTCCCTGCATTACAGGGAAAGAAGCAGGAAAGAAGCAGGGATTGAGGCCTCAAGGATAGGCAGGTTTTTAAGACCCGAGTGTTTGGGAACTGTTCCTAGCAGGGTTGTCAGTGTGGTCGGCCTGCAGACTGCTCAACGCAAACACTGCAGGAGGTTCCCAATGTGGAACAGACACATGTCAGGGGACAATGGGAGGAACATTGCACAGCAGGGTGGTGAGGGCTGGGTGGCCTATGGCTGAAGGCTTGACCCCCATAGGTTGGTTGGCAGAACCAATGTCAATCAAATCACCAAATGATCACTTGCTGACAGGACCAAATTCCCCCAATCTACCATAATTCCATCTGCTGAAGTCAATTGAAAATTCATCAATTGGGCGCATTATCTCTGAGCTAAAATGTGTTTCTACTGGCAGCTAATAAATATGTAGCCCAGCTGCCAGGGCTACTTACAGCAGTTTTTGAGAGTATTTCCAAGTGGTTTTGGAGAAAAGTCTTAGTCAGCTTTCTGTTGATGTAAGGAATTACCAAAGGTTGGAGATTTATAAGAAAAAGAAGTTCTGGAGATTGGCAAGTCCAAGGCCCTGGTGCTAGTATCTGCTTAGCTCCTGGTGAGGTGACTCAAGACAGGGCACAGCAAGCCTACTAGCTCAGGTCTCTTCCCCTTCTTACAAATCCACTCTTCGGCCTCGTTGAATACTGGTCACCTCCCCAAGACCTCACCTCCAAATCCTACTCGCCCTCGAATTCCAGGCGAATTTCTCACCTCTTTATATACCATCACAAGGCAGGCAACCTCCAACAAGGAACATTTGGGGACACTTTCGGACCACAGCAAAAATACCTTGGGTACTTTGAGCTTTAGGCTGGTACGTGTCATATTGTACAAACTCCCCTCCCAGCAGGTTTCTCGCCGGCTCCCCAACTCCTGCTAATTCGTGGATCTGATTCTTAGAGAGAAAGGAAAGGGTTTCCCTGTAGTCCTGGAAAGGCTGGCGCTCAGCCCGGGCACTGTCACTCCGTAGGCAGCACATGCACAGCTCACGGGGTTATCCTGAGGATCTAGTGGGGTGGGGGGCACAGGCCCGGCACGTCGGAGAGCTCGCTGGGGTTTGCACACCCTCCTTCAGCGGCCGGCGCGCCCCCAGGCCTCTGGTTCCCCCTGATACAGCTGCCCCTCTCTAGGTTCCCTCCGTGGCCACTCCCAGCCTGCCGTTTGTCACTTCAGATGAGGTTGATCCTGTGTGTCCTGATTGGGGAACAGATTCTGACCACCCAGGCTTTGGCCTCAGTGCCGGCCCCCACCCAGGGGGCTGCGGGAGCCTGCTCCTTGGTCCTGGAGGGGAGGGCCTGCCACACTGAGGCTGGTCCCAGCAAGGTGGCCCATCCTGGTCTCTGCTGCCGACTAGGAGGATGGAGTTCTGTCCCCTCAGTGCAGCAGGGGTCATGCCACTCCTTCTGTGGCAGCTGAGTGTGCGTCACACCCTCCAGAGTCCCCAGCGGAGCGTCTTTCTCTTCTCTTGTCTCCTGCATGGTGTCATGGACGCCCTGGGGGTTCTCTCCTCGGAGCCCTCCGCGGGCTTCTTCCCTCGCCCCGTCTTTGCTTGCAGCCCTGGCCTGGCCCTCGGGCACTGGTGCCCACACACCTCCGCCCTCCCTGCTGAGGATCTGGGAAACAATCGTGCAGGTTGGGGGCTGTGGATTCCGGGCTTCCTGGTGCCCTGGCCCTCAGCAGGGCTCATTTCTCAGGTTCCTGCCTGAGACAAGGCAGCACCGACCCAGACGGCCCAGATGGCAGTGCCTGCGCCAGCCCTCCTGCTCGGCTCCCCCGCCTGTGCTGGCTCCCTGCCTCCAGACTCTTCCCGCCCTGCAGACCCGCCGTGCCCTGGAGGGACACAGTCTTTCCTCTCTGCAGTTCTCTGATCCAGTGACACTGCTTGGCCATCCCTTCTCAGCTCAAGCACCACATTCTGGACCGGGGACCCTCCATGTCACCCCTTCACATACCCACATGCAGGCCAAGCCCCTGGGATAATCTCACGTCGCTCCCATGCTTCTTCCAGAGCACCTGCAGCACGTGGTATTGTTCCTCTGGGACATCAGCTTGTGATGGGTGGCCTTCCCGTGGGCTGTGGGATCAGGTCGGAGACCATTTGCCTGTGGTCTAGAACAGTGGACCGGGGAGCTGGCTTGTGGATTCAGTGCCTCACAAAGGAAGAGCACAGCCTCTTGACACCGGTCAGTCCCCATCACCAGATGATGGATGCCGTTCAGGACACTGAATTGTGTTTTAGACCCAGCCTCAGGCTTTCATTTCTTATTGTGTCTGGGTCCTGGACCACGCTTTGGTCCCTGGACTCAATCACCATTCCCAAAGGACAGGTGCTCTGCTGCCTCAGTTTAATAGGAGGCACTGGTGGGCTCTGTCTGCCCTGAATCTCACTCCACTCAACCACCGCTTGTGCCTCGATGGAACTACAGTCCTTGGTCCACGCAGGATCCGTCCTCGGGCGTAACACCGTAGATTCCCACATGCTGCTGTGTCGATGCGGTAAGAAGGTCTAGTCGTGGACATGTCCCTCTCTCGCCCACGGGTTACCAACCAGCCCCTCTGCGTGCCCAGCTCTGTGCCACGTGAGGCCCACAGTCTAGCAAGATGGTAGCACCCTCCCCTGCATGGATCTTACCTGGCAGTGGTTGGCAAGGGGTCCTGATAGGTGACACATAACTGTGACCAAAATACCCAACAGAAATAACATAAAAGAGGAAGAGTTGACTTCAGCTCACAGTTTTAGAGGAGAGAGTCCCTGGTCGGCTGAGTCCATTGCTCTGGGCTGAGGAGAGGCAGAAGGTCCTGGTGGGAAGCCAGGGGAAGGCTGCTCTGCCCAAGGCAGCCAGACACTGGGGAGGAGGAGGGAGTGGGGTGGGGAAGGAGCCAGGGCAAGACAAACCTCCCAGAGCATGCCCCAGGCACCCACTTCCTCCAACTGGGTCCCACCAACCAGTAGTTCATTAAGTCACCAGTGGATCAATTCATCAAGTGCATTAATCTGCTGGTGATGTCAGAGCCCTCAATCCAGCCATGGCCTGAAAGCCCACCTCTGAACCTTGCTGCACGGGGGTCCATGCTTTCAACAGGTGAGCTTTGGAGGACTTCCCAGGTCCAAGCCATAACAGTCAGGATGAAGCATTTACATTTTATCTTAAGGCAAAATTTGTGGGTGGACAGGAGGCAGGAACCAGCCCAAGGCCTATAGCTCCGCAGCCTGCCTTCTCTTCTAGGCTGGGCACTTTCTGCGAGCCACGCTGTGCCCAGCAGCACTCTGGAACCGGGTCCCAGGACAGAGAAGCCTGTGGAGGAGGCAAGGATTCTGGAGCTGAGGTGCTGGCCACCCAGGGCCACCACGGGCTCTTCCAAAGAGGTGCCTGCCCATGGCCAACTCTCAGGAACTACTTCTTCTAGGGTCAGCTGTGGGCAGTAGTCTGGCTCTGAGAAGTGTTTTGAACTCAACCAGTTTAAAACCTAGACTGCTGTGTATGTAGGTGGTGGTGCTGTTTCCTAGAGCGCTGCGTGGCCTTCATGCTGCACGTGTAGACAGAGGCGAGAACCTGAGTTGGAAAGTGTCTTTCAAAGGAGTCTCCCTCCATCACCAGGATGTCTTCCCAGTTACACACATTTCAAAGTATTAAGAAATTCTAGGAGTTGGAATGAGCACACTTGGCCGATTTTATATCAGTTACCCACAAGTTTGCTTGGGGTACAGAATAAATAGGACTTTACTAGGTAAGTGGAGGTAGAGTCTCAGCACCATCTGGGGTCCTCCAGGGTGACGGGTGATAGGCATCAATATGAATATCATGCCGCTCATCTGGACCGTGGTGGGGGACCCCAGGGAACACTCTGGTCTATAGCATCTAAACGTTTCCTTTATTTTGCTGCAGGAGATGGTGTCCTTTAAAGATGTCCTTGGGTGTTTTAAATTTCACACTGTTTTCATTACTTCATTAGGGGAGTGTCTTATGATGCCGCTGGAACACAGCATTGGCGGAGCTGGGAAATGCCAGCAATATCTTCCTGCCCTGCGTATTTCCAAAATGCAAATTGTGTTTCAACATGTGCTTCAAAGGGACTCCTTCTGGCGGCCAGGGGCTGCCTGTGCCATCCTGTGCCACTGCTGATCTCGGCGGGACAGGGCTAGCTGGGTGTGGGGGCTGGGGCGGGAGGCTGGAGGGAATGGGGAGAACCCGCCTCTGGAAACTGGGCTGCTATTTTCTGCAAACTTCGAAGGACATAGAAAGGCTATTTCTTTGGGTTGTGTTCTTGGTTGGGGTTTTGTGGAGGCTAAACTTGGCCTCATTTTCATATATGTTATTTAAAAATATTCAGCTTATCACTGATGACCACTTTAAGTCCTCTGACACTCCCAGAATCTACAGAAAGGACAGAAACAGAAGACTCCTTCCCCATGTGACACGGTAGAGTGGACACGGCTTCTGGGAGGACCAGGCAACAGGGTGCCCAGGGGTTGCGGGCACAGTGATCACGGCTACGCAAAGGTAGGCTGAACTCCAGCTGCCAGGAGCCCTGCTCTGTGTCCCACGTGGCTGGAGCACCTGTGGGCTGCCACCTTCAGCGGTGAATCATGCAGGTGGGGCCAGAGCACGGTGCTGCCAGGGGAGGCCGGCTTGCCCTGGCTCCTTCTTCCTACACTCAGGGATGCTCCTGGCCTGTCTCCATTGTGAGATCCAGGGGGTCCATGGCACCTCGTTCCACTCCACGAGCCACAGCGTGTTCTGACACAGGGGGCCCAGCCCACCCTCCATGGGTTCCCAGTGAGTTGACGTGGATGGGTGAATGAACGGGGTCAGGGCTGACCTCCACCTCAGATGCAGTAGCACAAGGAATGGCACCTACACTGGGACCCGAGGCGGTGGGAAGGGGCCTGGCAAGCAGGCGTGTTTTGGATGGCATATCCGAAGCTCAGGCGAAAATCCAAAATACACTAGTGGGTCTACATCAAACCACAAGCTTTTGCACAGCAGGGGAGACAACCAACAGAGTGCAGAGACAGCCTACAGAGTGGGGACATTTAAACCATGCGGCTGATAAGGACACATGAGGAACTTGCACCAAGCAACAGCAAAAACAAACAGGCAAACACGATGGCCTGGCACAGGCCAGAAACCTATGATCCAGGATGGGCAGGCCCAGAGTCCTTGGCCCCCAGCTTCCCTGCTCCTGGCTGCACCACTCTGGCCTCTGCTGCCTCTTCATGTGTCCTTTCCTCTCTGCGTCCTCTCCTGTATCCTCAGGTGGTCTCCCTTTACCCTCTCCTGCCTCCTCACATGGCCTCCACCTCCAGGTCCTCTCCTGCCTCCCCACGTGGCCTCCACCTCCAGGTCCTCTCCTGCCTCCCCACGTGGCCTCCACCTCCAGGTCCTCTCCTGCCTCCCCACGTGGCCTCCACCTCCAGGTCCTCTCCTGCCTCCCCACGTGGCCTCCACCTCCAGGTCCTCTCCTGCCTCCCCACGTGGCCTCCACCTCCAGGTCCTCTCCTGCCTCCCCACGTGGCCTCCACCTCCAGGTCCTCTCCTCCTCATATTGCTTACAATCACCACCCCGCCTGAGATGGTCTTTTCTTTTCGTTTTGGGTGCTGGGGATTGAACCAGGGCCTTGTGAGACGAGCACTCCACCAGCTGAGCTGTTTCTTCAGCCCTCTGAGAGGATCTTGAGATCTGCAGAGGCCCCATTGCCACATAAGGTGGACCTGGGGTCCTGGGGTCAGGACCTGGGCAGCTGCAGCAGCCCGCACTCTAGGAGAGGCTGGTGGTGGGGCAACCTCTTGCACTAAGGAGCGGGTGTCCATCCCAGGACGTGGCCTGGAGTGGCTCAGACTCCTGGGCTCCTTGCGTGGGCTCTGGGGTCCTCACGGCAGGCGGCACCCCTATGCCAACAAGGCCTTCTCCTTTACATGGCGTTTAGGGCTCTGGGAAAGGTGAGCGGATGGTTGATGAAACATGTTTTCTTGTTACCTCTCTACTATACACAGATGACCAATTTTCAAGGAATTAGACTAAAATGCACTTAACACTAAAGCTATTTTAGAATTTAATTTCAATTACATTCCTATGAGTGTCAATCATCGCCATATGGCATGAGGCTTTCCAGTTGATGGATGGCAAGTTAACCCGCTCTCCTGCACTCAGGCCCCCGGGAAGGTGGGTATCTGGGTGTGAAGGAACAGGGGGGGGCGCTGGGGGGGGGCTTCCAGCAGAGGACTGCCCCAGGCTCTGCAGGGCGGGGACACCTCACCCAGGCCTCAGGCTCCTCACCTGTAGCAGCCTCAACAAGTGCTTCTGCCCGATGGTGAAGGAGATCCTGCAGCGACTGTGCTGATGAGGTGGCCCTCACCTGGCCGGCAGAGCTAGGAGTTCTTGCTCTGGGTGTGGACACACTGCCCCAGGGCAGCTGAGGTAACAGGTGGGATGAGGCTCGGGGACTGGCCAGAAGCCCTCCCCACACCTGGGACTGCGAGGCCCCATGGTCCCAGGTCCCCATCAAGGTCCTTCAGCTGAAGGCACATTTGGTCCTCTGGGTGCCCTTGCCCCAGAGCTCAAGCAACACCTGCAGCATGACCTCTGGGAGAGAGAGGACCTGGCCAGTGCTGACCAGACCTGCAGCCTCCAGTGGGTAGCCACCTGCTGAGCAGACCAGCCCTGCACCGGTGACCTACAACCTTGAGCCTGGCCAGGGTCAGGTGCTGCAAAGACCCCGGGTGGGGAAGCCCCTAGCCTCGCCTAGTGAGGGCATGGCCAGGGACTCGTTGAACAGAGTCCTTTGATCTCATCTTTTTTGTTTTTAATTGCTTGGGTTTCCATTTTCATATCATATCTGATAAGATTCTGTCTTAAAAAACAAACATCTTGTGATCTTCACTGATTGACCCTAACTTTTGCTTTTCCTATTTATTTTTTCCATGATTTCCTCCAGCCTTGGAAGAGGGGCCTGTTTTCCCAGAGGGTGTGGGTGGCAACCTGACCCCTGGGGAGACTGTGGCCAGGAGGGGGCGGGGGAGGCAGGGAGGAGGCTGTGGCCCTGCCCCTGGGGTTGGGTGTGGCCGTGGGCAGGTCGGAGCTGAGCCTTGGGGTCTGTGGCTGTGCCTTCAGCCTGCTCCTCTTCCCTCACTCCTTCTTTCTTTCTTTTCTGTCATTTATTGCTTCCATTTCCTTTGGGTTTTCCTGGCATGGGGGTGGGCAGCGTGGAGCCAGGCTATGGAGGAAGCCTGCCCCCTACTCACAGGCCATGGAGCCTCAGAGGAGCCCCTGGGTCACCTCGTGCCTCAGTTGCCCACCTGGAAAAGTGGCGATGAAGGGTCCCCATTGCAAACAGCCGCTCTGAGGACGAGGAGGTGTCCCCCAGGCCTGCCCAGGCTGAGGACATGGCAGTGGGAGGTCTGGGGACGAGGTGGGGTCCCCCAGGCCTGCCCAGGCTGAGGACATGGCAGTGGGAGGTCTGGGGACAAGGTGGTGTCCCCCAGGCCTGCTCAGGCTGAGGACATGGCAGTGGGAGGTCTGGGGACGAGGTGGTGTCCCCCAGGCCTGCCCAGGCTGAGGACATGGCAGTGGAGGTCTGGGGACGAGGCGGTGCCCGCAGCGCCTGCACAACGTTTTGGGGTGACAGATCAGTTCCTTTTCTTCTGCCAGTGAACACACATGAAGGCACACAGCAGACTTGGCACCGCCTGGGCGATCCCATGCCTTGTGACATGACAAGGGGCCACTGTCCTCCTGAGAACGGAACCTCCCCAAATGCTCACTTTCCACTCTGCTCCTGGCCCCGTAAGGCACCCCCAGCCCCTGTCTCCAGAGGTGCCAACTGAGCCTGAGAGAAGTTCTGAGTCTGGCTGGGCCCCAACCTGCACCCTGCCTGCCCCTGCCCGCTGCACTGCCCGGAGGGGCTGTGGCTCACCTTCCAGCCTCCAACGCGACAGAACCGGGCCGGGACTGACAGGCTCTCTTCCGGGGAAGGCTGGGGTACGACACTCAAGGATGTTTTAAATGTGGCATTTCATCATCTAATCTGTGAAGGGCTGCGTACGCAGGTTTCCAGAGTAACAATTTAGATGTCTTGTTTGGAATTAATATCTTGCAGCTCTTAAAGCCCTGGAAAAAATTGAATATTAGTCAGGTATTTAGTTGCTAAGAAACCGGTTGGAGGCAGGAGGCCCCGCTTAGGGCAGGCTGTGGCGGAGCTGTGACTGCAGAGGTGGGGAGGCCTGGGCCAAGCAGAGCAAAGCCCCTTCCCCCAGCACCAACGTGCGTTTTAAGCAAAGCGGGTCCCCAGTGCTTCTCCTGGTCCCAGCTCCACACCCGTCTCCTGAATAAAGGAACCCCAGCTGCCCGGGGCCTCAGCACACAGAGTCACCCTCATCCTTCCCTTGTCCCACGGGGCCTGGCTGCCATATGGGCCCCACATGACCTCATGTTGCCCATAGTTGTTGGACCACGGTGTGGACACATGATCCAAGTTGGGACAGATTCCGTGACCTGGGAATATGGACTAGGGTCTGAGAGGCCTTTGCAGGAATGTTTCTCCACAGCAACGGGACTCCAGAGCCCAGCGGCAACGTGGGGCCACTCCTGGAGTGGGCAGCGAAGGCCAGAGGGCAAAGCCAGCCCTGTGCCCAGAGCAGCCCTGGTGAGCGCCCTCCTGCCCCAGCCCTCCCCGGGAGGCAGAGTCCTCACCACCTACTGTCCCCTCCCAGCTTCACTAGCTCGAGCTATTTTCTATTTCTCGCAATGGAAAAATGTCCAGATTAATCCCCTTCTGTGTGTGGAGCCACGGGGAAGCACATGGACATCCCCCGCCTTCTCCCCGGGCTGCTGCTCTCCAGAGTCTCCATTCTCAACCGCCCCAAGAGCCTTCCAACCTGGGCCTGCAGCCCGCACACCACTTCCCTCCAGAGGTGCCTGAGATCCAGGTTAGTCCACTTCTGTCCTGGCAGCTGGCCAACTCCCGGCCTCCCCACCTGATCCCCCAGTGGATGAGGCTCATCTCACCACCGTCGGGTACCACCAGCTGCATTTGAAAAACGCAGCTGATGATAACTCAGGGTGTTTGGATGTTAAGGAGAAGTTTAATAAATACTGAGGGATAAATAGGCATGAATTCACTGTGATTTCCATCCTGCCTGCACTATTATGAGGACTGTGACCTTGGGCACATTATTTAATATTCTTAAGTCTCACTTTCTGCATCTGTCGTTGGGGAAAATAACTCTGTTTTCAGGGGTTACGTGAGGCAACCTGTTGTTTGGAAGGGAGTTCTGTCTTCCCGAGCTCATATGCCACTGTCCTGAATGCGGGTGCTCCGTCGTGTGACCATCTTTGAGACGGTGCTTGCCAAATTGGAGGGAGGTCAGAAGGGAGCCTCCAACTCCATATGACTGGGGTCCTTCATAAGAGGGGTGACTGGACACAGTCCTGCTGTGCCAGGAGAGGAAGTGGGTGACGTGCTGCTTCTACAAGCCAGAAAGTGCCCAGGGCGGCCAACGACACCAGTCAGCCTCCAGGGGACCCGCCCTGCAGACTGCTGGGTCTCAGACGCAGACAGGCTTCCAGAAACCAGAGGGTACAGACCTCGCCAGGCCCCTGATAGGAGAGGCAGGCCTACAGTGGCCTCAGGGCTCAAATGCATCTTGGCTGGAGACTTCCAGCCAACGGTTTCCCCAACAGGAATGACCTGGGGCCAGGTAGGGCCAACTGTCTTCCCCTGTGATCAGCCTTGATGAATCTCTGTCCCTTTGAGGCCTGCAGGGCCCCCATGAGTGCCCTGCCGTCCTGTCAGGCCCAAGCCAGATGCTCTGCCTGGCATCCTGTCAGGGCAGTGTCTGCTGGGGCAGCGGCAGCAGCCTGGACCAAGGCAAGTCTGACAGGGGCCACCCTTGCATCCTCCTCCCACCTCCATCCCTGTCCCTTGGGATGCCTGGGCTGGAGGAGGAGCAGGAGGACCCATGAGAGTCTGGGAGGCCTCGTCTGCCTTTCCCCTTCCCAGCCCGTGTGTGTGGGGGGGCGCCTCACCTTGCTGTCTTCAGCCTGCAGCCTGCAGGCCCCCGGAGGTCTCCCTCCTGGCAGCACATCAAATTGTGAGGAGTTAATGACGCTTCGTGAAATCGTTTCACATCCCCGAGAGCCAAAGCTGCCATTAGGAGGATGTCGCCATGGAGACGGGTAAACAAGGTGGTTTCTCCTAATGATCACTCTTTGATCAAGGACACTCTCTGGGGTGGGATCTCTGGGATCCTGCAGTTTGGCAGCAGGAAACACAGAGAATAAACTCAAACCCATCTGCCCCCCCAACCTCACAGGTGGCCCGTGGGCCAAGCAACTTTACCAACAGGGTTCAGAGTCAGAAGTCTAAGACATTCACCAGAAAGGATTCTCCAACTAGTGAAAGCGCAAAACAGGTTCGGCCATTTCAAGATTCTTCAATCTCCTGTTGATCCTAAATCATGACCTGTTTTGGTTGACTTTTTGGCAAGAAAAACAGTACTTTCCCTGAGTGGTGCTTCTCCTGCCACGGGGGAGCTCTGCGTGTGACAAAGTCTCCATGTGGTCTCCATTCACCAGACTGAGAGTTGTCCTTGCTCAGGGTGGCTGGCTGAGCAGTGGCCCAGGAGCCATGTCCTACTCCCATGTCACTGGACATGGCAACAGGGACTGTGCAGCCGAGCTTCAGGCAGGTCGTGGGATGAGGTGCTGTCCTGGGCCATGCAGAGGGGCCCTGTGCTGGCCAACTTTCCGTCTCTGACAAGAACAGTGTGGAGGAGGGTAAATGGACTTGGGGCTCATGGCTCCAGAGTCCAGTCTGTGGTCAGCCGACTCCAGAGCTCTGGGCTGAAGTAAGGCAGAGCATCCTGGCTGGAGGGTGTGGTGCAGGAAGGCTGCTCGGTTCATGTGACCAGGAAGCAGAGAGTGAGCAGGGAACCAGGGACAAACCCTGAGTCCCTAAGGGCTGGCCCAGTGACCTCCTTCCCCCAGCCACACCCACTGCCTACGGTTGCCACCCAGGAATTCATTCACATCATCATCCACCAAGTGGATTAGCCCACTCTACTGGTGGGGTCACAGCTCCCATAATCCAATCACGTCACCTCCGAACATTCCTGCATTAACTCGTGGCTCTTCAGGGGCACAAACACTTAAGCCACAACAGGCCCAGTGCAGACCTATGGGTCCATGAGGAGGGACGAGGTCAGAGCCAGAGACTCAAGGACCCTGCGTGGCCGGCTGTGAGGGGGAGGAAGGGGCCCAGGACTAGGGAGGACGAGAGCCGAGAGAAGCTGTGACAGGCCTGGAGATGGACCTCCCCGAGCCCCCAGAGGACGCAGCCCTGTGGCGCCTTGGTGTTGGACTTTGGACTTCAGAGCTGTAGGGCAAGGAACCCTGCCTCAGTGCTCTTTGTGGCCCATTGGGCCGAGGCAGGCTATGCACCTCTTTCTCAGAAGCACAGGACCCAAAGCTGTTGGTGTGTTGGCTACACAGCTGACCCCGTCCGTGTGCATCTGTCCTGTACATAGTCGCTGCACAGTAAGTACAAGTTGACTAGGATGCATCCTGCTAATGAGGTCAGAGTCTTCAAAGGAACCAGACTCCGGGTCTTTTGTAAGTTTTCTTACACCCAGATCAAAATTTAGTGAAGTCTAGAAGCAGAGAGCATCCCCTGCACAGTGCTACCCCCCTCCCCAGCGAAGTCAATCCTCCCCGGGCCTTGTCGCTGCCGCCCAGGACAGGGTGTGCTGGGCTGGGAGTGCTTTCCTGCAGGTCCTGGGCGAGCTGCTATCCTAAGCGCTTTCATTAAGGACATTCTTGAAGGTGTGCATTATCTCCCCAGGTAGCAAGTGCAGGCTGCGCTGAGAGGATTGCTGTGCTTAGCGCCAAGCCGGCCCCTTCGCTGAAGCCCTGAGTACCATTCAAAGCAGGTCCCGGGCTTGGAGCATCCTGAGTCTGTCTGCAATTTCCCACGGCTGTCAGTCAGGATGAGCTGGTGCCAGTGCCTTGGCATGGGGACAGTGACCTGCTTGGGGAGCCATGACAGCCCCAGCCACCACCGAAACACAGGGAGGTGCAGATGTCGCTGTGGTGGGGGATGGTCTAAACCCTGGACCTAGCTGTCAGTGACAAGGGAAGCGGTAGGAGGGTGAGTTGATGCCCAGTTCCTGGACACAGGCACCTGCTCCACTCTCAGCCATGACTGTCCTGCCTCCAGAGTGGGCATGGATGGCTGATGGACATGGCCCACTGCAGGGCACAAATACCAGGACCAGACAGACGGGCCAGCATGTGGTGTGGCCATTTCTCAGCCTTCAGTGATGGCTGCTTGAGGGTGTGGCCAGCACAGGGGTGGGCACGGTGGGCACGGTGGGCACGGTGCTGGCAGCGAAGGTCAGGAGGCTGACAGACCCTGGTGGTGTCATCATACCCTGGGGACCACCACAGCCTGTGTCCTCTTCACTTTCTTACATAGGTGGCCGGGCTACTGGGAAGCTGCTGAGCCAGGGATCAGGGCAGGGAGAACACACCACAAGCCTAGAAAAACTGAGAAGATACACAGGAGCCCACCCAGCAGAGTGTCCAGTGGTCAAAGCTGCTGTGACCCAGGACGAGGTGGCTTGCCAGAGGGGGCCTGGGCTGGAGGAGGGCTGGGGACAGAGCCTGTCACCCTGTCAACAGGGAGGGAAAGAAGCAGGCTGGCTCTAGAGCTCGCCTTGGCCCTTTGCAGTGGCCAGAACCTGAGGACGTTTATGGGGCACTTATTGGGGGACAAGAACCAGGCCCAGCACCTCTGCCTGAAGGAGTCCACTCGCCTGTCCTGGGGACACACGTCTCGTTCCCTTGTCCCCATGAGCCTGAGGGTGCTGGGGAAGCAAGTGCTCGCTGAGGGGTGGAACAAGGGGTCCCTGTGCCTGGCTCCCGAGCCAGGCTGGTCACCACCACATTCTTTTGTGACTGTCTCCAAGGGTGTGACACAGAGGAGCTGGTCCTGGTGAGGACACGGGAGTGGGTGCTGAGAAGCAGGGAACTCAGAGCTGGAGGGGCTCTGGGCAGAGCTTGGCAGTCCACCTGGGGGCAGCTGGAATAGATTCATCTGGAGATGCTAGTGGCTGGGGCTGGGGGCTGGGCCTGGCCCTGGAAGGCAGCAGAGCCGAGTGCTACCTCTTCAGGAATTGCACGTGCTGGTTTTCAAATCCTGCTGACAGCATCAAATCATACGAAATTACTATTGAACCGTATTGAAAAGAAAGGTCCTAAATGTTCAAAATGCAAGATTTCCTGATTTCTTGCCTCCTTACAACTCCATGCGCTCTTGAGGTTCTCTGCCTGTCTCCCCCTCAGCGTCAGACACCACGCAAGAGTGCATGGTATAAAGTCGCCACAGAAGCCGGCAAGTGCTGCAGCCGGGGGTCTTCCTTTGGAGAGGTGGTTGTGAGACACGCACCAGAGGCTGCTGACCTCAGTCAGGCCAGGGAGGCACCCTCTGACCACCGGCCGCTGAGCACTGACATGTTGCTGTGGGCCCTGGCATGGGGACAGCCCAAGTGTCCCTGGACTAGCTTGCCAAGCAGTGCCTTGAAATCCTTGGGGAGGTGCTCTGAGGAGCCTCTTAGCCAACAGGATTCCTGTGTGTCAGGCCCAGCAGGAGGTCAGTCATGAGGGGCTGAGAAGGCAAGGGGAGGGCCACCTGAGCCCAGCAGGCCCCAGGCACAACGAGGTGCTGGCCCTTGAGGGCACCGGGAAGCACTGGTGGTCAGTCTGAGCCCACGGGTGGTTGCCAGCCACCCTCCCTGTTCAGTGCTGGGTCTTCGGGCAGGGACCACTCTCAAATCCCAGTCAGGGTTTGGCTAGGGGACGCTGGCGTCATGGAACTACAACTGTGCGGGCAGGTAAACGCAGGGGGCTGCGGGCCTGTGTCCCTCCCGGGAAGCACGGTGCTGAAACCCGAGGAGCCCACTCACTGCGGCTCCAGGAGGAGCCGTTTCTCAACCACATTTGGGAAGAAAAGTGCAGCTTTCTTAAATTCTCCAAGTGCCTGTTTCCTTCCTTTGAAAATGAGAATGAAAACGGAGTCAGGCGGCTCACGAGGATTCCGAGCGGCAGTGCCGGCCAAGCCCGTGGGAAGTCCCGGGTGTCCGGCTGGCGCTCTGTGAGTTAGAGCTGCCGATATTAATTTTTAATTACTCTTGTTATTATTAAAATGAACTTTGAGACCAGGTCTCTGGAATGGAGCTGGAGAGAAACAAAATCATGTGGATCAGAATCATTTCCAAAGTGCACTTTCCTGTGGAGTGCCAGACTGGGGCTGGGAGGGGACCCCCGGGGCCTGGTCCTGACGGCCTTGTGCTTCTGAAGTGTCTGTCGATATCTGCGGGCCAGGCAGTCTGGCTCCGGCTTGCTTTGGGCTGAGCTGCACTCAGCCAGAGCTCTTCTGGAGCAGGGAGGGTCACTGTCACGGACACCCAGGGCTATTAGGAGCCCAGGCGGTTGTCCTGCCGAGCTGTGGGGCAGCTCTCTGAGGACAGGCCAGACAGCCTGGGGAGGCCAGGGAAGTGTGAAATGTCAGGGTGGCGTGCAGACGGTGGGGAACGCTCTCATGGTGAGCGAGGCAGCTGTATTGGAGCCCCGGGGAGTCGCGTCTTGGGCTGGGAGGAGTTCTTGGTGCCCCCGGCCCTCCACCTCAGGCCCCGAGAGGGTGAGCGCGAGGCTCACTCATCAAGCAGATGTTCGTGGGCACTCTGAGGCTCCAGGGACAGCGATGCCTCGTGAGCAACAGCAGGAGGACTTCATCCACACGACGGGACTTGTGGGCAGTGAACAGTGATAGTCAGCTGTAGGCCAGTTGGCTTTAAAACCTCGCTCCACTTAAAGGAAATAAAAAAAAATGATGTCCAAACAGGCCGCTGTCCCTTCAAGCCTCAGTGTCCTTGTCTGTAGACACTGGGGTCGTGAAGGTTTGGCCTCCAGGTCACTGTGAGGGGCAGTGGGATACACAGACCCAACCCAGAACCTATCAGTGCCAGTGGTTGGTGTCATTGCACTGTGATGGGACCTGCCTGTTGTCTGTCCCTGTCACAAGGACACACATGCGCACACAACCAACATACCACATACAGTGGAGTGGTCCTAACGTGTCAAGACACACTGAATCCTCGGGGATGGGTCTTGTTTTCTTGCACCTCTGGCAGCCTTGGGTGGACCACTCTAAATACTCCCCTCCTTCCAACAGTGCCTGCATAGAGGGGGTGGCTTCTGTCACTGCAAAGCTTCCAGGTGGGGGAGGTGGGTCTCAGCCTCCCCAGTATCCTGGGGATCTGCCTTCGTGGCCTGTGGGTGCTGAGGTCTGGGTGGAGACACACACGTGCCGTTCCTGTAGAAGACGGGAAATCAGAGGGGGTTGTCTTACAATTGCACAACTAATGTTTCCTGATGCCCACAAAAGTGCATGCACAGCCCCCAATTTAGGAAAGTGTGTAACTCCAGGAGATCCTACCCTGCGCTCCGCAGGCACCTGGCCACACATGCATGTTTGCAAAGATTGCGCTTCACTGAGCCCTCCTGCAACACACCATTTCCTGGATCCTGTCGGTTCCCCAGAGGGACCCTGGTGGGTCGCTGTTTAAATGAGGAGAAAATTGGTTATAAATCAACTTAATTTTCAAAGATCTTAATCCAAGAAGGACCTGATTTTGTGCAAGGCAATGGCTCCATTAAGAAGTACCAGAACTCGTGAGAACAAAGAAATGAATGTGTCTCTTAAATCAGAGTCAAAGAAACATCTTAAATCATGGTGAAATTGCACTTCTAAATGTTTCCTGCCAGCCCTCTCCTGTCCTGGTTCTCTTAGGGCAGGTGGCTCTCGGGAGTGCAGGTGCAGCCTGACTGTTGGGCTCGGCTGCCGCTGGCCCACCACCGCGAGTGCAGGGAGGCTGGTGGGCGGCTCAGGGACGGGTATGCTGGCGAGAGGAGACAGGATTGGAAATGAGGTCAAGGCAAACCGGATCTCGACTTCGTCTGGGACAGTGATATCTCAGGGAAGTGACGTGAGGGGTCTTTGCCAGAGCCACCTGCCGCCCTGACTGGCACTCCCTGAGGGTGGCCCTGGGTGGCCTGAGACACAGGAGGTGGGCAAGGCGGGTCTGGTGGGCGGATGGCATGTCTGTGAGTTCACTGGCCTCTGAGCACTCTTCTCTCCAGGCAGCTGTGTCCCTGCTTGGCACTGACTTCCTGCTTCCTGCCGTCCTGTGTGTCTTGTGTCCCTCCCAGGTGACCCTGGGGCCTGAGGCTGAGCCCAAAGGTCAGGCGGGTTGCAGCAGTTCCAGGTCACAGAGAGGGGTGCTGGTCACCTGGAGGAGACCCGGCTCCCAGGGGCCCTTCTGGTCGTGGCTGCTGGGTTGCCCAGTGCGGCTGAGCGTGGCCCTGCAGGATGCCATAGGGGCTCTTCCTCTGCCCTCCACTCAGCAGGTGTCCTGCTCCAGGGAGCTCACAGCTGCCTCCTGTGCCCCACCCTGGCACCTGCTCTGAGAGTGCGGGCTGTGCCCTGGGGCCGGTGCCCTGGGGCCGGTGCTTGACCTGGCCCTGTGGAGTTGGGGTCGCAGTTGGTCATCCTGTGGGAGGAAACCAGCCCCTGAGGGTCAGGTTAAGTGAACCCTTGACCTCCAGGCTCAGGGCCGAGGCTCTCCGCAGCAGGTGGCACCCTTGGCAGGGTTTCTCAGGGTTCACTCTGGGGTGAGCCTCGAGTTGGCCTAGTGCTTTTCTTCCTCACCTGGCATCTGATCAGGCAACTGGCGGGCCTTGGCCACCTTCTCTCTGTGTCCCACTGAGGAACACATGGATGGGCTCAGCAGGGAGGGCGGTCAGCAGGACACAGCTGGCGAGCCTCCACAGAGGAGGACCAGGCCTGGCTGTCCCTGCACCCAGCCCTGGCCCCTGGCACACACTTCTCTCACATAAACATCGTACTGCAAGAGTGGATGGCACACACAGCGGGCACCTGGCTTTCCAAACCCCCAAGTTGATTGATGTGTCAGCAGCAAGAGTGACCAGCACTTAGTTGTGGCTCCGAGTGAGGCTGTTGCTTTCCTCCAGACTCTGCGTGAACACGTCATCCCTCCAGCCCTGGGCCTGCTCCCTGCCTCTGGCCCCTCTGTGGCACGGGTAGCTGAATACGTGGGTGCAGATGGGTGTTGAGGTGATGGAAAGTCAAGCTGCCGTTCCATTGGTGGAGCCGTTTTGGGGACCTCAGTGGCAGCAGCTCCTTGTGGCTGTCTCCATGGGCTCCTGTGTCGGTGGCTCTTCAACACCATTGGTTGCTGGATGCAGCTGGCTTTGCGCAGTGAAGCGTGGTCTTTGATGGGCACCGGTGCCAGGCAGGCTGGTCCTCTGTATTTGAGCACCTCGCATGGATGAAAGTGCTGTGAGCCCTGATGGTAGAGGGAGGAGAGACCCGGGCCGTGCCCATCCTTCGAGGTCTTATTAGTCCTAAGGATTCAAGTCAGCCCTGCCTTCTGGGTCCCTGCTTCCGAGGCAGCGCGTCCCGTCTGCAGCGAGTTCCAGCGAGATGATCACACAGGCGTCACAGTCCCCCCAGGTGGGCACCGAGCACGGCTGGCAGCAGCAACGGTGAGGCTGGCGCCGAGCAGGGCTGGGCTGCAAGGCAGGAAACAAAGAGCCCACGGAGCGAGACGCCCACCTCTGCAGAGCTGGACTAGCGAGAAGTATTTTTAGAATCAACCCTGCGTTCCAGGTTCACAGGAACAGGCAAGGCAGGGCCAGAGTGTGGCTGGTGGGTCCTCACCATTCTCGTGGAGGGGCTACTATCAGCAACTCCTGTCCACTGCAGAATCCACAGGCACCTCTGGGGCCCTGCTCCCCGGTCCTGGACGGGAGAGGGAGGCAGACCGAACGGAAGAAGGGAAGCGGCTTTCGGTCTCCTGGAGTCCTAAGGCCAAGGACACGTGGTCCAGAGAGGGACTTGTTCTTTGGTTCAGAGGGGTCCCTAAAGGCCGAGGTGCTTCCTGTGGGAGGTGGACAGCAGGCTCGCCAGACTGGTGGAGGTGCTGGCTGTGCCTCTCCACCTGATGTGGCCACCCAGGGCTGAGCTCTGGGTGTGCAGAACAGAGGACACACCCAGATGGTAATCTTGGGTCAGCTGGGCTCCTGTCTTGCTCTTTGAAGAGGACATGGAGGGTGTGCATGTCCTGAACCACAGTATGCTGGATAACCAAAGCATGAGTGTGACCGGGTGTGAGGAGACCAGCAGCCACGCAAGTGTGCAGACTGGGAGTCTTTAGTCCTCATGGCCTTCAAGTGCAGGAGGTCCTGGCTGCAGAAAGGCTCACGGAGCCTGCAAACTGCCCTGCTGGCTGAGCCTGCACTGGGGCCACAGTGCTGCAGCCCCGGGGACCACAGCAAAAATAGGAGTATCACCCACAAGGCCCAGAAGGCGGGTGCAGGTGCTCATGTCTGAGATGTGAGGGCTGGCGCAGGCCACTCTGTCCTGAGTGCTGGCACCTCCTCCTAACTCGGGGCTCGGGGACACATGCATCCACAGCTTAAACCCAGCCACTGAGAGGTGCTGGCAAGGCCACACTGAGTAGAGGTCCCATGTGGTTGTTCCGCAGCCCCAGCCCCCCGCCTGCATTCAGGGATGGGATGGAGTCTGAGGCTAATATCTGTGGGTTCGGAACCAGCACTCCCGGGTGGCCTCTGTGACAAAGGCTCTGGTGGCATCTTGCAGGACTTGCTGCTGGGGAGAGGACCCTTGTTTCCCACCAACCAGTTCAGAGATCATTTTGTGAAATTTGTGAGCTAAGTGTCAATTCCTGGCCAAACTGTCCAGGGTCCAGCGGTCTCAGGGAGCACACTGGGGTGATTCTCACAGCGGCCCTGGGAGGAGCGGAGCAGAGTCTGGGCAGACTTGCCCTTGGACCCTGGAGGTTTGAAATTCTGCAGCCCAGAACAGAGCTTCGGAGAGAGAGGAGACTGATGTTCAGAACTAGTGAGTGCCGGGGATGAGCTGGGTGGAGCCGACATGGGGAGATGCCTCTGAGAGGCAGAGACCCTGGCTGGAGCGTTAGCTCAGCCTCAGGCTGAGGCTCCTGCTTGAGCAAGGGAGGAAGGCGGAGGTGTCCCGGCTCACGGCTCCAGAGTACTCCCCTCATAGAGCAGAGAGGGGCGTCCGGCAGAAGGTGGACGCCGCCTCTCCCTGAGCTTCCCACCTGACACCAGTCCAGCTGCCTTCGTTGGCTGGCCGTGCCTCGTCTCCCCGGATGGTGCTGGTTTGGCCATTTCAAAGTCTAGCCTGGTCCCTCCCCAGCTCTGTGTGCAGCACTGCCGCTGGGTCTCACCCACTCTCCCTCCTGACCAGCCTCCTCTGCAGCCCACGGCCATGCTGGCCAGGCCTCCGTCCTCCCTTGTTCTCTGGGTCTGGCACCGTCGCCTCTCCCCTCCTTTACTCTAGCTGCTCTTCAGCGGCATGCAGAGGAGCCCTCAAAGCAGGTAAAGGAGCACATTGGGAGGTGGCGGTGGACTCCTCTGTGGCGCCCCTGTGCCACAGAACCATCCAGTTCCCTGATCCTGGCTCCTCCCAGTGCAGAGGGCCCTCCTCCCTCTCTCACCTCTGCCCAGTAAGATCTAACTTCCCGTGAGTCTCTGAAGTCACCTTGTTTCCCTTGAGCCCAGGCAAATGCAGCACGCCATCTCCTCCTCCGCAGAGCTCCTCCTCTCTCCAGGCCCAGCATCCACCTCCCGTCTGTTCAGCAGCGGGCCAGCCCCTGAGTTCCCATGGCACCCCAACTCTTCCCGCCCAGAGTCGTGCCTTCAGTGGCGCCTGCTCTCTGTCCAGGGCTTTCCTGGCTACTCTTGCACAGGGCCCTCCCACCTCCACGGTGTCCACAAGCCGGAAGCAGGCAGAACCAATGCCCCCCGGAGCAGCCTCCCAGCCAGCCTCCTCCACTCCCTCCTCCCTCAGGCGACACAGCTCTGAGGGGCACTTCTCCAGGGACTCCGCAGCCCTGCGGGGTGAGCCCAGTTCTGCAGTGAGGACATGTCCGTGTCCACCTCCCTTCCCGCTTCCCTTCCCCACCCCCTGCTGGAGTCTCCTGGGATTCCCTCTCCAATAGACTGCTTGTCCCTGAATCTTTATTTCACACTGTGCTTCCGGGGAACCCAAAGTTTTATGGGGATCCTGTCAGCTGCTGAATTTCCTGCCCGAGCCTCACTGGTGGGCGAGCTCCACACAGCTTCCCCAGACGCATGGGCCGCCATGTTGGATGTCATATCCCCAGTCTGCCCAGCACACGGCCCTCTCTCAATGAGTATATATTGGATGGTTCCCTGGATTCTCTCATTGCTCAGCCAACTAGAAAAAAGGACTATCGTCGGCCTCTGGGTATCCACTGGTTTGAGGACCCATTTGCTCCTGGTCATTTGCACACTGAAGAGGGAGGATGATCCTGTAAAGATGCTCTTTGCGTTCTTTCCAACTGTGCAGGACGTGCTGAGCTCTCCAGGTGTAGGGCCTGTGAGACTGATAGAAACTGATGAGATGGGGATGCTTGTTTCTGAAGCATGTCGGTGACCTTCACACTCCTCCTGGGGGAGCGCCCAGGTTCCTGGCCTTCAGGGTCACCACTAGGAGGGCAGCCCTGCAGGCCGGTGTTCCCCCTGAGCTCGGCCACATTGAAAGCGCCGTCTCACCTGCAAGGTGCCCCAGAGAAAGGACGGTGTGACGTGCTTCACTTCCTTTTTCCACTTTAGCTCTCTATTGTGAGCACATTCTTAAGAAGAAAAAAATTAAGGTTATTTATTGACTGAAACCCCAGCACAACTTTCTCCATTTATTAATAATTCCTCTATTACTATAGAAACAGTACCCAAACAAGAGAATTACCCACAATTTTCTATTGTCAAAGATCACTTGTAAGACTGGGCAGCTGGAGTGAATCCCCAGGAATATTTGGAAAATTATACAATTATCTACAAAGTGTGCTCACGCCGCCACAGCCAATGGCTCTGGCCGCTCCCGGCCTGCTCGACCTCGCAGCACAGACATTCCGCAGAGGGAAGTCACAGGCGCTTTCTCACTAATGGGTAGGGGTAACCGCTGTGAGATTTGAGGTTATTTCTGGCAATTTTGGATAATTAATTCTCTGAAATTGGAAAGAGCCATCCCACAGAGAATGATGGACAGAGAGAACTGCCTCAGAAAGATGGCCTCTGAAGTCCATGTCCAGCCTGGTCTGCCACTGGGCAGGAAGGCCAACTCCTGGGCAGGCAGGCAGGGGAGACCTAGGGCAGAGCTGCCTCCTGGGGAGACCCCAGTGCAGGCCCCGCCCACCCGCTGCCTCTGCAGCTGGGCTGAGGGAGGGTTTCCAGGGTCAGCAGGTTGAGTGCGATGTTCCAGAAACGGGAAATTAAAGGGAATTATTTCAAGTTAATAATGACGACGAGGCCGATGATAACTCCTGTTGGAGCAGAGCTGAAGGGACCGCCGGGCACCTGGGTCCCACCTGTCCCCGCCACACATTCACTCAGTCATCACACAGAGTCACTTCAGGGCAGGACGGGCTGAAGGGGGGCTGGGTGTTCCGTTACCACTGACCCCAAAGTGCTTTTCTGATGAGGGACAGTGTCCTTTATCAAGTGTTGCCATCAGTCACAGATGAGCTCTGGGTGCCCGTCAGGTTTGGGAATCTTATGAATTCAGATTCAGACAGATGGCACGTTCTGGAAGGATATCCACAGCCTGGCTCCCAGCCTGCTCTCTGTCTTTCGGTGCTCCTCTGGTGCCACTCACCGTAGCCGAGGCCTACATCCGTGTGACTTCTGTTTTGCCCCGATGCTGAGCCTGGAGCATGCTCATGTGGGGAGGGGAACTCTCTGGAGCCGCTCCTGCCTGGCCTGGCACTGGAGCCATGGAGCGGAAGTGGGGAGCCAGCGTGGTCTTCAACTGAGGCCAAGGCAGGCGGCGTCCCCCTGAGCATGGCCGGGTGGATACGGGAGAGAAGCGGGGTTCACAGCTCTTATATGTAAAGCAGCAGGGGTTCTGGCTGGGCCACAGAGCAGCTGTGATCTGCTTTCCCCAAATTCCCACACAGGAATTCTGCTTGTCCATGAGAGCTGGGAGGGGACAGGCGGGCAGAGGCCTGGGAGCTTTCCCAGGGAGGGAAATGCGGATGTCTGCACTACTGCAGACTCGCCACACACCCTGGAATCCCAGGCAGGAACCCTTAGCTTCTGGTATGTAAATCGCTCCCCAGGAGACTCTGAAGAAAGGACCTGAAGAGGTAGGTGTCCCTGCACTCCCATGTTCCCAGACGCCAGGGAGGGGGTCCCTGTGTGCAGCCCAGTGTGCGCCTCCTGCGCTCCTGGACCATGTCTGTGCACCAGTGTCTGAGAGCCAGCTCTGAGCCTGGGTCAGTCGGAAGGTACCCTGCCAGGACGTGGCCCGTGCTCCCGCCTCTCCTGCACCAGCTGGCCTCCTGGGCCCCCCACGCCCTGTGACTTGGCCATGCAGCGCCCTCTTCCTCAGAGCCCCAGAGCCGGTGCTTCTCCTGCGGTTTGACGTGAACATTGGAGAACGTAAATGTACAAACGGGGAACCCTGTGTTTTGATAGTGCTGCTACCAACTTCCTGGAAAACACTTTCCTTTCAAACCCAGAGCAGAGGAAAAGCAGTCTCAGGGGACTCTCTCCAGCACTTCCTTTCAGATGGCGGAGGCCGCCCGCCCCCACGGAGCTGCTGAAGTCAGCTGCCGTTGACTGAGTGGCCTGCCGTAAGCAGTCTGGACGGGGAGAGGGAGGTCATTTTCCCTCCTGCTGGAACATTTCATGAGGTCTGGGGTCTCCTTTCTTCCCACCCTGCCAAGAGACTGAGGGGCAGGGGTGGGAGGTGCCGCTGGGGACCAGGTGCAGCGGGAGTGACAGGAGGGATCAGTTGGCTGGGCACATGCCCTGCAGTGTCCATGACCAGGCGCGGGTCCTGGTCTGTCCTCCCTCAGCTGACTGGAACCCTGGGTGCTCAGAGGAGGAGACTTGGTTGTGGGTGCTCGAGGGAAGCATTCATTCAGCATAGCATGGCGTTGTTCTCTGCGGACTCATGGAGCTTCTTGGATCTGTAGAAATTTCTGGAGAAATTGTCGGGAGGCTGGGGTTCCCTGGGAGCCAGCGGGCACCACCCTCACGGATGGAGTCTGCTGCTGGCCTCTGGGTGGGAGGCCGGGCTGTGCAGGTGGCAAAGGCCCGGCATCACGTGCCGTTTCCTCCAGGCCCAGTGACCTCGGGCCAGCCAGTCTGTGACAGGTCCAGGGCTGCCGTGCCCCAGGGTCTTGTGGAGGACAGAGGACAGGGTGGGCTCTGTCCCACACCTGTCCTGGGAGGGCCTGGTGGTGACCTAACCTGAGGGTGAGAGTGTGTCTGTAAGCTGGGGTACCCACCTGGCTTCCTAGGGCTGGGGCAGCCTGGGACCCTGCGTTCAGCCAGTGGCTCGCCCTCCCCTGGTCCTCCTTCCTTTTGTCCCTAGCTACCCGACAGCCCTGGACAGAGCTTGGCTTCCATGCCATCTACTCACCTGACTATGGGCCCCATGCCCAGGGCAGTGTGACAAGGAGGGTGCCCAGGAGCGGCCGAGCGCAGCACTGAGTCCCCTGGTCACCTCATCATGCAGTGGGCCTGAGCAGGCCTGAGCCTCCTCCAATACAGACACCGCGGTCACTGGCCACTTGTCTTCACCTGTGTCACAAACAGGAGCTGCCAGGGATATGAGAACCCAGTGCCACTGTGCCCGGTGCTGACACCCTTCCTGTGCCCTCTGCCTTGACTGAAGCTGTCCCCAGGAGGCAGAGCAGGGTGGCTCTCACACTGGAGCAGGGGCCTGCTCGGCCAGGGGATCCGACTGAGGATTTGCCCCGAGTTCCTCATGGCCAGGGAGAGGTCTGGAGAGG
Organism: Ictidomys tridecemlineatus; assembly: GCF_052094955.1. Classification (NCBI taxonomy): domain Eukaryota; kingdom Metazoa; phylum Chordata; class Mammalia; order Rodentia; family Sciuridae; genus Ictidomys; species Ictidomys tridecemlineatus. The sequence goes on along the minus strand of NC_135481.1, from coordinate 198,268,556 downwards.
CTGGAGGGCACAGGCTGGAGAGCGGTTTGTCCACAGCCAGGATAACAAGTGTATGCCCTGCAACTCCATCCCTCTGTGGCCGGAAGTCCTTGCCTGTCCCTGGGACAGTGTGTCAGACGTGCAGGACAGCCTTGGTGGTGACAGGGAGGTAGTGACAGGGAAAGCCCCCCATATTCCTGATTGCAGCTAAAAGAACGGCCTCGACTGAATACAGTATGTGCCCATGGGGACACTGCGTCGCAGGAGGGCTGTGCGGCCCGGTGCAGTGCGTGAACTATCACAGGCGGAGGGCGTAGGTACGAGTGAGATCTGCAGAGGACAGGTAGGCAGGGGTTTCACACAGAGGGATAAGCAGAAGTGAAGTCCAACAGATTTTAATATTTTATTTTATTAAAAAATTTGAACATAACAAAATAAATAAATAAAGGAAGGAGGGAGGGAGAAATTGCTGGCCCGCTGTCTCTCCGACAGGCCTGAGGTCCAATGCTTCCTTGGTGACCTCAAGGGGCAGGGCAGGTCCTCCTGTCCCACTCCACCACGTCTCTCTTGGGATGAAGGAAGCCGCTCTCTTGTCTGCTCATCTCCTTGAAGGAAGTGTGCTTTAGGAATCTGAGATCCACGCTGGGTCCAGCTCTGCCAGTTCTGGGACTGCTGTGCCGGGCCACCTCCCTCCCAGGGCTCTGTGCCATGGTTCCAGTCCATGCCGTTCTCTTGGAGTCGGCATGGTGTCTGCGACGTGCTCCACTTCTCTGCTCACCAATGGGCAGCTTTTCAGAACTTGATTTATCTACGGAGTGTCCTGCAGGGCCTCCCTATGGAGACTGAGGGACACTGCACAGGTCACTTTCCAATAAGGGACTCCCACACAGGCTTCTTTTAAGAGCTGGATCCAAATGGGGCAGCAAAACACCATGGCGGGGAAGCGGGCGCCCCAGGTTCCTTTGACGAACCGTGCGTGCTCCTTCTTTGGACTTGGAGAGCCTCTCACCGGCACTGGGTGGGTCTGTAGTTGGGATGGAGCCCGACACCACTGGCATGTCTGCCGCTCGGGGTCTGGTTGACGCGCTGGCTGCCATGGGGTGTGTCCCCTCCCACACTTGGGTCCTTGTTTCCTGTCCACCCTTGTTCTGCCTCCCCCTTTCCTGCCCTCTGTTAGCTTAAGGCGATCTTCCTTTTCCTCGTCCACTGGCTCTTTAACTAACTTAGGCTTTGTTCTGGTTTTGCCATCCATCATAACGTCCATCATGACTTACTCCAGGTACCTTCAGTTAGCCCCAGGTCAGGTCACACGTGAGGCAAGGAGCCTGCAAAAGCCCCTTCTGCTCCTGGCCACACTTGTCCTGTTGTCCGCCTTCCACTGTGGCTTCCAGAAGCTGCACAGGTTGTTGGTATTGGGGGTGAGTGGCCAAATATCTGTTTAAAATGTTAAGAAGTAAGAGAGTCTTCCTGGGTAGCTGGACAGCAGCCACCCTGGTCTCCCTCTTCATCCTTCAGATCTGAGATTCCACCCTGTCCTTCTGTCCAGCCCGAGGCGGCCACTCGGCAGTGCGGTTCTGCTGGTGAGAAACTCCGCGTTGGGTGACCTCAAAATGTCTTTAAACATTCCGCCTTTGCTTCTGAAGCCTGTTTTGCTGGATGCAGAACACAGGGTAATGATGCTCCTGTCTCCACGGCTCACACTCCCGGGCCTTGAAGAGCGCTTTCGCTGCCGCCATCTCGAGTCGGGTCTGGGAGAAGCTGGTGCTGCACCTCATGCCTGCTCCCCTGTGGGCCTTCTTCTCTGGTCACCTCCGAGACGTTCCTTTACGTCTGGTTTCAACGGTTTGACTCGGGGGTGTCTGAGGGCCTAAGTGGGCTGGGAATGCAGTTTTCCTCTGTGGACTCATTGAGCCTCTTGGATCTGTAGGATTTTGTTTTCCTTCAGATTTGAAGAAACCTCTACCAACGGTTTTTAATATATATATTTTTCTGATCAGTCTCTCTCCTCTCCCTGTGGGGTCCGTCATGCACCTGGTGGACCATTTGGCGCTGTCTTGCCGCCATCAAGCTCTGGGTTCCGTCTTCCCCTCTGTGCCTTGTTTTGCACAGCTTTAATCTCTTTGTCTTAAATATCCCTGATATCCCCCTCCCCGCCAGAGCCTGTTCTACTGCTAAGCACATCCAGTGAATATTTCATTTCAGATATTGTGTTTCTCCATTATAAAATTGCCACATTTCCCCTTTTATAGTTTCCATTTCTCCGCTGATGTGCCTCCTGTGCACACTCATTATGTCTACTTTTGGTTAAACACTTAAGTGTATTTGTAGTATCAGTTTTAAAATCCTCATCTCATGATCCAACGCTGCGTCGTCTTTGAGAATCCACTGAATTGACTTCCTCGGAGGGCCTCATTTTTCTGTCTCTTTCTGAGTCTCAGCGGTTTCCTGTGGAATGCTGTAGACTAGGAGTGGGTCATGGCCTGGGGTCGTGTGGACGTGCCCTGAAGAGGTGAGCCTTGTCCTGGCAGGCAGGTGGCTTTGTGGCAGGGTGGCTTTGCCCAGTTGTGCAGTGTGCGGGACGGTGTCAGGATGGGTGGAGGCAGAGCGGTTCCATCCTGAGGCCGCCTGGGGCTGGGTGAGGACTCTGCTCTGACGGTCCTGGGCTCCAGGGCCCAGCCCTGTGCCGCCTCCTCTGATCTCTGCTCCATCCTCAGCCCTCCAAGGCTGTCCTCGGCTGGGCTTCTCAGAGCCCTTCCCGTTCCTGGCACGTATGTCTACCTGGAGAGTGCAGGATGGGCAGAGACCCGGAGCTCCTTCCCCGTATGGCTTCCTCTGCTCTGGTGCCCCAGATGCCAGCCCTGCGGCCAGCCCCACCAGGGGGGCACCACTCTCCCTCTGGGCTCTGTCCCTGTGCAGCACTTTGGACAGCGCTGCTGCAGGACTGCCTGTGTCTCTGTGGGCCTCGCCTTGCCCTCTGCCAGGGTGATGGCTGCTGATCCAGGGTGAGCGCGGGGGCTGGAAGGGAAATCCGATGCCCATCCTGCTCACGTGGCCAGACCCAGAAGTCAGACTCATGCTGGAAACTCATTCCTGAATGAGGCTGGAGCCTGGCATCCGCTACTGACCCCACCTTGGTGAGAATCACTGCCAGTGGCAGGTCTTCACCACACCAGGGGGTCTTTCTCTCAGCAGGTCACATGGCACCTCTCAGAGCCTGGAGCGCTGCACTGAGGATGTGCCTATCACCTAACGAGTATTGACTGAGCACCTATCACCTGCCTGGCGCTGCTGGGGCCGTGGCTGTAAGACAGACGCGCCCTTGTTCTCCTAAGCACCTGCTGGAATGGGAGCAGCGATAAGTACAGAGGAGATCAGCAGGGCTCTGGCAGCACCGGGCTGCAGGGAGAACTCAGGCTGCGGGGAAGCGGTTACATCTGAAAGCCCTGGTGGAGGCAACGTGGGAGCGCGTTCCATGGTCTCAACTACAGGTGACTCTGTTGTCCTCCCCTAGGGCACATGAGAACAGCTTAGTTGTGACGGCTCGGTGGCTGGCTATCGGCTCCTAGGAGGTAGAGGCCAGGGATGATGCCAAACGTCCCACTGTGCCCAGGATGGCCCCCAACCCAGGATTGCCCAGTCCAAGGTCAGCAGTGTGAGAGGCAGTGGAGAGACCTGCTGGGGAAGGCCCGTGCTTCTCGACATGCCAGTGTGCCCTCGGTGCCAACAGAGCTCTGCCAGGGCGAACTCTTTGCATTTGAGCAAGAAAGGAGTGTGGGAGCAGGAGGGGGGATTCTTTGGTATCAACCTGGATGTGCCCAGGTCTTTCCGCAAGCCTGGTGTCCTGTCAACACCCCACTCAGGCATTGAGATCACCCAGAGATAGGAGCCACCTGTGTGCAGAAGACAGAGGGCGGCTCACGGGGTGGTCTGTGGGCCCTGGACCTTGCTGGGCTCTCTGGAGGAACAACTGCCCCCCACATTGCTCTTGCTCTTGAGGATCCCACGGTTCAGCCAGGACAGTGGTGTAGGAACCCCTACTGACAGCGTTCTGCCTGCAGGGGACATGACTGAGGGGCGGCTCCTGCAGGAAGGAGTGGGGCCCGGCTGCTCTGCACCAGGCTCTGCTGCAGACCGGAGAGGCTGCCTGCCCAGCGCCACCAGCTCTGAGGCTGAGAGGACCTCAAAAGTCAGTGACTGGGCTGGGCTGGGCTCCGCGGCAGAGCATTCGCCTAGCCCGGGTGAGGCACTGGGTTCGATCCTGAGCACCACATAAAAATTAAAAATAAATAAATAGACTGTGTCCATCTACAACTAAAAAAAAAAAAAAAAAAGACAGTGCAGGCCATTCTGGCCATTCCTCAGAGACCCAGAGGCCAGGGGTGTGGATCCCTGTTGACACAAAGCTGGCTTTGAACCGGGTGGGCAGCCCGATTTAAATAACAATCGCCCGCTGGCGGGAAGCTGCTGCGCTGGCTTCTGAAGTGAGAGCAGCCTGCTCCCTGCAATTGCTGTCAGGTTTGAAGCAATCCTCCTTTCAGAACTGCCTCTTAATGCAACCGTGAAAATTGTTACCAAGCAACACGCAGCCTGGAGTGGTGAGAATTCGAGAGTGACTGACGCGAGACAAGACGTCTCCTCCAGAGGAGGCTGCCTCCCGCCAGGCTGCCAGGCCCAGGGATGCCAGCTGCTCTGGCTGAGAGTGGGGGTGGGGTGCCCTCGGGCGAGACCGCCACGCTGAAAATAAATAAATAACACCGCGTCCTCTCCCACCAGGCGGCTCTCTGTGGGTCTCTCTGTTTGGCTGCTGAGGTCTGCCTAAAGGCCTGTGTCCGTTTCTTTGTCTGGAAAGTTGTGCTCAGTTCAGAGAATCCTGCTGTGGGCCAGTCCCAATCCAAGCCACCTAGCAGGGACCATGGGGGCTGAGCACAGCCCAGTCTCCAGGATGGGACCTGGAACGGAGGCGGTACACCCGCCAGCGGCTCCGGCCTGTCTCTGCTCTGGGTCCCCCAGGTCAGCCAGTGCTGCAGGAGGGCCATTGGCCACTTCTCCAGCTGTAGCACAGCTTCTATGTCCATGGACTGATGTCCTTTATCTTTCACACTGTGATTCCTCTCAGTGGGAAACTGCCCTCATTTGGGGACATGCTGTGTCTGACTCTCAGTCACTGGGAACCCTCGTGTGGAGCGGTTTCTTCCTCTGGGAGGTGGACAGTGGTCGTGGTTTTCACCAGGTCTACATGCTGTGGTCAGAACAAAGCACTGATTTGCTTTTCAAACTCGTGTAAATGTGAAATAAGGTGAGCAAGGCACTCAGGAATAGAGAAGACTAGTAGAGCACTTGCCTAGCGTGCACGAGGCCCTGGATTTGATACTTGCACTTGGGGGTGGGGGGTGAACTTGTGGACTGACAGCCACACAGAGGAGGCGTCCAGCAGACCAAACACAGAGCGAAAGAAGCTGGACGTGGACGAGTGTCCTGCCTGACCTTTGGCATGAGGCCTGAGAACAGCCTTGCATCTGGGGCCTCAGTAGAGCCAGCGTCGGCCCCCAGGGTGTGGATGGCAGGGCGGGAGTGCTCCGCAGTTGGGACGTAAGGGATGTGGAACAGGCACCCACTGACCCTCAAGTTTATGTGCCTTAGCACAACTGGGAACCAGCACCATCGCCCAGGGGATGGAGAGCCAGGCACTGCTGGAGGCCCTGGCCCAAATCAGAGTCCCCTTCCCCAGCCTGGAGGCACCTGGCTTCTGTCGGAGCAGCCACCCAGCAGAGTGGCCTAGAAATCCACTGCCCCGCTGCCCGTGGCCCCAGCCACACTGGTGGTCAGCCCTGGGCTTCACCACGCTGACTGCCGCTCCTCCCAGGGAGGCTCTTGGGTCGATGCCTGTGTTAAAGTAGAGTAGACTGGAGTGTGTGCTGCTGAGGGGGGGTACTCTGCCCATGGATGCCCTCTCTGGGCTAAGAGGAGGAAATATCCCATCACAAGTGAATGCCCCCTCCTGGGTCCCCACTGCAGGGTCCCCACGGCTGGATTCCTTTGGCTGGGTCCCCTCTACGGGGTTCACACTTGCTGGGTTGTCATCCTCTGCCAGGACACTCTGCTGGTGGCAGTCCTGGGGCTGCTGCAGGACATCTCCCTGGGCAGATGACACTGCGTCAGAGGTTAGGAAGCAGCAGGCTGGAGGCCGAGTTTGGCCTGCAGTGGGGCAGGGCCAGGCTGCAGTTAGATTCCCCTGGGGAGGTCGGAACCACCCAGGCACAGCCGGTCCGAGTGCTCCACCGTGTGTGTGTGTGTGTGTGTGTGTGTGTGTGTGGGTGTGAGTGAGAGTGTGTGTGTGTGTGAGTGTGTGTGGGTGTGTGTGTGAGTGTGTGTGGGTGTGTGTGTGAGTGTGTGTGGGTGTGTTGGGGGAGGAGGGGTTATGTCGTTTCAGAACCGCCCAGATGATCCTCTTGGGCTTCAGTGGGCAGGCGCTGACCCGAGGGCTGAGCGTGGACCAGGGCTGTCTTGCGTTGTGGAAAGTCCCTGTATGAACATGCCTGAATCAGCCACCAGCCACCAGGCACCCATCCAACTCACCCCACGTGGGACGCTAAGATGCCGTGGTAAGGAAGACTGTCGGGCCTTGGGACCTGTGGCTTCTAGGCCCATGGCGCATGGGGAACGTGGCAGAATGCAGCTGAGCGTTTTGGGCCTCAGCCTCAGAGGGCTGCAGATGGAGAGGGTGGGCTGATGCAGGGCAGGTAAAGGCCACCACACTGGGGGGAGCGACGGCAGCTGGTGCAGGGAGTGAGTGCCCTGTGCCCATCTTGGGGCCTGTGGTCCTGGTGGGTGGGTGGTGGTTTGGCCTCTGCCCTGAGGGTTGCCTGGCGCTCTCCCATTACAGTGGACCAGGAGGACGCGCGGAGGTGATAAACCGTGGAGGCCAGCAGCACACAGAGCCTGCTTGGCCGTGTGTCTCCCTGGACACCCAGGGGTTTTGCTCAAGCTCCTGTAGCTCCTCTAGGGAGGCACATGGCAGGCTAAGGACCCAAGGCATGGCCCAGAGCCCGCGAGGGCCTCTGCAACAGGAGTTCCGGAATTCACGTGGACGTCCTGTTTGTGTTCAGGGTCCGTCTCCGTGGAGGCAGTGCCTTGAGGGAAGAGGGGCGTTTTGGTGACAAACTGCTGTGGACTCCAACCCAGCTTCTTGAGCTTTCTCGACTGTGCTGTGTGAGGCTGGTCCTCTGTTTATAGAAATAATGACCACAGCAATCTGGGACAGATCTGAGAGGAGGCCATAAAATGCCCAAACCAATGAGTCAAGAATGGCAGCTATTGTCATGTTTGTAGCAGTGACCTGTTTTCTCAATAGTGCTGCGTAACAAAGACCCCAATGGCTAATGTCTTGAAGAACTGCTCTTCCCCATCTCCCGTGAGCTCATGGGTCAGTTGGGCCCTTCTGCTAACTGGAGCCAGGCTCAGCTGACGTGGCTTCGTGGGCTTGTCATGTCTGCAGTTGGCTGCAGGCAGCCTGGGGCGGGGTGCTGGAAGGTTTCCGCTGACAGTCTCCACACTCTCCAGATATCCCTGTGTTTGTCTCTGTGGGTTTCCTTGAAGTTCCCACGTTGGTGGCAAGGGTCAAAGGGAGTAAGGGAACACGCCTGAGTGTCTTTGTGATCTCTGCTTGGGTCACATCTTTTGGCCAAAGCTGGTCACATCAGTGGCCAAGGGCAGGACAGGGGAGGAGTACAGTCAGGGACAGGAGTGGGGACAAGGAGGCCTCAACAGGTATTGGTGCCGACACTGGCTCACAGGAGACAGGACTCACAGGCATGTTCTGCCAATCTCATGTGCCAGGCCTACTCACCCGACCGGAGGCACCAGCACTGCGTAAGTTGGTGACAGCGAGGTGAGACATTGCAGAGCTTATCATCTAGGATGACCACCTGGACGTAGACCACAACTACTGGGAGTGTGGAGGGTGGACCCAGGGCCTAATATTGGACCCCCAGGCTGCAGCAATTAAAACCTGGCACATTACAGGACGTGCCTAGGAGACCTTCCGCAGGGTGTCTGTCCAGCGTGCGTTTCTCTTGAGGTTCCTCAGCAGTGAGCACCAGCATGTCTGCTCTTCAGAGACGGCTCTGGGTGAGCCTGTAAGTGCCTCTCAGGGCTGCACTTGGGAGAGGGTAGGTGGGAGTGGCCACGTGCGGTCAGCTCTGCCCGCTGCTGCCACCTTGACTGCTCCATCTTCCTTCCATTCCAAGTCCACATGCTGGGTCTTCGTGGCAGCCCCTCCCTAGGATGGCAGAGAGCAAGGCCTGGCCAGAAGACAAGGGTGATCCAGGGAGGTCCTGCCCAAAGCTGGCCTGGCCCTGAGCCCCCAGGGCCCAACTCCACATCTCCCTCTGGGGGCCACACAGTCCAGGTCACGTTGGGGACAATGCAGTCGGCTGACCAGGTGGCCATGCACTCTGAGGTGACAGGGCACTGCCTTGGAGACAGTCACTGCGGAAGCTGCACCTCGGGACCCACTTCCTCCCCTCCATACCCCTTGGGCATGCCTGGCCAGCACTGGCTTTCACTTCCACATCCTCCCGAGGAACACGACAGCTTCCTCCACACGCTAAGCTCATTTATGAGATTAAACATTTAAATAAAAAATTATAAACACACCATAAAATGCTGATGGGTAATTATTTTTATTTTGCATGTCTTAAAGACTGTGGGGATTACTATTTTGGAGCAGATTCAATTATGGTCCTTGAGTCTGGATGGAAGTGACAGAACTCACCCCAACGTCACTGCGAAGGCAACGACATCCCCCTCCCCCACCTGCACCTGCATCCCTGCGAGAAGACAAGAGAGGCCCAGGGCAGCAGGCTCAGGTGTGATAGGGGCAGCAGGAAGGAAGGCATCTCTGCTGGCCTGGCCCAGGAGCTGAGCATCCGGGCACTGGCTCCCCTTCCTTCAGGGCCAGCCTGACCGGACACTCTGGCCTGAGCACCAGGCCCAGTTGGGAGGTCTGGGTCTGAGACGGTCTCTGCTGCTTCTCGTGCCCTCTGGAGAGTCACAGGAAACTCCTTGAGCTGCAGCTCTGCCCCACCAAGCCTCATGGGGAAGATCAGAAAGTGCCCCCAAGGCTTGTGGGCATCTGAGGGCTTCAAGAGCCTGAGGTCCAGCAGCCCCCATAGTGTTGGCCATGCTGACTTCCCCGCCTGCAGCTTCCTTTGCTGGTTTGTGAATATACAATGTAATTTAAAAATAATAATAAATAAAGGTGTAAAGCCTTCCTTTACAGTGGCTGCAATTGCAGATTTGCTCAGTAACTAATCAAAGGCAGAAGCAGAGGTTGAGACCCAGGGCAGTGCCATACCAGCCTTCTGACTCCCAAAGCCACCTTCCATGGAGCCCGAGGCTGCTGGATGCATGCTCTGTCCCACCCTGGGAGTCCATCCGTCTGCCTGTCTGTCCTTCCCCGGCTTTTCACCACTAACCCAGAGCAGGGGAGGTGCTGCTGATGGCTCGGCGCCTGAGCCCACTGGGCCCCTGAGCATCTCTCCTGTGTTTCCACACCCAGCTCTGTGGCAGGCGGGGCAGGGCAGGGGACCAAACAGAAGAAAGTGGGGACCAGTCCACCTGCTCTGTGTGGCTCCAGTGGCAGGCTGCAGTGCCGGGCTCAGATGTCACTGCTGTTTTCCCAGCTCCTGATCCCAGCTCGGGGGCCACTCAGGCAACAGTGCATGTCGAGGCGCCGGGTGCACGCAGTGGGAAGAAGATGCAAATCCCACTCTTGAAGTCATCATCCCATTGGTGACATTGCCTCCGGTTGCCATGGCGATGACTGTGTTATCAGAGGATTATCATTCCCCACGAAGAATGGGTGCGAAGAGCAGACCAACAGGAAGGAATGCAAGACTGTGTGAAAACCGTCACTCGGAGGCGCCCACAGGAGCAGGTGTGCGCAACGACAGCTCCGTGACAGTCCTCACGCTGAAAAACACGCTTCTCAGGTTTTGAGTTCAAAGCTTGTTTTAGGACAAAAAAAATAAGCCTTCATAACAAAAGAACAAAAACAGGAAATTTAATGAGAAACATGACAGACGACAAGAAGAGCAGAGGAAACACAAAAGTTGAAAAAAGGCAGATAACAGAGCAGGAAAACATTAAATGGCTTAATGAAAGGGTTACTTTGGAAAGAACACAACCAGGAGAAAAAAATATTTTAATTATTTACCACAGTGGGAAGGAGGCCTGCTGTCACCCATAACAAAGCCAACGACCGCGTCAGAGCACCTGTGGAGGGACGGAGTTGGAGGGCTGTCTGTGAGTTGTCTCCCTCGGGAGCTGCAGTCTCCTCCCTGACCAGGCTGGAGGTCACCTGATGATGTAGCAATCTAGCTCAGCTTAACGTTAAATAGAAACCAAACCTCTAAACCGTTATGTAAAGTTGCAGAGGTGACGAGGCAGCGGCCCAGGCTGCAGCCCTGTGCTGCCGGAGAGTGATACTGCATCTGGTCCTTGAGCTAGACCCCAGGTGGCCGCCTTCAGGGAAACCTGCTGGTCAGCTGAGCTGGAGATGGGTTACACGGGGCCACTGTCAACACGAGGGTCCTTGCAAGAGGGAGACAGGTGTCCGAGGTGGCACGTCAGGGGAGATGATTGCAGAAAGGGGCAGATGTCACCGCTGGTGTGAAGATGGAGGAGGGGCCTGGGAGCTGCACAGGTCAGGAGCGGGCCTCCACCCGGAGCTTCCAGAAAGAGCCAGCCCTGCCCCTACCTGGGCTCCCTTCCAGCAGGAGACGCCAGGTCAGGCTCTGACCTAGACGGTAAGAGAAGGTGCCTGTGTTTTGCCACTAGGTTTGGCGACCTCTTACAGCAACAGTAGGGGTCTGCTAGGGGGACAGGGGAGCACACCTGGAGCACTGGAGACAGGGACACCCAGGGGAGGAAGCCCTGAGACTGAGCCATCTGCACCCGGAAACCAGGAATTCAGACAGGAACCTGACATACACACACCTATCGCTCTCCCTGGGCTCCCAAGACCCAGTCTGCCTCCTCCCAGGGAGTGCTGTCCTCCCACCAGGTCCCAGGGATTAGCATCAGAGCTGAGGACAGGGCTGGGCCACGGCCTTGGGAGCTGGAGGGCTGGGCTCTGGGAACTCACCTTCCACCCTCCCTGGGGCTGTGCTGGACCCGCGGTGAGCTCCACCCCCCCCAGCTCTGCGGCCCCACTCCGTCCCCCTCCCGACTCGTCCCTTGGTGAGTGTGGGCAGCCAAGGTTCCTTGTGCACCAACAACAGGCACGGTGCTGTTCTGGGCTGTCACGGGCGAGATGGCCTTGTCCCATCTGGGCACCATGAGAGGCTCAGACCCTCCTTCCCCCTCTGTCCAGGCGAGGACACTGAGGCTGGTGGTGTGGGAAGATTTCAGGCCCTGAGCTCCTGCTCTCCGGGGGAACGGGGCCTGGGTCTGCCCCTCCCGCACTCTGAGCTCACAGCAGGCACCATGGAGGTGGGCCCCACGAATGGACCCCAGTTGTAGAGGCCGGGCCTGGCTTGGCTTCAAGGGCAGATCCCTAGTTACAGGACAGAGCTGCCTCTGGAGGAAAGGAGCGGGGCCACTCTGTGCAAGGGACACGCTTGGATGCTTTGGAACTCAGGCCCCTCTCACTGGCCTCCACTTAACAGCTGGGAATGTTCAGAATTTGACTCTTGTCCTTCCTCCAGGCCCAGAAAAGGCCACCCCACAAATCAGGAGAAATGTGGAGGAACATGCAGCCTACTCAGTGACCGAACCTTGCTAGATCCAAGGGGACCGGCCACCCCAGCTCCCTTTGTCCCATCTGCATCAGAACATCTGCATCAGGCACCAGAACTTGAAGGACCGCAGGCAGGGCCGTCCGTGACGCAGGCTCAGGTTCCCCGGTAGTCTTCCGGGACCAACCTGGAGCATTTTGCACTTGGCCATCCCGAGAGGGTCTCGTCAGGCAGAGTGTGAGAGCTGCTCTGTTCATCACCTAATGGACGGCAATTAATTGAGGAAAGGGAAAAAGGCCCAGAAGAAGGAGAAAAACACCAGGGAAATGAAGATGGATTGTTAAATTGAGCGCGGCGAGGCGGCCATGGAAGTATCATATCTCTCTGCTCCGACGACCTCGGTTAATATGCAGCGATCAATCACGCCATCGGGGGCATCTTTAGCTACCAGCTTATCAATACGGGTGGCTTGATGCGGACGGTCCTGACGTGTTCCCAATACAGAGCAGAAAGGCGGCCGGCCGCCCCTCACTGCTGAGCGCCCATGCCCACACTGGCAGGTCGATGCGAGTCACAACACCCTCTTCTGGAATCCACTCTCCGATGACAGTGATTAAGCCGGAGCTGGCCTGGCCGAGCCCAGGACTATTCTACAGCAAACAACTACCTCATCGATCAGCACATTTTATTTGTAATATTCAGGGATTAGCTACGCTCTCAAAATACCCGTTGCCACGTGCATATGAAATGAGAGCTGCCCAGGACCCGGCACTGCGCGGCTCGGCCACCAGATGGGGAGGGACTATCGTGCACGGAGGGCGGGCTGGACTCCCCAAGTCTTGGTTGGGTCCCCATGTGTGTCCCTGTGAGCTGGAGGCTGACTATGCCCCTGGAGGGGCACATTCTCTCACCAGAGCCACAGCCTGCCTTCAGGCTGCAGCTGCAGACCATTCTCCCGAGGTCAGCGGAGGTGGAGGAAGTACCCGGGGCCTCTCCCACCTCTGCCTCCTTTCTCTCCCGTAGGAGTAACGAAGACAGCCACCTTCACATGCTCAGCCATGTGCCTCGTATGCCCTGGACTCCAAGCCCTCCTGGGAAGGAGGAGGGGACCAGGGCACCTGGGCTGGATGCCCAGACCCAGTAGTGGTGACCATGTGACCTCATCTAAGCCAGGGAGACCCTGAACTTTGCTTGGATCATGGGGACAGAGGAATATAGCTTTGTGTTCTGTCAGCTGGACCTGGTCAAGGGGGCCGGGAGCTACCTGTTCACCAGGTGGCCTGAGAAGGAGGCTGGGGCAGCTTGGAGGCCCAGGATTGGCCCTCCCTGAGGCAAACAAGCTCCTCTTTTTGACTCCCCAGCCCCAGGGCCAATGCCCCCACCCTGGCCTCTTGTCTTTCCCACCCAGCCCTGCCTGTAGGTGCTGCCTCCGCCGCTGCAGGTCAGCAAGATGGTGCTGCACACACCGAAGCCTGCTGGGCTCTGAGCTGAGGACCCAAGGCTGTCCAAGGTGCCCTTGAGCAGGATCTTCATGTGGGATGGACAAGGGTGGTCCTGACATTGCAGAGAAGGTCTGAGGGTTCAGCCTGCTGTCTGTGGAGTTTAGGGGGAGCCTCTGGCCCAGTGAGCTCAGGTCTGGTTGGATCCAGGGAAACAGTTCCTCCTGGGCTGTGGGGTGCCAAGCCTTCCCACATCTGTCCTCCTTCCCTGTGCAGTGGTTCCTGCTGTCCCTCAAGACCCTCATATTAGGGGCCAGTGGGAGGACCATGGCTTTCAAAGACATCCATGTCCCCACCCCCAGAGCCTGGGAACGGGAAAGGGACTGTGCAGAGATGATGAGCCTTGGGATCCTGGGATGGACTCATGCAGGTGGCCAGTGCCGTCACGGGGTCTTCCTGAGCAGTGGTCGGAGGCAGAATGGCAGGGGAATTCCGAGTCTCCACTCACCGTTGCTGGCTTTGGAGACGGGGGACACGTCCAAGGTGAGGAAGGCAGGTGGCCTTGTAGGCTCAGAAGGGAAGGGTGGGGACGCTGCAGAAGGAGCCCCGCGGAGCCCGCCCTGCCAGCAGCTGGCTCAGCCCAGCAAGACCGGCTGGGCTCCCTGTGCCCAGGAACTGTTGGAGTGCCCTCTGAGGTCCTCTGTCACAGTGGACACAGGACGCTGTGCCTTGGACTCTGGCCTAAGGGGGGTGCGCTGGTGGCCACTGGCTTCTGCTCCCAGCTCTGCTGCGCGACCAGGCTTCCTCTCCCTTCTCCTCTCCTCATCTGCAGGGCCGAGTGTGACAGTGCCCCCCCCCAGGCATTTACAGAGGGACGTGCTTGGCCCTGGGTGATCAGCAGGCTGAGGCTGACAAGGTCTTTGGAGGCCAGGGCTGCCGGTCTCTGTTCAGGGAGGATGAGAGGTCTCAGGGAGGTGGGCATTCTCGGAGGTGGTGACCAGAAGCCCCTCCTGAAGCCCAGGGAGAGGGAAGAGTGGCCTTGAGGCATGTGAAGGGAGGTATCCCCGCCTCAGGCCCCTGGGCCTGGGCATCCAGGAAGAGTCAGGCAGGAGGGGAGAGGAGGAGGCCGCGGGTGGCCGGTGGCCCTGCACACAGGAGCAAGGGCAGGCATGCTGGTTCTCAGAGGCCCACCCAGGCCCGGGGACAGGACACACGGGGACCTGAAGGGCCAGGCCTTGTCAGAAGGGAGGGCCTGCGCTAGGCTCAGGTGGGGGTACGGGGCTGCACACTGCTCCCCCTGCCCAGCCCCTACAGCCCCTACAGTTTACCTGGTCCAGATGGATGGCCTGGGCTAGCGGGGGGGAAGGCTCTGGAGCCGTGGTACCTCCTAGGTGTGGGCCCGGGCACCCTCCCCTGCTCCTCCAGACCCTGCCAACCTTTCCTGTGAGTGTGATGAAGATCCCTGGCCCTTAGTCGCTGTCCCTGCCGCAGGGCCGAGGTGTTGCAGCCCCGCCTCAGCAGGAACATTTTACTTCAAAGAAATGTTTCTTTCCCGTTTGATCTGCCTTTAAGATAGACCCCACCACACACCCGGAATCACTGATGACAGTTCCCTTGTCAATTATGTTTCCTGTGGCCCAGATACTGCGATGGCACACGCCATAAATCATGCCTGGGACTGGGGCCGCTGCTGGGGCTGCTGTGCACTCAGATGGCAGTGTGGCAGCGGGGTGTGGGCGGCGGCCTTGTGTGCAAGCTGTGTGAGGGCCTGTGTGTGTGCACCGTGCATATGTGTGCCTGCCCGTTTATCTCTGTGTGTGTGTGTATGTGTGTGTGTGTGTGTGTGTGGCTGGTGTCAAGGTCAGCACAGAGGTACCTGGGTCTCCAGGACACACTCATGACCTCTCAGGTCCCAGCTTCTCCCTCTGAAGCCCCAAGCCCCCTGGGCTGACCCGAGTGCCATCAGCCTGCATGGTGACAGGAGGACAGGAGCCAGGTCAAGTGACCGCTGTCCTGGCACCTCCACTGCTGGGGTCTGCAGTGGGGCAGAGGCCTCGTGGCCTGTCCCTGCATGTCCCTGCATGTCTTTGGCCTCTCGTCCTTCTCCACCTCCTCCTGGGACGCTGGGTCACTGTGGGAAATAGAAGGGGCTTTTGTGTGGTTGTCACAACACTGTGGCCTCAGCTGTCACAAAGAGGGTGAGCCCTGTCAGGTGATCCTGAAGACAGAGTGGGGTGGTTGGAAGTCCTGCACGCCCCCTAAGACGGCTCAGCGTCTAGGAATCTCACCAGCAGCCTTCCCCGCCCCAACCCACCTCCAGGACGAGCTGGTCGCCCCTGACCCCTGCTCACTCCTCTCCAGGAGCTGCCACATAAAACTCTCGAATTCTTCAATCTTCGCTTCAGATTTAATTAAACGACCAAGGTCACTCACTGACTCTTCCAGCCAGTTCTGAGATGTGTTCAATTTTTATGGAATCCCATTAAAGTTCACTGCAGATATGTTAAAAACTTTAAATGCTTCACAGAAAGTTTTAAACCACACCGTGTGACTTTTGCTGTGTAGGACAAGGGCACTGGAGACTTCCCGCCTCCGCTGGACTGGAGTCAGGGCTGAAAGAGAGCCCTGTGCCCAGCGCTGTGGGTGCCCAGAGCAGAGGCACGGGAAACGAAGATCCTATTCGGAGACCGGAGGCCCAGCAACGGAGCTTCCGCAGCCCAGCCCCGGGCCCAGCCCCGGGCCTCCACCCAGACCTGCAGGCAGCCTGGCTCCAGGGCCCATGGACAGAGCACCTGGGCTGGTGTACACATGTGCCATCCAGCCAGCCCACGTGACTTCTGAACACCTGGAACGCACCTGGCAGAGAAGTGAGGTGAGCTCTGTGATCTACACCAGATTTCAGAGATAGCATCAAAAGTATGCAAATATCTCATTAATAATTTTATGTTGATTACGTGTTGAAGTGATAGCATTTTGGATATAAAGTAAATAAAATGCATTATTGGAATTAATTTCACCCATTTCTTTCTGCCTGTTTTAACACAGCTTCTGGGAACTCTCAAGTCCCATGTGCAGCATGTGCCGTTCTAGGCAGGTTCATCTGGATTTTCACAGGGTCCCTTTGCCCTTCCTCCTCCCTGTACTCTGGGAAGCTGCTCCTTTTGGGAGTGTGTTGGAACGCCAGCTGTCCCCAGGGATAAAACAGAACCAAAGACACCGGGTCCCTCTGCTGTGCCTCCCCTTGGGTCACGATCAACTCTTCCCCAGGCTTCTCAAACTTACTGCGTGGTGGAAAGACAAGGGCTCATGTCTGCCAAACTGCTGTCCCCACAGAGTCCCATGGCAGCCATGTAAGCAGGAAGCCTGGAGCCAGGGTTGTCTGGGGGTCTCCCCAGCAGCTCTGAGAGTGTGAGAACCTGGCAGGACCATGGTTGGCTGTGCCTTGAGTATTCGTCTCCAAGATGAAGAAGAGACAGTTTTCCTTTTCAAAAAATATTTCCTTTTAATTGATGCAGGACAATCGCACACAGTCCTGAAGCACAGCTCTGGTCAGCTTCCCGTCACTGAGGGGAGGTCCCTGGGATAGAGACGAGACAGCACATCCAGGCAGGAGCAGAAGAGAGTGAGGAGGGGGTCCCAGCCCCCTCAGTGCATGCCCCAGTGACCTCAAGACCCCCCATGGCCCATTTCCCAAAGGCTCCCCAGCTCCAACACGGCCACTCTGGGGTCCAAGTTCAGCACCTGGGCCTTTGGAAGTGGCTAGCCTGCACCTCCAGCAGGGCCGTGGGACCCTGTGACACCCAGACATGCTCTGGGTGAGCAGGCGCAGCTCACACACTTGCCGTTTCTTCCCAGGAGAACTTGCCCGATC
The DNA here is from genome assembly GCF_052094955.1 of Ictidomys tridecemlineatus. Taxonomy (NCBI): domain Eukaryota; kingdom Metazoa; phylum Chordata; class Mammalia; order Rodentia; family Sciuridae; genus Ictidomys; species Ictidomys tridecemlineatus. The sequence continues at coordinate 198,251,529 of NC_135481.1, read as the reverse complement.
CCTCCTCTGGCATCATGGAGGTGTGTGTTGGATGGTCTGCAGTCAGCCCTCTGGGCAAGGACAACAGAGCTCGCTCCCTGGCCACTGTGACTTAGACCCCTTGGCCTCCGTCTCCCACACCCACAGGCAGCATCAGCCTCACTCTACCCCAACGTCTCTCCAAGTACACGAGGGTGAGACAGCATGGCTTGGTCTCTTGTGCCCGGTTCTTCCAAGTCTGTGGTGGATCAGGGAACATGTTCCCGAGAGGCAGCTCTGAGAGCGAGGGCCACCACTGGGCGCAAGGGTTCAAATCCCAGTTACTGGTGCCTGGTGCCCGGCTGACCCTGGGCAGAGGGGGCTTAGGGCATGGCTCCTCCCTGTGGGGTGGGATGGTGGCCGTCCTGGAGGCAGACAGGATGAGATGGCACCAGGTGTGCCCCGCACAGTCAGAGGCCTTGGTGGCCAAGGGGGCAAAGGCTCCAGGGCTCATGGTAGCTTCATTGAACAATGAGCTGAGGTGCCCTTGAGGACAGCCGGCCAGCTCTCCCCTGCTTCCTGTGCCCAGTAGCTGTGCTTCCCAGACTCCCCCTGTCCACGTGCACGAAGACCATGACAATATCTGTCAGGCTCAGTGGGTTGGAGAGGAGAGTCTACCAGGGCCCTGTCACCAGCTGGGGGCCCACCTGCCCCAGCCCTGCCTGGCTGCCTCAGACCCGCAAGTCCTGCCTGGACCCAGTTGGACCCCCTGAGAGGCTCCCAGGTGCAGCCAGTGCACTGCAGTCATTGGGCCAGGGGACTGAGGCAAGGTGTTCAGCAGCCCCTTGTCCCCCCAAGCTCACTCTCACCTCCGCAGAACGTCTCCAGTCCTGCCCCCGTCCCTGGGGAGCAGAGCAGCCTGGGGACAAGTCTGGGCTGGGTGTCCCAGCGTCATCTCCGTCGCTCTTCAACACCACAGGCCTGCTGGGGGCTCTTGCTTCTCCCCCTGTTCCTCAGAACCGGGTCAGAGCCAGGTCCCCTCACGGCCCAGGACCCAGAGTCCCAGCATGCCCTGCAGAGAGGTGCTGCGGGGGGAGGCCTCGGCCTCCCTCCTGTTCTCCTTCCCCGGGAGGCTGCCTGGGGTCCTGACTGCAGGAGGCGGCCCGCATGGCCTCCCAGTGCTGGCCAGTGTCCACGGGCACTCAGCACACGCACTGCGGGTATGCCAAGGTGCGGGAGGCCGAGAGCAGGGTGCCCTCTCTTCAGCTCCCTGGATCAGGGCAGCGGGGGCCAGGGGCGCAGAGGGAGGAGCTGGGAGGAGCGGGCTGGCTCCAGGCTCACGCCACCGCTCCAGTCCTGGTCCCATCTGGATCTGCTTTAATTCCATTCTGTCTGGGGGCCAAAGGGAAGCATTCTGCTTCCCTAAAATAACTGAGCGTGGTAATACTGAAAAGCGCCATTTGCATGTTTACTGCGGAACCACGTGGAAATTAAAGCTCCATCAATTATCACACAGACGCTCTCCTTAAATGTAAACACCACATGCAATCTACTCTGTTTGGAAGTGTGTACACAAAACTGATACCAAACAGTATTAAACGATCATTAGTGACAGACCGCTGAGACTTGAGGGCTGCTGCCTCTCGGGCTAAAGACGCTGCCGAACTGTCAAAATACCTGGCACCGTCCCCCAGGCCACGCGGTGGAGCGCGGTCTGGTTCCACGTGAGCGCCTGTGGCTGTGAGCCTCGGTGAGGGGACGGAGAGGGGAATCTTGTGGAGTCCCTTGGTAAATGTGCTGGAGGCGGTCACCAGTGCCCCCAGAGCAGAGCCAACAGAGGAAGTGCAGACCTGTGGGCTGCGGTGGGCCGAGGCCCCCTCCCACCCCTTCTTTCTGCTCTGGAAACAGCACTCACCCCCCTGAGCCCTCAGATCAGGTCAGTCCTGCCCCACCCCCTCGACAGTCTGATCAGACCTTGATCCGCGGTGGGCACGGGCGTCACGTTTGCATCTACTGTTTTCCTCCTGGTTTCATCCCCAGCCTGGGGTCCGCCAAGCAGGTGTTCGTCCACCCATCCACGCACCCAGCCATCCTCCCGCCTAGGCACTGGTCCGCCCACCCCCATCCGTGAGTCCGCCCACCTGCCCGTCCACCCAAGGTACTTCTCGGCACGACTCTGACTCTCGTGCCTGGTTCCTTCACTAATCAAGATTGAGGTGTGTGGGGTGCCAGGCAAGGGTCAGTGAACAGTGGCAGATTCGTGGCAGCCGTGGGACAGGAGTCTGGGGCAGTGGTGAGGACCCGTCACCCCCGCAGGTGGGCAGAGGAAGCCTCCCTGAGGTGGACATCAGGCCAGGCAGAAGGAGCCGCAGACCCCTCGTGGGCTGGGTGAGGCCAGCAGCCCCACGACTGACTCCGCAGTGCTTGGGTCACTGTCACTTCCCTGGTGGCTGTCCCTGTTCTCCAAGGCGGGACCCTGAGCCGGAGGAGGCTGTGGGAACCCAGCTGGCAGTGGGGTCTCTTCCGGTGTAACCAGAGGCCGTCCTGTCCGTCTCCCCTCTTCCACGAGGAGGGCTGGGTGCTGGCTTCCCACTCGCCACTGGGTGCCCTGCTCTTATCCGGTGGGCTTTCTAGAAGGACGTGACGAGATGGCGCTGTGAAACCCCTCTGGCCCCCTTACCAGGAGGGCCTCATGCTGCGAACACAGAGACCACAGAGAGGGCCACCCCACGAGCCAGGCCCTATTCACTGATTTGCCCGTCAGGCTCTTTCATGCAGATGCAGGTTTATAATAAAACCTCCCTCTCGACTCTTGTGACGATGAATCATGCATCGTGCTCCGTGAGTGTTCTGGTGTCGGGGGCCGAGCTGGCTCCTGCCCTCACCGTCTGGGCAGGTCCCGTTCCTCCAGGTCACCCACTGCAGAGTTACGATCAATTTTCTCTTTCTGAAGACGACTTCAAGATGACCAGCTGGAACCCGCCACCTCTAATTGCCAATTAAATTCCACAGTGCGCTTTTGCGTTCCGTCTCTCCTCAGCACAGGGACCTCTGTCAGCGGGCCCATGAGCCACCCGTGCCCGGGGCCCGAGGTGCTCACTCTGCTTGTGCCTCAGAATTCCTCTCCTCCTCCCCTCGGTCCCCCAGGAAGGGGGAGCCGTGGAGTTGGAGGAGGAAGTGTTGCCCTGCGACTTCTGGAGAGACAAAGGCCAGCAGAGGACCAAGATGGCAAGCGGACCCGTTCTTTCCCTCCAGGTGGCCAGGCCCCGGGCTGCAGGTCCCCTCCCGGCCTGGCCAGCCTCGGCAGCCTGAGCCCTCCTGCCTTGGGCTCTGGGTTTCCCAGGTGGCCAGGTCCAGCAAACCACTGCCGAGAAGTGGAGGCTCCCGGGGTGGGGAGAGCCAAGCCCACCTTTCTCACCACCCACTTGACAGAGGCAGGTCCTACGTGGTGGGTGGCTACGGGTTTGGGAGCCAGGCCAGCTTCAGGGGGCAATGGGCAGGGGAGGGAGCAGGAGGGAATGTTAAAAGCGCCCCCACAGCCTGCTTTCCTGGGCCAGCGCCTTCCCCGGGACTCGTCCAAATGGGCCTCGAGGGAGGAGGACGTCAACCCGTCTCGTCGTGGCCAGTGCCAGTTCCAGCAAGGTGACAGCTAACGTCTGGCTGGAGATGTGTTCCCACAGAGCTCCAGGAGACCCCGGAGCCTGCCCCACCCCACCCAAAGGCAGGGAGACCAGCTTCCTGGGTGGGTGGCCACGGGGTGTGGAGAGCCAGGGCGCAGGCTGGCGGAGCAGCCTTGGGGGTCTCTGGAATGCTGCCAGGGAGCAGGGGATGTCCCCTCCTTTGGCGATAATGGTGAACTTAGTGGTCCCAGGGCACCCGTGGCTTTCTGGAGCAGTAAAATGAACAATTCATCGCAGGTTATTTGAAGGCAAATCACTTTAAGTGTAAGAAATAAAAAGACAAATTGGCAATTGAGTTTTGTGAGAACGTAAGTGGATGATTCGCACTGGTGTGCAGGGAGACTTCAGTCTCTGCGTAGGGAGGAGGGAAACGACCAAATGGGGTTAGATGTGGCATTGTCCTCCTGGGGCTCTGCAGGTGTGGCCCGGGGCTGGGGCTCCTCTGCTTGGCTCTTGACAGCTCAGACTCCAGATCAGCAGACCCAGGTGTGGGCAGCTGTGGGTGTACCTGGGACCTCTACCCCCAACACCTGTCAGGATGTGTGTCTAGGCCTCCAGGGACACTGGGACAGAATACAGAGGTGACAGTGAGGGGATTTGTCCCCAGAGAACATCTAGAAATACCTGAAGTCATCGTGGGTCATCATAACTAGATGCTGTTGGCATTTGGTGGGTAGAGAGCCGGGTGCTGCTGGACCTCTACAGTGTCCACTACCAGCCCCTGAAGCAGAGAACTATCTGGATGCAGACGTCAATTGTCTCAAGGTGAGGAAAGCCTGGGTACAGAGCCATGGGGACATCTGAACCCCTGACTAGCCTGCAAACCCAGAGAGCAAGGGCCGCCTCAGGCCTCACACCCTCCTGGCACAAGCCACTGCTCAAAGGCTCTTTGTTGGCTAAGCGGGTGGACAGATGATAGGGCATGGATGGATGGGTGAATGGCTGGTTGATGAGATGGATGAGTGGTGGGCAGATGTGTGGATGGGTAGATGGACACAGCTGGACAGAGGTGGGTGGAGACAATGGATGGATATAAGTGAATGAATGGGTGAGTGAATGGACAGATGGGTGGTTGTGCAGAGGGCACATGTGGAACATGTGGTCATAGCCTGAGGCTGCCACTGAGGAGCAATGGGCCCCCAGCCAAGGACCTGGGAGCTTCTCACTGCACTTGGCTGCGAGCTCTTTGGCTCAGCCCCATGAACAGTCCTAGAATCGCTTCTCCTTTCTCTCGTGCTTCCTCCTCAGCAGGCCGGCCTGGGAGGGACACAGGATACTGAGATGACCCCAAGGACCCTGCCATAAGGGATGGGCTTCCATGTAGAGTCCTCTGAGTGTGGGCATAAGGAGTCATCGCCCTCAGATGAGGTGACACTGCGTGTCCTAAGAGGACATCCTGGCTCTGCCTGACTAACCAGACAGGCCTTCTGAGGACCGTTTCCTCCTTGGTGGCAGAAGTAGGAGAGAATATGCTCTACCCGGGATTCAGGGAGGGAGAGGCTGGAGGGAATGAGGGTGAGGGGTAACCCCACAGTGTGCTCCCTTGGGCTGGGCCTGGCCAGTCAGCAGACGCAGGCATCAGGGCAGGGGTGGGGCACTTCCAGGGCTCAGCCAGGGAGGGCCAGGTGCTGGGAAGGGGCCCAGGGGCTTTGTACCCCTGGAGTGGCCATGCTGGGCCATGTAGGGCTCACCGCAGCTCCCTCCACCTCCCTCTGGGTAGCAGCTCTGCCTCCCCGTCCCCTGGGTCGCCTCTGCACCTAGGGATTCAGGTGGACACAGGGGAGGGGTGGGCTCTCACTCCACGTCCTGCGTACAGGAGCAGAAGGGGTGTCCTGCAGGCAGCGGGGCCCAGGAAGCGAGCCGCCGGTGCACCTGCCCCAGGGCTGCCCTCTGCCCCTGGCTTTCCTCCCCTGGTGCCGCAGGACCTTTGATGGTCTGGGCTCCTCGCCACTCGCAGGGCCCCCCTGGCCCGTCCCACTTCACAGGCCCTTCGGGAGCCAGCTTTTTGATCAAATCAGCGTGCGAGCTTCACACAGACCCAAAGAGGAGCCCTGCTGGGCCCCGAGCGCAGCTCTGAGGTCAGGCACCAGGCAGGGATTCGCTTTGTGTGCCGTCTCTGTGATCCTCGGCCAGGGAGAAAGGCTTTGAATCCCCGACAGTCTTGGGCGACTCGACCACAAAATCTTGAAGGAAGAAAGCTGCTGTGTCCTGGGCCTTGCCCTCGGGTGGGGCGGTGCCATGTGTCCCCTGCCAACACGCAGCTACTGTGTTTCCAGGTACAAAACTGTGTCACCTTTGTCTGGGGCGGGTGACTGGCCGGCTTCCCACGGGCTCCTTAGGGAGGACTGGCAGCAGGGCAGGCCCACCCTGCCCCGCCCTGTCCTGCACGGCTCACTCTGGGCCTTTCACCTGCGGCTCCTGCAGAACTCTGAGACCCAACAAGGGCAAAGGCTCCTCTGGCCCTGCGGTCCCCGATCTTCCCACAGGCACGTTCCATGTCACGGACCTCCTCACCCACAGCTGGCTCTGCAAGGCACGTGTCCCATGAGAGCTGCAAATTCCTGCAGCTAACTTAGTGCCGGGCAGCAGGAGTGACTTCGCCAGCCCCAGCACACAGCAGAGCACAGCCAGGCATCCCTGATGCCGTGGCCAACACCCGCTGCAGCTGGCCCCAGGCAGGAAGAGGACCCGTGCTGTGAGGTGGGCTCACCCCCAGCCCAGGACAGCGGTGTTGTACCTTCTTGGTGCACCTCTCCATGTGCACCCACCCCTGCTGGATGGACTCGGAGGCCGAGAACCAACACCTGGTGCAGGAGACACGTGGAACAGAGCCGGGAGGGGGCCAGCACAGTGTTTAGAGAGCAGAGGCGGCCTGAGCTTGCTGGCCGCAGCGGCTCACAGAGCTTGTTTTCAGACGGGAGACGGCGCTGTGTGGGTGAGCATTCCCGGGAACTGAACTCACACAAGTGCTCTCCTGTTTGCACAGGATCAGTGCACTGCCGGGGAGCCCGGGGCCTAGCCGCAGGATGATGTCAGCAATGACCCTGAGAGCCCAGGCAGCTGGACAGGGTCTGGACTTTCTGCTTGGCCAGTTCTGCACAGGCTGTAGGCAGCCACATGCTGCTGGTCATAAATATTTCAGAATGAATAGAAGGAACGGGTCCATCGCAGCAGAGGATGGGTCCTGGGCCTTGGAGAACTCCCTGTGACTCTCCGGGGACGTGGGTTGACGTCTGTGGAGCAGGACCAGCAGGCACGTCTGATGGAAGGAGGCTGCCCCAGACCCCGCGCCCGTGCCCGCCTTCACCTGTCAGGCAGCCACGGCAGGAGCCCCAGTTCAGCTAAGGTGCGCGTGCGGTGTGGGGGGGTGGCGTCCTTGCTGTCCTTGGCCACACAGGACAGCAGCTGTGTGGCTGGGGCTCAGTGTACAGCGAGGACCTGCATTTCCAAGCTCCGCCCCTCCAGCCTGGTTACGGCATCTCCCTGGCCCCATCCCCGACATCTCTCATCCTGACCTTTGGGAGGGGGTTCCCCAAGCCAACGGTGGGCTGAGCCTCTCAAGAGGGCAGCTGTCTCCCCCAGACTCCTGCTGACGTCACCGCTGTCCCCAGGGTATCTCAGCTCCTGCAGGCCCCACAGCTGCCCCGCATGGGAGGCTGAGGCCTGGCTTGTGACGGTGAGGACCCACGGGATCCCTTTGAGCTGGCCAAAGCTGCATCCCAGCCGGCACCCACAGCCCTGGCCGGACGGCTGGGTGCAGAGGCAGGGAGCCCGCCCGTCCTGCTGGGTAGGCACGACCCCTGGGGGGTCCAGGCACAGGCAGGCTTCGGCTCCTCGGCACCTCCGTGGGCACGTGCGTTTTCTTTTCCGATCCCAGGTTTGTTTTATTGATCTGGAGCTTGCCAGGCAGGAGGGAAATGTACACATGAAGGCGCCGGCTGAGTGCAGGATCGTAGCGTCAGAGAATGAATCAACTCTGATTTGGCCTCTCTCCTGACCAGGTTTAAACAAACAGCTTCGCAGGTCAATCCCACGATTTTCAGCAGGAGACTCTGAACCAGCCTGTGGATGCTGCTAGCCTGGGGGTCGGGCTCCGCGATGACGCGGTGGGCTGGCAGGCTCCCAGGGGACGGGGCGCCTTCTTGGTAGGTGAGAGGAGGACAAGGGGAAGGAGGTGGCATGGCAACAGAAACCCGGGCAGAGGCTCTGGGTCTACTCTCTGGAAAGGTCCCCTGGAAATTGCCGTGTCTTCTTGCTGATGTGCAGGCTGAGGCAAAGGTCTGGACTCACCGAGACCCTGGGCTCCGGGAAACAAGTGGCCTCTCCATCCTGCTAGATGGAGTGGCCCTGACCAGCACTACATGAGGGTCAAGAAGGGGTCATCATCAAGGAGTGTGCATGAGCCTGGGCTGGAATCTGCTGTCATATACAGCTCTGTGGCCCTGGGCATGTTGCCTGCCCTCTCTGTGCCCCAGCATCTTCCCTGTATGAGATGGAATGGAGGTAAGGCTCACGGAGCAGGGAATGTGAGTGATCCGTAGCAGCACCCTCCACACACTACTGTTCTGAGATTGGCAGGTGGAATCATTTTAAAAATCGCTTACTTTCCCAGAAAACAGGGTCGAAGACTTCGGACAGAACAGTGACTAGAGTTCTGCTGTCCAACATCACAGGACGTAAGGAGAAGCGTAGGGGCTTGTGAGCACCTGTGTGTGCCTGTGTGCTTGTGTACTCCCTGTGTGTGTGTGTGTGTGTGTGTGTGTGTGTGTGCACCTGCCTATGATCTTTCCTCTACTCTGTCCTCTGCATCACATGGCAGGATGCATTGGGAGAGGGCCGTGACGTGCTGGGGATGGGTGCTCCAGGGCGGCTTGGCCCTGCACCCTGTCTGTTGTCCCATGGCTGCTGCACACTGTGAGCCTCACGTCCTTCTGTGTCAACTGAGGGGCTTGGTCAGGCCAGTCCTGCACAGGGGATGCTCACCATGGTTCCTGGGACCCCCTCCAGGAAGTCTGGAGCAGTTGACTGGGTGGCCTAGGATCCCCTGGGTCTAGAAGCTTCCAAGAACCCTCCATCAAGAACATCATGCCTGTTTCTCTAAGGTCCTCCACGGACCTAAGAGCAGCTGAGGTCCACTGACTGCGTGTGCTGAGCCCAGACTGAGCCAAAGCTCTGCTGAGAGGCTGAGAATCGGCTAATTCCAGCCTCACCTGGAAGCACACCTGGGAGGTTCTGCTGTCATCGTGTTCCATGCTGGTGGAGACTGGGGACTGAGCACACACGTCACCCACTGTGTGACTACCACATGAAGGCAGGCCGTGGCAGGCAGTTGTAAGCATAAAACAGTCACATGGGACCTCACTGGGCTGAGACATGTGTGGCTGATGGCTTTCTAGCCAGACTTACATTGAAATCATCTGGGGGCTTTAAGAAACCTTGGCTTCCGGGCAGGATGGCTCACGCCTAGAATCAAGTCAACTTGGGAGGCTAAAGGAGGGGATCACAAGTTGGAGAGCCACCTGGGCAAGTTAGTGAGACCCTGTCACAAAATAAAATTTGAATCAAGGGGAGGAGTGTAAGTCAGAGGCAGAACACTCCTGGCTCGATCCCCAGTACCACACGCGCTCACATACAAGAAACCTCGGCTTTCCCAGCACCTAGGTGGCCCCTGCATCAGCTGAGCCCTGAGCTTTGTGATCTGCCTCGAGCTCTGGGATCATGCCCACGGCTGAGGCCAGAATGCAAACCTGAAGAAAGGCCACTCTGGGCAGCTGTGTGAAAATTACAACCTGCCGGTACAGAAGACAATGTTCTTCAGAGAATCTGCAAAATAAATTCTGTGTCATTTGGAAATATGGGTCAAGTACACGGAATCCTGGTTACCAATACAATGCCTACTTCCAGGCCATCCCTGGAGCTGTTGGTATCTTGACTTAAACCCGTGATATTCTCTATACATGAAACTCTCTAATACACCTGGATTTATCAGAAATGCACCGAAGGCATTCATCTGGTCTTTTGGTGGCCTGTGGAGGAGGGGCAACCACAGACCTTCTCAGGTAGTGAGATAAGACAAAACCCAGAGCCCTCCGACATGGACGTGGAGGCTGAGCATGGGACCCCCTGGGGGCAGGGAAGCTGGGAGGTGGCAGGCAGACCAGCCTCTGGGAGAGGGACCCCTGTGTTCTCACAGCCTCCACCCCCAGAAAGGCCCTGCCCTAGGCTTCCCATCCCCTCCCACAGGACTTGGATTCTTACCCTTGGGAACCAGGGCCCACGTCTTCGTTTTGCATGGGGCCCGCAGACCTCAGCTGACCTTGCAGTGCAGCCTCCCGGTAGGAAGTCAGGCCCAGGGCTGCCTGGCCACGGCTGTGACCCACGCGGGCAGGTGGAACCCCTTGTCCTCCACTTCACACTCCCCATAGCAGAGGGACACAGGCCTGGCAGCCCCTCCCAGCATCAGAGAGCGTAGGTAGCCAGCTCGGCAGGCGCCATTGCCAGCCCACCATGAGGAAGAGGAGCAGACAGAAGGTCAGTAGCGCCTCTTGGGTCCATCGGGGCAGGAGGGCACAGGCATCACTGTCACTCTGAAATTGGGAGGCGGGTACCGAGAATCACAGCCAAGATGGGCTCCCGGAGGCAAGGCTGCTGGGGTCGTCGGTGGCGTGGAGGCTGCGGGACTTGGACAACGTCCTGGCAGTAGAGTGTGGGCCCACCTGGGTCAGAATCTCCCGGGTCACAGCCTTCTGAGGCCACGGCCTTATGGAGTCGCAGGGTTACGGGTCCCTCATTTTGCTGGGTTTTGTCTCCAGGAACTCCACCAGGTTCCCATGGCAAAAGTCCAAGGAAGAGTCCCATGGTCACGTGGAACAGCGGTCCCCGTGAAATACACAAGGGCCTCTTCCTGAGACAGGCCTCTTCTGTCAGAACGCAAAAGAATGATGATAATAAATAAAAATACAAGGTGCTGTCACCTCAGCGGCAGGGAGGCGTCCCCATGTCCCGTCCTGTGGCGTCCTCACTTGTCTGAGGGAGACAAGGTACAGGGCTGGGGAAACGCGTGGGCTCCCCTGGGCCTGGGCAGAGCTGGTCTCCCTGGCGAGGCCTGAAGACTGGCCTCCCCTGCCTCCCCACTGTGCCCACAGGGTCCTGGACAAAGACGAGTGGCAGGACTTGGGGAGCCGAGAGAGCAGGGAGAAGAAGACCAGTGCAGCCGAGGACTCGGGACGGGCACCCGCAGCCCCAGGCAGAGGCCCAGCTATCCCACAGCTGCCCTTCACCCACCAGGACCACAGCCACCGAAAACAGACCCGACCAAAGCAAGACCCACCAGGAGCCCCCAGAGGTGGTGCAGAGGTTGGCATTCTCAGGAGGGGACGTTAGGGGGGCAGTGGCTGACGTAGAAAAGTGGACGAGACGCGAAGCCGGAGGGGACACGAGCAGAGGTGGAGACTGAAGGGAAAATCAAGGAAATGAAGGAAGAGTGGCTTCGCTGGTCACAGCGGAGGCGGAGAGCTCGAGGACGACGGAGAAGCGCCCAACTAACTCGCAGAGAGAGGAAGGGATGAGGAACATTCCAGAAGAACAGGGAGACATCAACATTGTGATGCCCTATTGAAAGTCAGCCGACTGCAGAAGAAAAGGAGCACAAGAACCCCGTGAGGTACAATGGATGAAATGTCCCCACGACGGGTCCCGACCGTGATTCCGGGAAATCAGACAGCCCCAGTCATGAGAAATCAAAACCCAGGAAACAGTCTACGCTGAGGGAGATGGACCCAGGCTGCAGAAGACCCGGACAAAGGGAGGCTGTGGACAGGGAATGGAAGGAAGAGCCCCCGTGGAGGACAGGTGGCCCGCAGCGGGGCCCTCATCGGACACCCCCTAAGGAGGAGGGGGTGAGACGGAAAGTCGGGGGAACCAGCCAAGCAGACTGCGTCCAGTAACATCACCCACCAAACAGGAAAAGTAGGGACTCCTTGTCGGACGACAGGCTCTGCAAGAAGTGCTAGAAGGTTCCTCAGAGAGAAGCAAAGGGGGTTGGTAAGGAATTATATTTACATAAAGAAATGCAGAGAATCAGAGAAAGAAAGTGAGAGAAGAGGGGGCTTAGTTTTCCTGTGTTTGGCTGGTGTAAAAGGGGGATGTTTTGGGGCTGGCCTTGTGGCTCAGCGGTAGTGTGCTCACCTAGCAAGCCCGAGGCCCTGGGTTCCATCCTCAGCACCACATAAAAACAGATAAAGGAATTGTGTCCAACTGCAGCTAAAAAAAATATATTAAAAAAGGGGGATGTTTTTCTAAAGTAAGTAGTGACGATGTCTTGGGTAGTTGGAGCAGGTGGGGCAGAGAGAAAGAATGCAGTTCTGTTGAAGTCGGGCAGGGGGACCCGGTGCTCTGCTGGGAAGGCCCTGCACGCCCTGTGAAGTGTTTAGAGGGATTGTCCTCGTGGTGGACGTGGATCAGTTAAACAATAAGGTGAACATTCAAACATTATAGAGGAGTGTAATTGTGTTCTGATAAAGGAGATATGAATCACACTGAATGTTCCATTAAACCAAAGAAGACCCAAAGGGGTGGGTAGAGGATGAGTGTAAAGAATAGGAGAGTTACAAATGTGGCAGGTATCCGTCCAACTATATCAGTAACCAACCATGAATTGCTTAAATACAACAATTAGAGCACAGAGGCTGCCAGAGTGAATTAAATATATATGTTGTTGATCGACACAATACCTTTATTTTATTTATATTTATTTTTATGTGGTGCTGATGATCAAACCCAGTGCCTCACATATGCTAGGCAAGCGCTCTGCCACTGAGCTACAACACCTGCTCTACCAGATTGGATTTAAAAGAAAATAAAAATGGCCCAATTATATGTTGTATATATAAAAAATCCATTTTAAATGTAAAATTCAGATAGGTTAAAAGGAAAGCATGAAGAAAGCTACAGCACACTGAGTCCCAAAACAATATGGCGGAGCCGTGTTAACTGTAGGCAAAGCAAGCATCAGAATAGGAAAGCTACCAGGGAGAAAGGGTGGCATCAAGTGACGCCCTTACTCCAGGAAGACATGATGATCTGTAAGGTCTATACTTAGCAAAGGAGCCTGCAATAAGTAGGGCAAATCCCTGATAGAATTGCAATGAGAGACAGATAAATCCACCACTCCAGTTGGAGATGTCAGCGTCCTTCTATCAGTAATTGATTGCTTAAGCAGGCAGAAAATCAGTAAGGATATCGTTGAAATGAAGAGCACCATCAATCAAGTTGATCTAATTGACATGTAAGGGATTCTCCATCCAATATCAGCAGAATACACATTATTCTCTAGCTGGTGTGGACCATTCACCAGGACAGACTAACGACATCCTGAACTTCACCACACACCTTAAAGACGTAAGTAACTGAAACAACATGAGGTATGTTCTCAGACTCCAAAGGAATTAAATTGCAGACCAATAACAGGAAGATCACAGGAAAACCCCCAAATATTTGGGGACTATCCAACATACTTTTAAAATAGCACAAGAATGAAAAACTAAGTATCTAGGATAATTATAACCATATTCTTTTACTAAATGAAAAGAAAATAAAACAACAAAAATGTGGGTTATAGAGAAGGCTGTGCTTAGGGAAACCTGTAGCAGTGAATTCATATATTGGAAAAGAAAAAGATTGGAAAAATCAATAATATAAGCTGCATCATAGGAGAGCAGTGGCCCCTTCTGAACAAAGCAGAAGAGAGTAAATAATAAGCATTACAGCAGATATTAATGAGATTTAAAACAAGAGAATAAAAAAGAAATCAACAAAACTCAAAGCTATATTATTAAAAGCTTAATAATATAGGTAGCCTCTAGGCAGCCTAACCAAGTTAAAAATAAAGAAGTCACCAATTACTAATATGAGAAATGAACGCGGGACCACCCGTACTGATCCCACGGACATAGAAGAATAATACTGCAAACAGCTCTACGCCAGAAACTTCATCACATAGAAAAAATTGCCTGATTCCTTAAAAGATAAACCACCAAAACTCACATGAGGATAATTCAATAATAAGGGCAGACGTATTCATTAAAGAAATCTATTCCATTGTGGATGACCTACCGAAACACCAAGGAGAAGTCCAAGGTGGGCTCACTGGGGAAATCTAGCAAACACGGATGGAGGAAATGATATCCATGTTCCCCAATCTCTTCCAGAGTCATGGAAACTACTTCCAAGTGTGTTCCAAGTGCCATAACCAGGCAGGGACATTTCCAGAAAGGAAAACTATAGAGCGACCCCACTCCTAAACAGAGATGCCACAATTCCCAATAAAACATCAGAAAATGGAATCCCCAAATGTACAAAGTGATTACACACTCCAGGTGGGAAGGGGGGCTCAATGTTAAAGAATGAGCAGGCCAAAGAAGAAAAATCCCATGGTCATGTCCGTAGATGCAGGAAGAGCCTGGGGCGAAGTCTGATACCTATTCCCAGCAAACTAGAAGGATGTCTCAACCTGAGAATGCATATCCACAAACACCCACAGCTGGCATTGTGTGTACGTGTGAGAATCTGGATTCCTTCCTGCTGATATGAGGAGTTAAATGAGGATGTTACCTCTTGGCACTCCTGGTTGTCATTGTACTGGAAGTTAAGTGCTAGCCAATGCAAGAAGACCAGAAAAGGAAGGAAATGGCCTACAGGCAGGGAAAGAAGAACTTAATCCACCTCTGTTCATTGATGAGGTAATCACCAGGTAGGAAATCCCAGAGAATGTACCAAAGTCTGAAAGTAATCTACTTGTGTAGCAGGTGTGCAGGTTACAATGCTAACCTACCAAAGCCCACTGCTTTCAAATACACCAGGAGTGAACCATTGGAGTGTAAAATTTAAAATATTACTATTTACGATAACACGATAAAGAAGATATTGAGGTGTAACAAAATGCATACAGGTAATACATGAGGAAAACTATAAAAGTTGACAAAGGAGACCAAAGATGGACACAACAGAAAGACATCCTCTCTGAGTGGAGCAGAAGACTCAACGCTGTGCACGGGTCAGTTCTCCCAACTGGATCATAGTCAGTTCAGCCCCAATCCAAAGCTGCTCCATGAGTGGTTTCTGGAAATCAAACTGAGTCCCAAGTTGACATGGAAAGGGGACCGACCCAGCACAGCCAACGTGCGGCTGAGGGGGAGCAGAGCTGGAGGCCTCACGCTGCCTGATAGTGCTCGAGCCTCAGGTCAGTGTGGATTGGTGAAGGAACAGGCCCAGCAACAAGCAGAATGAAGAGCCAGGGATGGACGTCCCCAGTGCAGGCAGCTGGCCTTTGACCGAGGAACAAAGTCAACCCAGCGGAGAAAGGGCCTCTTTCTAACCACTGGTGCTGGAACAGCTGATGCCCATTTACAAGAAGGGAGCTTAGACACCTGCCTTACACCTGGAGCTGAGCGCCAGGGGTCACTGACCTTCATGTTGGACCCAGGGCCTGGCCTGGAATAACGGCTCAACTACCCCTGGGTCACACTTCTGAGCTGCCAGGCCATTTCCTCTTCTTTTCAAAACCCCCCCGGGGGGTCTCTCACACCACAGTCCTTAGCCACCGTGGGTGGGGGGTTGGCTGGCCAAACTGTTGCTCCCTAAGGCAACGAAAGCCTGCTGGGACACGTGGCAGGTGACGGGCCTGGTGGACATGTGCATTCCTGGGCCAGCTCTCCAGATCCCAGAAGGAACCAGGCCAGGAGCAGAAGCTCTCGAGGAAGGGAAGAGAAGCCCAGAGGCAGAAGAAGAAAAGCGTCCACTCCGACCCGGAAGCCCAAGGACAGCTCCTAGGTGGACACACAGGCACTCGGGAGCTGTGTGGAAGGCCCTCCTGCTCCCTAACCCCCAGGGGCCTCTACAGGTGTCATGGTGCCTCCCACTCTCTAGGTGACCACTGGACAGTGGTGCACGTCCTGCTTCCTGCAAGGGGGTGGAGACCAACTCAGAAGTCAAACAAGTCCTTCCCCCGACACCTCTGCCATTCCACCCCGTCCTGGGGACAAGCCAAGCAGGGTGGGATGGGGTAAATAGGCACCCATGTGGCACAGAGCCCTGGGCCCAGGAGGAGGCTGGATACTGACCATCAAAGGACAGTCCTTCACGTGGGATTGGAAGGATGGCTGGTGCGAGGGGATCCAGGAATGCAGCTGGGCATAGCTCCGTGCCTGCTCCCTGCCTGGACAGGTTTGCTTCACAGCCGGTCAGGCCAGTCAGGCCCTTTAGGAAGAGAGCTTTGGTGGCACAGTGGACGCCGTGTGGCTTAGCTATGGCTGTCCAGGGCTCCCTCTGCCCACCAGGCAGGTTGGATGAAGTCTCACTGCCTTCTCTCCCTCTCTCCTTTGTTTCTGTTCTCTTTCTCTCCCTCTGTGTCTCTCCATCTCTTCCTCCACCTTCCTTCTGTCTCTGTCTGTCTCTCCTCCCTCTCTCCCCCTCTCCCCCTCTTCTATGGGTGGCCTGGTACATACCAGGAAGCCTGGCCACAGAAGCCCAGACGAGAGGGTCCCTGCAGGAGGGGCACATTTACTCACCTGGACAGAGGACAGAGTTACCTGTGAGGAAGGGCTTCTCTGGGCAGCCAGAGACAGGGATGCAAAGCAGCACAGGGGGTCTGGGGACAGGGGGAGCAGGTGCTGGCCTCCAGGACACCTCTGGATTCTGCCTGAAACAGCTAGGCCTGGACACCGGGGCAGAACACGGAGGCCTGGACAGGATGCAGGAGGCCCTAGGTCAGCAAAGCTCCGAGGGCCTGTGTGTCCACCTAGGAGCTGCCCTTGTTCTGCCCATAGAACCCTCTGCTGCAGCTGAGCAGCAGCCGTGGGTCAGGAGGGACAGCCCTTGCCCTCAGCTTGCCGTGTTAGTGCTTGGATGCTGCTGGGAGCCTTGGCGGGAACCTGGGGATGTTTAGTTTTGGAGTTTTCCTTCCTCCCACCAGGAAGGGAAAACGAGCAGCCGCCCAGTCCTGAGCTGTGTGGCCCTTGCTCCAAGGAGCTGGCCAGCACTGACAGCTGAGCCATGTCACTTCTCTGTTCAACACGAAGGAGGACCATGTCCAGGGGCCTCCAGGCAAACAGGGTCGCTGCCCTCAACCTGTGTGACTGTAGTCTGTCAGTCACAGTGTTGTCCCCTTTCTGTCCAGCTTCCTCAGAGGTTCCCAGTCACTGAACGGCCCCTTTTTGGACAGCACACCAGAGCCAGGCCACTTCCTTAGACCCCCCTGAGCCCCCCAGAGCCCCTCCTACTGCGCCATGTCCTTCTCATCCCCTGGCTGTGGGGTCAGTGAGCCAAACGTGCCCACTGCGGAGTGCACGGCCTTCTGTGGGCTGAGATGGACGTGCTGTCCTCGCTGGCAGGGACAGGCCAGCAAGGGGTGGGCCCACAGGCCTTCCTGCTGTGGGACTTTGCACAACAGAAAGTAGAAACGTCCTAGGGGCGCTTTTGCTCCTGAGGGGGGCGAGAGCGTGAGCTGCTGGTTGGATGGTAGGTGGCCAGAGGGGGCCAGAGGAGGGGCCCAGGAGAGGGCCAAGGGGGGACAGAGAAAAGAGAAAGGGAGGGGATAGGAGAGACTAGACACTGGCAGAGACAGAGAGAGAAAGCTGAAGGTGAGAGACATCACTGGGCAAGAAAGTGGGATGGGCTCAGGGAGGGAGAGGGCGTGAGTGTCCCCTGACCCTGCCTAGTGGACCCTGCAGCAGCAGGACTCTGGGTGTGAGAGGTCCCTGGCATCACGGCTCCCGTCCTGGGCCAACGTGATTCTGTGACCTCTGAATGACATAGTGGCAGTGGACCCTTGCTGGCCTGGACAGGGCACAAGCCAGTTGTGACCAGTGAGGACAATTTTCTTTGCTTTTCATGAGACCCTGTGACCCCTGTAAGTCCTCAGGTTGGAGCAAGGTCTCAGAATGGCTGAGCTTGAATATGATCAGGTTTGATGAGCATCTGAGAGCACAGAACGTCACTGGTGTCTGCCGGTGTCCCTGGCAGAGCAATAGAACAGGTGACTGACCCAGGGGCCAAGCAAGGCCACGATTCAGAAAAGAGGCCCTGGCTCTCCTCTGCAGAGGGGGAAAGACCCTTTGTGTCAAAGCTGTTTTGACAGTCGTTAGATCTCACAATGAATCCATCTCCCGAGCAGACGTTCGAACGGGCTGGAGGTGTTAGTGCGTGGCTAGACGCGCAGTCAGCTGCGCCACTCAGACTATAAGAGGAACACGGCTGCTCCGCGCCCTCAGCGGACCTTTCCTGTCAACGAGAGGACTGTCTTTTTAAACAGAGGTGTGCAGCTGGCTCCCACACCCCCAAACTCCTGCCGAGCTGTGGGTTCATAAAGAAAGCCCCAAATAGAGCTGAGCGTGAACGGCCTTGCCCAAGGTGTGAAGCACTGGTGCCAAACACATCCGCGCTCTCACCGCTGTTAGTAAACAATGTGGTTAATCGCAGCGGGGATGAGCCGGAGCTGGGGCGCAGCCAAGCGAGGAGCGCAGGTCGGTCTGTTAATACGGGGCCCTCGGAATCTGCCCGGCCACAGGCCTCTTCAGCCCGCGAGCCCGAGTGCTCCTTGTTTGAGTTCAGCAAACTGGGATGACCCAGGTGTGTCAGTAGGTGGCTTCCTGGGGTCAAGTTCAGGGGACTTTGCTGTAAGCTTGAGGACAAGAGGGACACAGGACTGGGGCTGTCACGCTGTTGGTCCCGCTAGCCGCCTGAGCTGCTGTTGTGGGTGATGCACACAGTCCAGAGAGACCTGGGACGTGTCTGTCACAGGTGTCCCCGGACATCTGCAGAGCACCTCAGACCTGGCCAGAATTCCACTCCCTCGGCTCTACCTGGAAAGGAATCGTGTTTATTATTTGGAGATGAGGGGGGGTGAGAGAGGAGAGAGAGGGGTCAGCAAAGGCCTGGCTGAGGTTAGAATTCCCTTGTCTTCCCCCCAATTCTGAGATGCAAGTTACGTTTTGCAGAGTGAAGGAATAAAGTCACACTGGCTCTTTAACACAATGCTTTCTCTGAAAATTAATGTGCACCGAGTGAGGGTGTGTAACACGCCACCCGGAGTCCTCCGTCCCAAGCTGGCACAGCCTCTTACCTGGCTCACCCTGACAGGTGGCCACCAGCTTAGGCGTGACAGCCCCAGGCTCCTGTATCCCTCTTGCCTTCTCACTAAAAGCAAAGTCCCCTGGGACTTGACCCCGGGAAGCCACCTACTGACACACCTGGATCATCCTGGTTTGCTGAACTCAAACAAGGAGCACTCGGGCTTGCGGGCTGAAGAGGCCTGTGCGGGGATGTGGCCGAGCAGAATCCGAGGGCCACAGGCAGAGGCAAGGTCACTTAAAGGTCAGTACTGCCAGGTGGCATCCAGGGCACCTCAAAACCATTGCTGGGTTTACGTTTCTGGAAATATTTTTCATTATTCATATTTAAATTATGTTCCTTTGAGGAAGAGATAAAAGCTGGAAATTTTATCAAGAGACAAATCATGTAAAAAGAAAATCTCAGCCTTTTATGATTGAAGGGGTAACACACTCGCACCAGAGCCAACGCGCTCAGATAGCATGAGGGGTGAGTGTCGCAAGGATGGAGGTGCCCGGGGGCGAGGCAGAGCAAGCCTTCCTTTAAAAACACTTTCACGGAACTGGGTGGCGCAGAGGATCGCCTGTGTCCACAGGTGGGGGTCCTTCTCCAGGCCTTTCACAGCACCATTCTCAGTGGGCTGCACTCCAGGGGCAGGTGTGGTGCCTGTGAACACCGACCCAGAGCCGGGGGGAAGAAGCACCATCGAGGAAGGTCCTTGGGCGTGGGCGGGACTCAACAAGAAATAAAAGCAAGCCTTCTGTTTTCCGCCTTGTGCAAGCGCAAACTCAGCACAAACTCTATTTGCCTGTAGTCCCCGCTACTCAGGAGGCTGAGGTGGGAGGAGAGCTTGAGCCGAGTGTAAGGCCAGCTGGGCAAGAGAGAGGCCCATCTGAAACAACAAACAAACAAACCCCTTTTCAGAGAGAACTTTCATCAGTGGTTGAGCCCGTTGCCTGGTGGGTCAGGGAACCCACACGCACGCTGCTCAGGAGGTGCTCCTGGAATCCACCTGTGCCGGACAGCGGATGGCCTGGATTGTGGGCACAGGCACTGGGCTCCAGGCAGGGCTCTCGCCTCCCCCTCACTGGGCGTCCCCTGGAGCTCCGGCCAGAGTCAGGTTGTGACCTGTTCCTCAGGCAGCCGGGCTGTGACACAGGCTGGTCCTTGTACACCATGGAAGAGCCACGTGCTGGGCGCTCAGACATGGCCCTAGCCTCCCTGGATGCTCCTGGGAGCGGATGGTGAGATAGAGAGACGGAGCTCAGGTGGGAGATGAACCACCGGGATTCCAGGTGGACCCTAGATTTGACGACTCGTGTCCTCGTAAGAGACAGAAGAGAAGACGTGTGCAGGGCGGGGCACATGAAGACCAGGAGTGACACACTAAGGACACAGAGGATCGAGACTGCCGGAGCCCTGGGGGTGGGAGAGGCAAGGAGGGTCCCCGCACCCCTTCCCTGGCTGCCCAGAGCCTTTGAGGGGAGCGTGGCTCTGCCGACACCTCCACTGGGAACTCGCCCCCTGACTGGGAGATGATGGATTTGTGCCGTTTTGAGCACGTCCCCAAGTTACAGTGGCCTGAGGGGACTCACCTCCCAGGACCAGGTCAGAAGGATGAGGGCCATGGGCTCAGCCCCACACCCTGCCCTGCCCCCTTCCTGACCAGGAGCCGAGAGCAGCCCCGGCCCAGCTCCCTGGACGGCTTTCCCAGAGAACAGGCTCCCGTGGCAGATAAATAACCCTCTAAGGCCACAGATCAAAAGCACTTAAGTGCAGATAAAAGGATGAAATACGGCTGCGGTCCCTTGTTATGGGGTTTTGCCGGGAGACAGAGGAGAACTGAGAGACAAGGTTAAATTTTTTGAAAAATGGAAAAGGAGAGGAAAAGAAGAAGAAAGATGGTGGAGGGTCGACCAGTAAATAAAACCGCAGCCTCGGAAACAGGTGCGTCCTACGGCGCGGCTGCCCCTGGCATTCAGAACAGCCGGAGCCACGCCCCGCAGAGCTGACTGTGTTGAGCCAGGGTGCTGCCGGCCTCCCTCGGGCCTGGTTTTGAGAGTTAAGTGAGATCAGTCAGGTTGGGTCAAGGAACAGGGCACAGGTCAGTCCGTTTCAGGGAGAGGGGATTGCTGTGACACTGCCGTCATTTTGACCCAGATTCCATGTTCTCTGAGCCCCAGACGCTCACAGAATTGGGTGATCATTGTGGAAAATATCCTATTTTAATTTATTTTAATTTAATTTAAGAAACTGTTTGGTGCAGCCTGAGATAAAGAAAGAGAGAGCGAATAAAGGAAGTCTAAAGGGCCCAGTTGTGCCCGCTGCTGGACCGCACTGTGGGTGGTCTGACCTGTCCCTGGAGTCCTCTCCCCATGTCCCCTTCTCATTCCTCCCATGGACACTCACCCCAAGGACCTCCCACAGAGCCAGGGAAGGGGGCTTGCCGTCCAGTCCTGGCCTCTGTGCTCCGTGTCCCTCAGGGAGAGGGCGCGGCACGCTGGTCTCCTTGCTTCCTGTCTGATGTCAGGGCAGCTCCCTGGGCTGGAGAAACTGGAGATAAAACAGGCCTCTAGACCTTAGCAGGGAGACTGCTGAGAACCCTGCGGGCAGCCGGGCCTCCAGGACACAGCAGCCGCCTCCGCTTCGGGGCTGGGTCTCTCCCTCTGTGTTTGCACCCCTGACCCACCCTGGTTCCTGGGCCTTGGACAAGGGGTGCCCACTGGGGGCTCTGCCAGCTGCAGGTCGAGGGGCCCAGCCCTGAGCCTGGCCTGGGGACGCTGCACTCTGCACGTGTCCCCTGGGCTTTGGACACTCACCCTGCACTGAGAACCAACCAGGGGTCAGAAACAAGACGTGGCTGGTCAAGGGCAGCGTTGGGATGTGCTGGAGATGCCCCAGAGAGCCTGTGTGGCCAGCAGAGAGCCTGTGTGGCCAGCAGAGAGCCTGTGTGGCCAGCAGAGAGCCTGTGTGGCCAGCAGAGAGCCTGTGTGGCCAGCAGAGAGGCTGGCAGGAGGTGCCCCGGCTGCTGGCTCCCCGGAGGACGGACCTGTCTGCCTCTCATTAAACAGCACCGTCCACGGAGAGGGAGGTGCACGAACACCACCTGGACAGTTTGCTGTGTTTACCTTTTAATTTTGAGGTAATTATAGGTCACATGGAGCCGTAGGGAGCAACCGAGAGGCCACTCGTGTCCGTCACCAGGTTCCCTCAGTGCTAACACCTCGCCAAAGCACGACACAAAACCACAGCGGGGCCACTGAACACTCGCTTTACTCACCACGGTCTTTATCTCAGGCCCTCGACCTCACGTGGAGGCCACCAGCACTGGTGTGTGTGTGTGTGTGTGTGTGTGTGTGTGTGTATGTGTGTGCGTGCACACATGTGTATATATGTGTATGTGTGTATGTGTGTGTGTATGTGTGTGTGTATGTGTGTGTGTGTATGTGTATATATGTGTGTGTATGTGTGTGTGTATGTGTGTATGTGTGTATGTATGTATATGTGTGTGTGTATGTGTGTGTGTGTATGTGTATATATGTGTGTGTATGTGTGTGTGTATGTGTGTATATGTGTGTGTGTGTATGTGTATATGTGTGTGTGTATGTGTGTGTGTATGTGTGTATATGTGTGTGTATGTGTGTGTATATGTGTGTGTGTATGTGTGTATGTGTGTATATGTGTGTGTGTATATGTGTATGTGTGTATATGTGTATGTGTGTATGTGTGTATATGTATATGTGTGTATGTGTGTATGTGTGTATATGTATATGTGTGTGTGTGTGTATGTGTGTATATGTGTATGTGTGTATGTGTGTATATGTGTGTGTGTATGTGTGTATGTGTGTGTGTATGTGTGTATGTGTGTATATGTGTATGTGTATATGTGTATGTGTGTATGTGTGTATGTGTGTATATGTGTATGTGTGTATGTGTGTATGTGTGTATATGTGTATGTGTGTGTGCGTATGTATGTGTATGTGTGTATGTGTGTGTGCACGCGCGCTCCCATGGGGTTTTACAGCCTGTGTGGATTCCTTTGTCCACAGGGTCAAGACACAGAACAGTCCCTACAAAGGTTCCTCAAGGAACCCTTTCCCAGCCACACCCAACTCCCTCCTGCTGCATGATCCTTGACGGACAATAACGTGTTTTCCTTCTCTACAGTTTTGTCATTTCAGGAAGATTATCATACATGTATGTATACAGACATACACACACCTGTGTGCACAGACACACAGACCTAAAGAGTCACATAGGCTATAACCCTTGGGGGCTGACACTTCCTACTCATCCCAGTTCCCTTGAGACCCATCCAGGTTGGTGTGTGTCTCTGACCGCTCCTTTGCATTGCTGCGTAGTATTTCACGCCATGGCCTGTGCAACCACATTTGTTCAATTATTCACCCTCTGAAGGACACTGGGCTGCTTGCCCTGCAGGGCCACTGTGACACTGGGATGCTTGCCCTGCAGGGCCGCTGTAACCATAGCTGCTTTAAAAGCTGAGAGGCAGATTTCTCTGATGTGGAGTTTTGGTTTCCCTGGGATAAATGCCCCAACGTGCAGCTGCTGGGCTGCATGGTGAGGCCTGCAGCTGTGTGGAGGGGCAGGCAGTCTCCAGTGACCACACTGTTACCTCCACCAGCAGGGCAGGGAGTACCCGCTCCCCCTCCCCCAGCACTCTGACACCATGATTTTTCCTTTATTTCAGCCTTCTGCTAGGCGTTGTGGTCACAGCTCTCAGTGGTGTTGCCCAGTGTGTCCCTCGTGGCCGAGATGGGGGACGCTGTTTCCCGTGCTGGTCTGAGAGGTGCCCCTGGAGCCTCCCGGTCCTTTGCCCATGGGCGTGTCTGCTCTTCTCTTCCCTCGCCAGCTCTCCAGTGAGTCTCTGGCTGGACGCTCCTGTCCGTGGCCTGCCCTGGCCTCCGCAGCTCTCTCCACACAGAAGCAGAGGTGCTGTCCAGGCACCCCGCGTCCGTCTCTGTGGTGTTTTGGCTGCTGAGACTAAAAGCTCTGGGCCTGGGCCTGAAAAGTGTCTCCTGCTGTGCTTATTTGTTTTTTGCTCTGTAAGTTCTGTAGTTTGAGGTTTTCGTGGTGTTTTTAAGTTAATTGATTCTGGATCAACTCCTCCCAGGTGTGCGGTCAGAGCGCGGCAGCTGCTTGCTGGTGCCGTCCAGTTGCTCCTCCTTAAAGCTCTCGTGCTTCCTCCATCTGCTTCTTTTTGGAAATCCGCTGGGCGTGACCGTGGGCCTGTTTCTCACTCCGAGATCCCCCTGTCTGCTCGCTGCTGCTTGAGAGTCGGGCCTCACATCAGGAACAATCTCCCCCATTTTCTTCTCTATCAAATTGCTTTTAGCAGTTCTCGTTTCTGCATTTCATGTTTTTTAAGGGACGAAAAGCTTTTCCTAGCATGAAAAACTTGTAATGAAAAAATTGAAGAATGACTTTATGTGTATCTGAAGGTATTTTTTGAGATACTTTAGCATCTAGTGTGTTGGTGGGGAAATCAGGGAAACGTCGATGTTGGAAAGTGTCGGGACACAGGAACCCCGAGAGGCGTGAGGGGGACCAGAGCCGCTCTCTGGGCTGGACGGAGGGAATGGGCAGCATCTTGGGTCCACAGAAGTTAGTGCAAGACACAGCCCCGGAAGACGCCCTCCTCCCAGAGGAGGCAGGGTAAGGGAGGCCTGGCCTCACCTGGGGCTGCTTGGCCAGGTCTCAGCACCCGACAGAGCCTCCCGGGAGCGGGAAGCCGCAGCTGCCCCGGTCACTCGGGGCTCTGCAGTCTTGCTGTGAGCTTTTGTGCTATTTCCTTATTCGATCTCAAAGTCATATTCTATAGTTCTGATGCTTATTCAATTTTTAATATTGCTAATGATTTTATTATTTTTCCATCAATTCTGCTGTTTTCACACAATAAGGTGTTTTTAAATTTTGTCACCCTATTAAATTCTTTAAAAAAAAATAGACAAATGGTGAGAAAAGCATCCATTACTAAGTATAAGCTGAAGAGAATGCAAAACAAGACGGCAGTGCATTCAAGTGCCACCTCCCAGCTGACAGCATCTGACCACTGGGCCGCAGGGAAGTGACGGGCTTTCTCAGGGCCAGGCGTGAGCAGGCGGAGCCCCCGGCAGACTCCGTGCCACCTGGTCAGGTGGAAGTGCCCCCAGGACTCAGCAGCTCTGCTCTAAGGGAGACTCAGAGCAGCACTTTCTCTGGGGAGCAGGGGACGGAAGGCAGTGGTGACACTGCACCACCCGTGGCAGGGACACCCCCGTGCTCCCAGCAAACCACCAGGCTCACGGAGGGGCCACACGCCAGGTGGCGAGCTGAGAACCCCAGCAGTGGGGTGGCCCCCAGGAAGGGACAGCTGAGGGCAATCAGCGAGGGGCAGAAGAAGCGGCCACTGGTTACCCTGAAATAGGAAGTCCAGTAGCATGGAAGGCCACGTGAACGCAGGTCCCTGTCCACCTGGCCAAACTGAGAAGGAAGAGGTCAAAGCAGGGTGAGAGGGGCACGGGAGCAGGGCAGGAGGAGGTGCAGGATGCTCACCGCCCTTACCAGGCAGGCGCCTGCGCCCCTGACTAGGACCACGGCCTATTGTCACTTACAGTGCACCCGTGTGTGGCACGCCCTGGGACACCAGGAGAAAGCAAGTCCTCCCCCTTCAAGTGGAAGAGCCGGAAAGATCCAGCCTGAGATGGTTTGGGGGACACTTTGCATTTCCTCCAGGACCTTTGGTCTCTGCTCCATGCAGGGCCACCCCTGGGCATAGCATCACCAACCAACCTCCCACCAGGCATCCTGCATGTCAGGACTCGGCCGCCAGGAGGCCCCCAGTGCCCTGTGCTGGAGCCGGGAGTTCAGAGGTGACCCAGCTGGACTGAGGGCTGCGACCTCAGCAGCCCACCTGGCTGGAGTGGACTGATGGGTGGAGACTGCAGGTGGGCGTGGTGGGAGGTGCTCATGGGGCTGCCCTGGAAGGCGCCTCTTCCCTGCCGCCCCTTCCCCCTCTCTCTGCTTCCTGGCTGCTGGAGGGGGCAGCTCCCCTCTGCGGGGCTTTGGCCGTGATGCTCCTCCTCACTTCAGGCCCACAGCAGTGGACTTGGCTGACCGTAGTTCGAATCCCGGGAACCATGAGCCCACATAGCCTTCCCCTCCTCTCAGTTATTCCTGTGGAGCTATTCTGGTCACAGGGATGCAAAGCCGACTAAGACAGTATGGTTTCATTTGTGAGTCTTGGGTCCACTGTGCCCCTGCCAGGCTCAGGGGAAATTGGCAGCCTTCTCCACAAGACGACCCCAAGCTCCAAACACAGGAGACCACCCTCAAGGTGGGTCATGGCATCGAGGAAAATCTGGCCGACCTGTGGCCCTCGGGCTGTCTTTGCAGCTGCCCTGAGGCCAGTGGGCACTCACCCTTCACGGAGATATCCCACTGCAGGCCTGTGGGGCAGCCTCTGTAGCGAGTGGGGCTCAGGAGGTCAGGCGGGAAGGCTGGTGGGGACTGACTGGGCAGCAGCAGGACTGGGCAGGTCCTAAGAGGCAGTGGTCGTGTCTGGCAAGGAGGCAGCCCCCGTGGGCACAGATGCTAAAGCCTCCGTCGGCTGGAGGGACCTTCACATTCTCCCTGTGCTGACCTGGAGGAGGGACTGGGTGCCGGTGGGTGGAGGCCACCACCGGGCAGCAGAGAGAAGGGCACACCTCTCCAGTGAGGAGGAGCCAGCCTGGGGCCCACCCCGAGATGCTCTGGGGAAGACCACGTGGCTTCCTTACAGGGATGCCAGGATGGTGCCTGGGAGCTGCTGCTGGCCGGGCCTCGGCTCAGCTTCCAAGGCTGTGCCCGCTGGAGGGCGTGCGCACACTGGGAGGAGCGGGTGGTGTGGGGAAGGGACGCTCACTCCAGGGAGGCACTGCAGGCCCTTCTTGCTCCAGCCTACACTGTCACCTGAGTTTGCCAGGTTGGGTCGACCCCTGGCCGCCGGGGCCTCGACCAAGACTTCCAATGCTTTGACGTCACCTGAAGTGCTGGTGGGGCTATGCGAACACTGTCACCCCTCCAAAGATTTCTGGCATCTGAGAGCATGTGGGGGCGAGGAAACGGATCCTTGGTGCCATCTGTAGCTGGCTGCGGTGTTCCCAGAGCACGTGCCGTGGCCAGCCACTGCTGTGGCAGACAGGAGAGCTGACAAGTGGTCAGAGAAAGTGACTTTGCCCTTTGTAGGCACAGACCACGCTGCTCAGAGGCCCCACAGGTGGCCTTGCTCCACCAGAGGCACTTGGACATAGCTGTGGGCAGCTCAGGATGCCGATGGCCCTGTGTGGAGGCAGGCGACAGTGGGCGGGCAGGGGAGGCCTCTGTGGCCAGTGCTGGGAGGGAACCGTGTTCTGCCTCTTGGTGGACTTCCCCTTCAGTCCCCGCTGGCCAGCTAAGGAGAAGTGCTAGCCTGGGCTGCAGACTGCCCGTGGGTTACAGGCCCCGGGTTTCTCAGGTGGATTCTCATTTTTCAGTCCTGTCTTTTGCACTGGGGGGCGGGGCTTTCCGGAGAGGGCAGGGTGTTTCATCTAAACAGAAGCAAGAAAGAGTCCCAGGTGTAAGTGGGAGCAGAGTCTCCTGATGACACTTTCCTGCCGGGTGAAGAGGAGAGGGGACCACAAGCTCTGGACTTTGGGTAGATTCCCTGGTACTCCAGCCCAGCAGATTAGGAAAGGGCTTCTCCCCCAGCCGTCAGGGGCTGCCTCTCCTGTCAAGCTGGGGACCCTTAAGGACAAATTAGATGATGATTATGAAACATCTGAGGAGCTCATGGGGTATATAAGTATGAGGTAAGATGGATCCTCCTGCCAGGTATCCTGAAGTACAGGAGACTAACAGCCCAAGATGAAAGAGCAGGAAACATTCTAATCCCAGTGAGTTAATGCTGGGATCTATTCAGTAATAACTACTGCTACCACCACCACAGCACCAGCACCAGCACTAATGGCGGTAATAAACTGCTGTTCGGTATCTGCTGTGTGTGCTATATGATAGCATTTTTTTTCTTAATACAAAGGTAGTGCCATTTGAGCCCACCAAAATCATCTACTGAAGCAGGAGTGAATGTCTTCATTTTAAGATGAGGAGGCTCAGAAATTAATTAATTCATGGTGGTCACACAACTATGAAAGTCAAAGAGAGGATTCGAGGCTGCACCAAGTGTGAGACTCCTGCTGTGCACCTCCAAGAGCCAAGGGCACCCCTCGCATCCCTTGATGGGACACTCAAGGACTTAGGTTCTCACGTCGTCTGTCTCAGTGTATCAGGGAAAGAAGAGAAGAGTAGAATGTGGTCAGAGAGGGCCGGAACTCCACAGTCTCCAAAACCTCATTTTGTTTGGTGACTGGGTTCTGGCAAAAGACGGCCAAACTGGTAGGGTTTGTGTGATCTAATGTTGTTCCGCACAGTCCATCATTAAATAGTCTGGTCACACAAACGGTGGAACATTGGGTGCTTTTCCTACTAGATCAGGCACAAGGCTGTAGTGTGCCCTTTGCCAATTCCACCCAACAGTGCCCTGAATGCCCTAGCCAGAGCAACAAGGCAAGAAAAAGAAATGCCAGGCATTCAGAGAGGAAATAAAGAAGTGAAACCGTCACTCTTGGCAGCTGAGTTGAGTGCGTCCATCAAAAACAGTATGGGTTTTACAAAGATGACCATGGGAACAGATAAACGGGCAGGACCACAGGAGGTCGGCAGGGTCTCTTCTGCAGGAATCCTGTCGGCATCTTTCCTCCTGTGTGAGCAGCACTGCCCCAGGGAGAGGCGAAGTCACTGCTCCCAACCCCTTGGTCTGGACAGGTCTTGGTGGTTTTCCTTACCAAGAAATGAGTTGAAGGGCTGTCCTGGTTCACGGAAGCTAGGTCACAAGCTGTGAGGGCCCCATGTCGAATGCAAGGACATCAGAAGGTGAAAGTGGATGCTGCGGGGAGGTGAGGAGATGCCCGGGCACCCCACACACCAGGTGTGAGCCTGAGGAGGCCCTGGTGCACCACGTGGAGCAAGATCAACCCTCCCCTCAAGCTCTGCTCGACTTTGTGATGCACAGAAACATGGGTGAGCCCTGGTGGCTGTCCCACCACTAGTCGGGCAACGGTGCCAACAGCCACACAAGGCCCGTGACTGCTGTGCTGGACAGAGCAGGTGCAAGGAAGACGAGGAGGACACATTCAGGACACTGGCAGGCTGAGAGGCTTTTGAGCAGAACACTAGAAATACTGACCATAGAAGAAAAAGCCAACGTTTTCATTTTATCCAAGTGAACAAATCTGCTTATCAAGTAACACTGTTCTGAGAATAAATGGAGAGGCATAAAGATCCGACCTGTGCAGCGCTTACATGGCACCCAGACTCATGCTCACGTCCAGCCTATATAAAGAGCGCTTAGGCATCAACAACTGGAAGGAAAACCACCCAATAAAACAGGGAAAACAGTTTAACAGGCATTTCAAGAAAGAAGCTACATAAGTTGGTACCAAGCCTGGGAGCACCATGTCTTGGGCCAGCAGGGAGGGACTGGTGCTTCTGAGGTGAGCAGATGCCAGTCTGGCAGACTGTGACCACATGGGGGTTTGGTGAGAGATCTGTGCCTGGGTGGTGGGCAGAGGCACACAGGGAACGTGGTCAGATGGGGTTTTAAAGATCGTCTTGGCTGTTGGGAGCAGACGGGGTATGAGGGGGCCGAGCAGAGTGGGGAACCGAGGTGAGCAGGGGTGGTGCCGGCCATTGCCACAGGAGAGGTGGTGGGTAGAGGGCTGGACACTGCAGGGGACAGAAGTGGACACCCAGAGATGTGCAGGAGGCAAGATCTGCAAGATTTACTCATGATTTACAGTGGTGGACGGGGGGAGGGAAAGGGCTGGGGAGGCCTGAGGGGTGTCTGGCTTGGAGAAAAGGAGCAATGTCTGTCCCAAAGAGAAGCCACCGAGAGGGCCTGGCTGGGAGGGGGAGCTGAGCTGAGACCTGACAGTCCAAGGAAAGGGGAGGGGAGAGGGCAGCTGCCTGTGTGTGGCCATCCGAGTTCATTAATTTGAGAAAGAAAACTGCCCGTATCTTCTCCAGAGTTGTAGAATTGTTGTTAGCTCTATCTTTTTCAAGAATTACATTTTTTGCCATAAGTGCATCTTTTTGCATAAATATCTAAAAACAGGTCCATAGGTAGATGTGAGAAATAATCCACAGGCCTCCCCGTGTCCCTCACCTGACCTCACCGGTGGCCTCGCAGGGCTCCTGGGCAGCATCGCCACTGGGACGTGGGCATGGACCACCTCCACCAGGTGTGTTCAACTGGCGCAGCACACACACAAGTTGTGTGTGTGTGTGTGTGTGTGTGTGTAATTCCATGAGATTTCATTTTTTATGATTTTAAATGTTTTATCTTGATGTGAATCTTACTTTTTTCTGATAATTTAGCAAATTAAGAGAAAAAGAATCGACAAAGAAATTTAATCCTCCCTTAAACTTTCTCATTAAATTAATGACATGGTGTCTACTCATTGATCTATTGTAAAACTTGAAATTTCTCAATTGAAATGTGGACGGGGAAAAAAACAAAAATCTCTCTTAAAAGCTAATGGTATGAATGGATTTCTCACATCCGAATTACTCAGAGCTGCAATTAGCGGAGACATGGAGCCATGAACCTCGTGTCTTGGCTGTAGAGCCGGCGTGGAGATGGATTCTCCATGGTGAGGGCTGCTGCTGGGTCTGTCCTCTCAGCCAAGTCAGCTGTGTGGGGATGGAGAGTGAGCAGGGCTGATCAGTCATTCCCAGGACGGTACATTGTTCCCTGACGTAATCCTGACAAGCAATATGTCTTCCCAGGAGCGATTAGAACGGTGGTGTGATTTGTACCTGCACCTTTCACTGAGCACTTGTGATGCCCCAGGTGAGTCACATGGGCCATCTCTTGTGACATCTGGTCAGCCTTAGGCAGCAGGTTCACTCACACAGTGTCCTGGTGACTTCCTGAAGTCCACGTGGCATGTAGAATGGCCCGTTTCCCACCCAGCCCCGCGGCACAGTCAGTACCTGCTCCTTGGCACAATGGCCCTTCCCTGTTCTCTCATGTGGTCCACGGTGGATTCTTCAAGAGCATTTGAGCTCTGCCCATGTGGCTGATTGATGTTAAAATCGTGCCCAGAATGTGGAGGTGGGCGGGCGCACCTGTCTTCAGCTGAGAGGAAGTTGGGGTGTTCTTCCTTCCCACTCACCTTCAACCGTGAGGGGCCAGGTGGCAGGTTGAGCTGGACATTTTCTTCGGTTTTCACGGAGACTGTGATACCTCCTCTTCTTGTGGCTGCTGCTGGGTCCTCAGGCCTCAACACCTGCCCCTCACGGTCGTCCTCCTGTGGGTCCGCCCTGCCCAGTCCTGTCCCCTCGCTCTCTGTGCCTGCTGCCCTCCGAGCCCCGACTCCCGCTGACCCTGTGGGTCAGGCTGCCCCCTCCTGGAGGGGTGCCCGAGCCTTCCTCTGAGCACACTCTCCGAGGCTCCCTCTGGGCCCGCCTCTCCCCTGCTCAGGCTGCACATCCTGCTGTGCCCCCTGCACCCAGCCCTCACCCTGCCCTCAGCACCTCCGGCAGATCTGCAGGCATTTGTCGGAAAACTGTGAGGGCAGAGATGTCAGCTCGCTGCTTACACCCCAGCTCGCGGAGGAACACCTGGTCCAAACGAATGCTCAGTGAAGGTCAGGGTCCCCAGGACGGGGGTCCAGGGGGCGGGGGAACCAAGCCAGCTAAACATGAGCCCTGGGGAGGCTTCCACCACAGCCCCGAGGCCTCACTTCAGGAAGCCCTACCTGGGCCTGGAGTGACAGGTTCGCGGCTCCCCTACAGGCTCCCGCGCCTTGGAGCGTGTCCTGCCTCCAGCCCCCACTGGGCCATGAGGGCTCCGGTTCCCCCAGCTGCCCCTGCATCTGGTCTGCTCCCTTCGCACGTGGCGTCTGGCCTGTTGGCTCCAGTCCCTGCATCTCCCCAGACGCTGTCATGGGGACCTGTGTCCCTTCCCATCTCTGTCCTGCTGCAGACCCACATCCAAGCCTGGGAACCATCTCCACAGCCCCACGTGGGCACCTGGGCTCCTGTGTCTGCCCAGGAGGGTCTTGGACACCTTTCCTTCTGGTCATGACACTGCAAAGCCAGGTGACTCAAAAGGATCATTTGCCTGGAGCAGGTTAGCTGCGTGCCTGCTCAGAGCTACGCGAAGGAGCGCCAGTCTTACCCCAGCAGCTGACCTCCAGCCACCTGTGTTTCCTCCTCCCCTGAACATCCTCAGAATACACAGTCTACAGACAGCGTTTCCGAGTCCTCGGCTCCCTTTCACCTCTAACCCACACGGGAACTAGCATCACCCAGCACTGCAGGGGAATGACGGCATTGGTGATGGCTGGAGGGGCTCTGACAGTAACAGTTACCTTTTGTGGGTTATGTTCGAGGCTCAGTGCTTGGGGGTCCTCTTTGGCCCCCTCCCTAGGCACAGCATTAACCAGGACAATGCTCACTTTGTCTCACGTGCTGGGAGAGATGGCTGAGGCTGCGGAGGACAAGCCTTTGCAGTGCTTCTGCCAGGGCGAGCCCAGTCCACTGGCCAAGACCTCTCATTTCTGATCTCTCCACAGACCACCTGCTCATCTCTGCTCCCCTGCAGCGGGGCTTGGCCGGCTGGGATGGCTTCCCAGACGCCTGCTCCTGCAGGTGAGGTGGGCCGGCTTTGGTTGTCACCACCTGGGCTTCCCAAGGGACTTGGGCTTCCCTCTGGCATGGTGGCAGGGCTCCAAGAGGGGCAGGTGGGGGGAATACGGGGAGGGGGGGCTGCATTGCTCTTGGTACCAGGCCTGGAGGGACAGAGCACCACAGGGGGGAAGAGGCCTACCTGCTCCTGGGAGCCTCCCTGGTCCATCCCTAGTCCTCCTGAGAAGCAGAGCCTGTGGAGATGCCGTCACAGCTGTCCCGGAAAGTACCACCTGCAGCCCTGTTCACAGGCCTTGCCCCCCTGCCACCAGGCGCCTTGGAGGCCCCCAGGAGATCCAGGGCTCAGTTTGCATGACACAACACACACCCAAGATCACCTCGCAGGTCACTCTCACTCCTGCCTGACCCCACTCCCTGACCAGGCCAGCTCCCTTCAGGCTTCACTGTGATCCATTCATCGTCAAATCCCCACTCGCAGTCTGGGCCGGCAGGACACGTGATCGCCACGTTCAGTGAATCAGGAGGCCGTCTTCGTTCTTCTCCATTTCCTTCTTAATTGTTTGACTTTGAGCATGTTTCTTGATGGCTTTGATCGCAATTTGTTCATCTGTGTAAGAGAGAGAGCGCTCAAGTCTCCGTGTGAGGAAGAGTCGGTGGCGTCGGTACCCGTGAAGAGCGCTCCAGACACAGCAGCTCGCAGAGGTGGTGATTTGAGCTTGAGAAGACGGTGCTGGCGGGGGGCTGACTGACGGTGTCTTAATCAGCTTGTGCATCTCTGTGACCAAAATGCCCGACCAGGGCCACTTAGCAGAGGAAAAGTTTATTTTGTCTCACTGTATTGGAGGTTAGTTCATGGTGGGCCGACTCCAGGGCTCTGGGCCCAAGATGCACGCCAAGGGGGAGGGGCCCAGCAGAGGGGAGCTGCCCCCTCCATGCAGCCAGGAAGCAGAGAGAGGGGGAAGGGGCGGCAGGGAAGAGGCGCCTTCCAGGGCAGCCCCATGACCACCTCCCACCACGCCCACCTGCAGTCTCCACCCATCAGTCCACTCCAGCCAGGTGGGCTGCTGAGGTCGCAGCCCTCAGTCCAGCTGGGTCACCTCTGAACTCCCTGCACCAGCACAGGGGCACTGGGGACACCTCATGTCCAAAGGTGTCATGTCCAAAGCACAGCAATGGCAGGGATGTGCACATGGCTGGATGGAGAGGAGAGGAGCTTCCGGAGGACAGTCGGGAGTCACACCTTAATTCGAAGAAAGAGCAGAAGTTCTTCAAAGAGTGATGCCCCAGAAAGACCAGAAGCTGCTGTAGTTTAGAGCAGAATAGGCTCTTGCAATTAGTTCCCCATTTAGCTCAATAAATTCCCATGCAAGCATGTAATTCATTACAGATAAATATTACCATGGAGATGCAGTGATTACAATAATTTTTAGAGTGTTTACTCTATATGGATGCGTATTAGCTATAGGCATATCCCATTGTCTGGTAAATTCCTAAGCCTCCTAATGAGCAAGCCACTTTATGTTTCTATTCTGATTATTGACTCCATAAGTCCCATCTCACAGAGCTGGGGAGCCCTGGGGGAGCTGGGGACCCAAGATGGCAGTCCAGCTGACCCTGCACTTCAGTCCAGGTCAGAGTGCTCTGAGGTCCCCCAGGGCAGCGTTATTTTCGTAATGACCCTGAAGTTGGTACGTGTTTCTTGTTTTTTTTTTTTTTTTTTTTTTTTTTTTTTTTTTTTTTTTTTTTTAGCATTTAGTAAAGTTTTTCAGGAATCAGGGACCAGGATGACATCCTAGTCTGATGGTCGAGGCCATGCAAGCAGTGCCCTCCCTTGTCCATGGGCCATGGTGCAAGACTCATGGGAGAAATCTGAAATCCGGGTGGCACCAGACCCCCTATCTCCCCTGTGCCCTTCTATACACACGGACTTGGGATAACGTTTAACTCACAAATTAGCCCAGTAGCTAACAGTAAAGCAATTACATCAGTGTACTGTGATAAATGCTGTCTGAACACCATCTCTCTTTGAAAGAATCAAATAGATGTTTGTGTTTTGGGGGCTTGGCCCAGTGGAGAGTGGGCCTGGGGCTCTGCAGGACTCTACAGCCCTTGGCTCGTCCTGAGTCCAGCACTTTCTGAACCTTAGCTCACAATATTAATGCTCACGCTCGTGGACAACGCCACCCAAGGAGCACTCCTGAGCCCCTCCGTAACCTGAAGGTGGAGAGCGGTTCCGAGACCACGAGGTTTGACAAACTGGCAAGTTCTACCCTGGTGTCCAGAGAGAACTCACTTTGTTCCCAGAGGTGCTGGGAACAGGCTGAGCAGAGAGAGAAGCGTGGGGGGGCAGAGGCCAAGTGTGACCCCATAACCACCCACTCCACACCACATTCCCTCTTGACCCCAGGGATGGCCCTTGGGCTGGGTGTGTAGGGGTCAGAACTCTTGTGCGTGGGTCATCTGGTGGGGCTGCGGTCCCTTCCCTAGCCACTGGCCGGCTGTCCTTGCTCCTGGGGAGGGCACACCGAGAGCCTGCACGGTCTCAGGGTCCTCGAGGCAGCAGGGTGGACCTGCCCTTGGCCTGGCAGGCTGCGAGCCGCCCACATGCCCAGGGTTGAGGACAGGGGCCACACCCTATGGAGGGTCACACTGGGAGAGGGGCTGCCCAGGCTCAGGGGCAGCCATTTTTGCAAACAGCCTACTGCTGAGCACCCCTGTCAGCCGCTGTGGCCCTGGCCCCCACTGTGCACTCAGGATCCCCACCTGCTCTTCTCCCGAGGTGTCCGCGGTGCTCATGCCCACCCACGCCCGCATCTCCTGGAGAGAGTCGGGCAAGGGCACCACACTCACCTCAGAACAAGAGCCCTGGGCTTCTCACCTGAGTGGCTCGTTCATGGGAAGCAGATGTTGGGAATTATCACCGATTTTTCTCTGAATCAAGGACAATTCAGGATCCTCCGATTGCTCTCTGAAACACGCATTGTGTTGACACAATTTGGACATTAACCAAAGATGTGCACCTGCATGTGCTGATTCCTGTCACCTGACGGCAAGTCCCCAGAGCCCCATGAACGTTAGGTCTGACTCACATCAGTCATCTCCAATTATTTTTTACAAATAAATGCAGCTGTGAAAGCGGATGGGGAGATGTAAATCCTTTGGGTAGCAACACCGTTCTTCCCTCCAGACAGGGAGGGGACTTAAAGGGAGTGTCAGCGTGGCAGGTGGCATTTGTTCTAAACTAGATGATAAAGCTCCAAGTGCTGCTGGGACGCTGGAGCCTGAGGATGCACAATTGTGAGGAAAGAAAACCAGGCAGTTTCTCCATCTCCAGGCTTCCTGTCTTTAATTGCAGGCTTTGGATTTTAAAATAAATGTTAGCATTTCTGATGGTCAGCTCACATCAAACCCTTGTTCCTGTTCCGGAATTATCGAGGGTCAAACCCCAGACCTCTCTGTGCAATTAGATGGCTCCACTAAGCACCCAAAATGTCAGCGACAGCAGCCTAGGCATCGATTGCTGGATATCATTAAAGATTCTGTGGAAACGTCCTGAAAATGAACCACTTCTCAAATCCAGAACTCAGTGGAAATTCCCCAAAGATTTCAGTGCACAGAAATTATGAGCCTGTCCAAAAAGAGCATCGTACCTGCACCTTCCGGAAGGTCTTCCGCACTCGTGAGTTACGCTCTGATTAAGACTGATTCACGGCATCAAGCTGCAAGTGGAGTGAAAGATGCTTTTGCATCTTGAGGAGCCATGGGTCGGCATTACCACTTGTCCAATCCTCGATCCTCGGCGGCAGCTGAATTGATCTCATGGGCATGAAATCCAACAGGAGCTCGGTGCTGCCGCCTCACTGTAATCAACAGCCCACTCCTGGAGATCTTTGGCGGCCTCACCTGGTTATGCCAATACATCTGAGTGAATAGCTGCGTGATTTGCTATTGATTTCCCTGCGGACGGATTTGGGCTGCGTTTTCAGCGATAGGTCTTGAGAGTGGAAATTCAGGGTGAAGGAAAAGCTTTGCCAATATTGGGAGACTCTGGGGGCCACTTCTTCTTAGGGCTAGAAAACTCAGCTCAGCGCTGGGTGAGTTCTGTTTGCTCAGTGTTCTGTGCACAGGAGGGAAAAAGAGGGCAGGGCTGGACGTTGAGAAGCCCGGCCAGATGCAGAGCTCATGCTTGGCGTGTGCCCGATTTGGAAATCTGTGGATGCTGGGGAAAGCCAGCGCTCATTGAAATGTCCATATTTGTCACAATTAATATCGATTTTGTATAAACTTACTCCATTTCAAACCAAAGTCCCACTAGTGAAAACTTCACTCTCTACTGTGTGGGTTGGGTGTTGGAAAATCTGGGGAAGCTCCGGGGAATCCAGAGGGTGGACTTGGCTTCCGTTAGCATCTGGCCTCGGAAGGTAGCTTAGCTGGGGTTTTGACTCTTTGCAAGGAATATTCGTTTTGCCGTAACGGCGGGGAAAGAAACAGATCTGCAAACTGTGATGGAGACTTAGGAGTTGAGATCTCCTCTTCTCCTGGGGCTTCAGATGCCACCTCACGGTGTCAGCAGTCAAACAGAATGGCCCTTTCTACAGGGAAACATCAGCCAGGCACCTTCTCTCTCAGCAGCCCTCATCCTCAACCGAGGCTTGCAAAGGCTCCCGGCAGCTGGTTCCTCCCCCCGTGGCTGCAGTGACCCTTGAGCATGGGCTACTTTCTGTTTTATAAGGAATCCCTGCTCATTGGCAGAATTCTGAAAACCTGAACTAGGGGCTGACATTTTTAAAAGGTGATATTGGAATGTAACCCTGCTTGGTGAAGTGTGGGTCCACTCCGCGTTCTCTAGACTTGCTGGGCCCCCCAGCAGCCTCCTGGGCCAATGTCTTCCCTCCTGCTTTTCTGGTGGATAGGTCTGTAGGGGCTTTGAGGGTGATCTGGCTGAGCTCACTGTAAGACACTGTGGGATCCAAGACTAAACATTTAAATATTTGGAATTTTTCACCTGTCCTGCTAAATACCCGCAGGATATTCTGGGTACATAAATTTTAAAAATTCATTCATCAGGCATCCGGTTTTCAAAAGTGGATTCCTAAGCTGCAGCAATATGGAGGAAATGGAATTTGAAACTCAATTGTGCTCTTGGCGTGTGCAGAGGGAGAGCCAGCAACTGAATCTCAGAGCTATCTTGCCTGTACCAGGCAGCGTTTCCTTAGAAAGTCTGGCGTAGAAACCTCTCTCTGCAAAGCTGCTGGCCTCCGAGAACTGGGGAGGGAAGAGCCCTGGCAAACCCGGTTTCTCCGGGTGGCGATTTCCACCTTGCCCCTTGTCATTAAGAGTCTGCAGCACAGGCCTCCTGAAGAGGGCCGGCAGCTGCACAGGTGCACGCGCTTTCCTCCGGGCGCCGCGGGGAGCCGTGCATTTTTGCGGATTGCTTGTTAGCTGCGTGGTTTGTAGGCAGGAAAGACAACCTGGTCTTGGATTTTGGTTGCTCTGTAGACTGCCCCCCAGGCCTCCAGAGATGGGAGCCTCGGGTCCGTGTACTTCTTTGCCGGACAGTCCTGCCTGGCACAGAACAGGGGCCAGATGTTGCTTCCTCTCCCTCGAGGCAGAATTGACCCATTTTTCTTTGCTGCTTCCCTTTCAGTGCAGAAATAGCCCTCTCTGCCCAAGTGTGCTGGAAACCAGCATCGAAGGGGAGTGTTGATTTTTAAAACGTAAAGGAACATTTTTAGTGCCTTGACTCCTTCTCCTATAGAGCGGGGGATGGCGGGAAGGAGATTAAAACAAATCTCCTTCTAGTGCCAATGACTTCGTGGCCACCAGCAGCCAACCCAGCTCTGTTGGTTCTTCCCGTGTCTGTTTTCCCACGGGAAAATGAAGAAGAGTGTGGTCACATCGCAGGACCATTGATGGATTAAAAAGAGATATGTCCCCAACAGGGGAGTAACCTGAGAAATATGCATGCACTGTCCCAGATTAAAAGACAGATCAAAGTGACATAACAACCAAGTGTAATTTGCACTAGTTGTCTGGGTTTGGTTTGACTAAAGCAATTATAAAAAAGATGTTTTTAGAGCAGTTGGGGAAATTTGGATGCAGAGGTGCTGTTAGATGATTTTAAAGAAGAATATGTATTTTGTTAAGTCCAATAATAGTATTGTAGTTTATAAGT
Organism: Ictidomys tridecemlineatus; assembly: GCF_052094955.1. NCBI lineage: Eukaryota > Metazoa > Chordata > Mammalia > Rodentia > Sciuridae > Ictidomys > Ictidomys tridecemlineatus. The sequence continues at coordinate 198,212,883 of NC_135481.1, read as the reverse complement.
AAATGTCCTTTTTGTTTTAAGAGACACACTGAAGTGTTGACCTAGAAATGAAGTGTCTTTTGTTAGTAATTCATTTTTAAAATGTTTAAGCAAAAAAGCATTAGAAGCAACCATGGCTGTATCATAATAATTTTTCAATCAAGCACTTATTTGGAGGTTTCCCATATTATTCTCTCTCCCTTAATGCACTGTGAAATTTTCACAATGAACTTTAAAAGTGATGTCGTACGTGGGGTTACTCACGGGGGCCACCCTCTGTAGGTCCTGAAGGCACAGAGGGGCACTCAGTCTTTTGTCAATCAGCAGGTGTTGGGTGAGCCGCCTTCCAAGAGGGCGTGCCAAGAAGCTCATGGGCCCCCGCTAGGGTCTGGCTCTGGTGAGCCAGTCGGTGTTTATGTCGCGGTTAAAGATGGGCCTGGCCAGCTCTCTTCCAGGGCTAAATTCTCCGCAGGTTTCCAGAAGCCTCACAGAAGATTCAGATTTGAAGTCAAGAGTTTTACTGAGTGCCCACTGTGAACCAGGGTGGAGGATGGGCTGGCCCTGCTCCCTGGGCCTCTGGTGTCCTCACTCCCATCCTGGACAGGCATTTGCAGGTCCCAAGCTGGGCTTGATGACTGGGAAGGAGGCCAGTGTGGAGGAGCCTGGGAGCCAGCCCGACTGGGTGGGGTTGGGTGGGGCCAAGTCCTACAGGGACGGACGAGGGTCGGACTTGTGCTCAGAGCAGCAGGGAGGCCGGGAGGCACATCAGGAAGGGAGTGTGGGGGCACCGCGTGCTCCGAGGGCCCCCTCTGCCCTAACGTCCTGTGCTGTCTGCAGGGACACATTCCTGCACCTGGCTCTCAGCAGCTCCCTGGACTTGCACAAAGGGGGTTGCTTGGCCCAAGGCTGTGTCCAGTAGGAGGGGACCTGGGGCAGGGCGGTGTTCACGGTTGTTTGTACGCGCATGTGACCAGGCAAAGAGCTGCCGCCTTCAGGAAAAGCTGATCAGGTGCTAGGCCAACGCTTCTCGGGATTTTTCTCTCTTGATCTTCTCAGAATCATCTCTAAAATCACCCCCTGATTTTGGAAATGAAGAAGCCGAGGTTAAGAGCTATAGGGGAAGGACTTGGAGGTCACACAGGCAGCAGGAGGGCAGCCTGGGCTTGGATCCAGTCGGTTGGAAGGCAGCACATGCGACCACTGCACCTCCCTGTGCCCTCTGAAACCTTCAGGCAGTATTTACACTAATGGGGCTCAGGCTTCATTTTGTTTCCTTTGTTCCTGGAGAACTTCACAGAGAGGTCTGTGTGGTCAGGGGACCCGTTGTAAGTACCTCCCTTTGCTGGCTCGGATTTTGTGGTCAACAGGCCCTGGGTCCCAAAGCTGAGTGTGTCTCGTGCCCAGGGCGTGGCCTGTGAGTGCGGGGCGGAGGAGGGACGTGAGACACAGGGTTTTGAACGGCGTCGTCCAGGCCGGTTAGGGAGAGCTGCTCTCCTCCTTCCATTCTCCCCAGGCCGAGGAGACCACGGCTTAGGGAAAGGGAAGGAAGGCCAAGAACCTCCAGCGTCCCCAGCTGCAGAATCGCACCAGGGGGCCATGCCAGGCTGCATCCGTCACGTCCCCACCGACACCAACCATCGTGTCAGCCAGAAGAGGAGGGGAGAGAGGAAGACGGAATCACTCTGCCACCTCCTGAGCTCAGGAGGGTGAGCCTTCTTAGAAGGGAATTTCTTTGTGTAAGGTGAACTCTGATGTCTGAACGCGGGATTTTCTGCCTGGGGTAGGAGGTGGGAGGGACTGGGGAAGGTCCCAGTTCCCACGTCTGTAGCTCACTGTAAACATCTCAACACCCTTTTTAGTTATGGGACATTTCAAACGCAAGGAAAATTAAAGAAAAAAACCAGCATCATGAATGGCCACACCCAGGTGCCCACATGGTCACTGGGCCTTTTCCTTCAGAAGCATAAGGTGAGGAGCATGACCACTAAGTCTCTAAGCACTTTCCTCTAAGCACTTCACAAGAAAAGGACACTTTGCAACACGTGCACAGTCACCTCTTGGCTCTGTGGACGTGGTTTGGAAGTCTGTGTCCCTCCCCAACTCCCACGCTGGACGCTGACCACCCAGGCAAACTGGGGAAGGCGAGCCGTGGGGAGGTGATCAGGTCTTGGGGGCTCTGTTCTGGGGCACGGCATTCAGAGACCTGCCCCTGGCTTTGCCCTTCCGCCACATAAGCTCACGGTGTTCAGCCGCCATCTTGGGGCAGGCTCTGGCAGGTGCTGCTGGTTCCTTGATCTTGGACTTCCTGTTCTCCGTGGCAGTGAGCAATGAACCAGCAGCACCTGCAGCTGCTCATGAGTTACCCAGTCTCAGGTGCTCTGTCACAGCAGCAGGGACAGGACCTGGTATGAGGAGTGGGTCTCGCTATAACAAATACCTACACAGTGGTGTGGCTTTGGAACTACCCAGTTGTGGGCAGAGGCTGGAGGGTTTAGAGGTGTGAGCTGGAAGGTCTTAGAATACCCTGAAGCGGGTCGTTGAGGGTGATGCTGGGAGGCCTCTGGGGAGCGCTTCGGCCTTCCCAGCTGCCGTAAGTGCTCAGGAATGGGAGGTTGGCGGAAATGTGGACCAAACGGCCATCTGACGGGGTTCCAGATGGAAATGAGGACCAAGGCATTGGGACCTGGAGAAATGGCCATCCTGTTACACAGGGGCAGAGACCGTGACTGACCATGTCGGCGACCTTGTGTTTCCTGGAAGACAGAACTTGTGAGACACCACCAAGGAGACTGAGTGAAGGAGTCTCTAGGTGTGAAGGTCCTCTACAGCTCCTCTTGGTGCTTACTGTAAACTGCCAGAAGACAGTTGGATGAAATTCATACTCAAAGGGAGGCAGAATTTTAAGATGTGGAGACTTTTTCACTTGGCCACATTGAGGATGAAAAAGTGCCAGGTAAGATCAGTTTGGACCCCAAAGGCCCTTCCAGGCCCGGAGGCTGCCATCGCATCACAGGCCAGAGTGCCAGGACCTTGAGGGCAGAAGCATTTCCAGGGAGGGGCCCAGGGCAGCTGTGGAACTCAGGGCTTGAGCCCAGGGCCACTGCACACCCCTGCCGCACTCCTTCCGGAGCACACTTGGACCACAGCTGTAGAGGCATGAATGGCAAACCGGGGTCATGTCCACTCAGCACTCACCCTGCAGACACACAGTGCACCCGGCCTAAGATAGAACAATGGCTGACCAGACACCTACAGTAGACCTTCTGGGTGAGGGATAACCCAGGCCTGCAGCCTGCACCCTCTGCATCAGGATTCCTGGCACAGAGCTGGAGTGTGAAATGCTAACCCACCCCTCTGTGAATCTGATGCACCTTCCAGTTTAAGAACCCTGGGTGCAGATCCAGAAATCCCTCCCCACCTCTGCTCCTGTGTGGGTAGAGTCCAGCCTGCATCACCCTGTGGCCTGGGTTGTTCTTTTTGAGTCTCAGGGATGTAACTCACGGTCAGCTGTGGGCTTGGTGGTGCGTTGGCTTCCTCCCCACTCCTCCTAGTAAGACCGTCTGTGGACTCCCTGGGTAAAGACCACAGCATGGACTCCTGGGCCTCTGCAAAGGGCAGGTATGGAAAGGACACTAGACTGGGCTGTGGGTGGACTTAGACGGAGGCAGCAGTCAGGGGGAGCTGGGGAAGTGGCCCTGCCTCTCCTGCCTGCCTCAGGTACTGTGCAGCCCCTCTTGGGGGCATTCAGAGTAGAAAAGCACAGCACAGCAGCTTCAGAGAGCCACAGGCTTCAGAGCCAGCTCACAGTGTCACCAGGCGTCCATTATTAGCATTCATCATTGGGCGGGGGCGTGTAGGACAAGCCCACACACTGTTGACTCAGCTCCTAACAAACGTCAGGACGCAGGACTCAGTGCTTCATGAGCTGTCAGTAGCCTCCCAACACCCCGGGAGGTAGGACCACCACAGTTTCTGTCCTACGGAAGGAGAAACTGAGGCTCAGAGGGGGCAGCACCCTGATCTGTCACCCTGTTGGGAAGAAAGAGGTTCTGGGAGCCCACCTGGGTGGTGGGCACAGAAAGCCAGCCGTAGGGCACAGGGCTGGTGATCTGTAGCCTAAGATGATTTTACTGTTTTTTCTAAAAAACGTTCTCCATGTGCATGGCCCCACCACCGACTCAGGAAAACATGCCATTAGCTTCTGCAGCACCAGGTGAAAAATTCAGATCAGATTAGAAGCTCCGTTGCCATGGTTCTGGAAAGGCACACTTTCATGCAAAGCAATTTCATAGATGTGGAAATGGGGGCCTCTCCCAGGAGCGCTGCGTTTTTAAGATAAAACCCTCCAGCAGCCACGGCTCACAGGAGCATCCTTGGAGGCTCTTCCTCACCCTTTTCCAGGGAACGTTGGTGTCCACGGGAGCATCCTCCTGCGGGAGGCTTCAGTGGCTTCCCATGTGGCCTGTCTGCCTGTCCCTGTACTGGTCCCCACGTGGCTACGGGGCCGTAGAGGACACACCATGCAGCCGTGGCAGGTCTGATCAACCGGGGAAGAGCCGGGCAGCCCTTCTCCATCCGGCTCTGCTGCCCCAGCTGCTCCAGGAGCCGTGGAAATGATCATGCACCGTCCGTCACCTGTGTCCCCCAGAGGCCCAAGGGTGCAGGCTTGCAGAGATGCCTTCCTTTGAGTCCAGAATTGGCCATGTTGAGAGTTTACTTGACCCAAGTCTCAGTGTCCTCCGCTGTAATGAATCCAGTCAGGCGAATACTTGTGAGTTTCTCATGGCACATGAAGGACTCTCCTAAGTGAGCACCCGATGGCTGGGTGGCAGGTCACTGGACAAGCACACGTGGGACTCCTGGCGCCGTCCACCTCCTCACTCTGCCCCAGGGCTGCTGGCTCCTCGCTCCAGCATGAGTCCTCCTGAGACTGCCCATCGCTGGCTCCTCTGCCCAGCACGTCCCTCTCCACAGCACGTCCCTCTCCACTGAACACATGCCCGTGTCCCCACGCCTCCTTCAGCCACCTTGCCACCACTGAAGCCCAGGCTGCCCTGTGCCCTCCCTGCTCCGCAGCAGCTGTGCCCCCTGCTGCACGCTGGGACCCTCCCTGTCCAGGAATCCTCGTCACCAGCCGCCTGCCGTGGCTGCTGCCTCTGCACTGCAGTGCACGCCTAGTGTCCTCTCAGCGAGTCCCCACAAGGTGGGCGCGTGAGGGAGCTCTCCGGGGTCCCCCTCATAGGGACAGTGACCCCACTCTGCCCCCATGACACAGTCATGTCCCAAAGTCCTTGCCTAATGTTACTTTGGGGATTAGGATGTGAGCCTAGCATTGAACTGACACAGGCAAAAACCTCTGGTCCATCGCGGGTTTGCTGGCTGAACGTCAGCCCAGAGAACAGGGCCGGGAACACAGCAGAGCACAGAGGAGGAACGAGTGGCCTCTGAACAGACGGGTCAGCTGGACCCAGGCTTCGAGGCCCTCACAGTCTGGGGGACTTGGAGAGCTGTGGCCTCAGGGAGCTCTCGGGAGCTGAGCTTCACACTCGAGTGTCACTGTTTTCTCACCAGGTGGCCCGTGGGCAAGTGACCTTCTTCTCTGAGCCTCAGTCTCCCCGTCTGTCAAGTGGGTGTGTCAGAGCGGCTGTGTCCTGAGCTGTTTTTTGAGTGACAGGAATTGCTACCTGTAAACCGGATAGTGCAGGGCCCCACCCGCCACAGCTGACCAGTCACTGGAGTCACGACTGTCCTCCCTCCCAGAAACCAGGAGCTGGACAGCTGGGGCTCTGGTGTCCCTCCTGACACCCGTGTTTCTCCTTGTCCCAAGGCCAGCCATCAGCTCTGGTCTTAGCAATGTGACACCATGCAGTTGTGTTAATTCAGGTCCACAGCTGGCCGGGACAGTCCCTCTCGGTGCTCAGTGATGGAGGACACACCCAGGTTTCAGCTTTCCTGGAGTCGTGTGTTCTTAATGTCATCTGTGTCAAGCAGTCCCCACTGGTGGCTGCCAACCACCAGGTGTTCTGGAGCTCGCAGAGCCTGGGTTTGGAGCATCTGATTGTCTAAGCTATGGATACCGTATTAGCCCCTTTTCTGTTGCTATAACAAAACGTTATCTCAGGCTGGAAAACGTTTAAAGAGGTTTATGTAGTTCACAGTTTTGGAGGCTGAAAGTCCGAGATCAGGCAGCCCCATTAGTGTGGCCTCTAGTGAGGTCCTTGGTGGGTGGCATCATGGCAGGAGTGGGCAAGGAGGGCAAGATCACATGAGGGCACAGAGAGCCACAGGGCAGGGAAGGGCCAGGCTTGCCCTTTTATAACAGCTTTCCTTCCAGGGAGCAAGTGGAATCTCCTGAGGAGAGAACCAGCTCAATCCCATCCCAGGGCAGTGCATGGTGGCCTGATCACCTGACACCAGCCTCCGCGCTTAGTGGCCCCATCTCTGCACCCTGCCTCATCAAGCCCCAAGCTGCCATCACACGAGCCCTCGTAGCACACAGTCCATCTTCCAAGCATGCGCAGCAGGACAGTCATCTGACCCATGCACTGAGACTCACAATGCACGCCAAGCTGCCTGCTGGGGCCACCATGGCAAGGCCACGGCGAGGATGCCTGGGGTGAGACGGCAAGTCCCAGGAGGGTGAGGAACAACAGGAGGTGTGCAGGGCTGTGTGCGGGGCTGTGGGGGCCAGAGGGAAGCTCTCCCCTGTCAGCCCGTCAGCCCCTCCTCTTCTACTGCCCGGGACCTTGAAAGAGCAGCTCTCTCCGCACTTTCTTTCTGGTCCAAGGCTATTGACTCTTCAAATGCGTCTCAAAAGCCACTTCCGCCAGGAGGTCTCCCAGGCCTCCCTACACTCCTGGACACCCCTCACCCTCTTGGAACGTGTGCCTCCTCCGTGACAGCTCCGGTTGTGCTCCTTAGATCATGTCTCTCTCCCCATCTCAGCCGTCTGCTGACCGGGGACAGTGCTCAATCTGTGTTTTCTCCTCCATTTTATCTGCATCTCCTTGCAGAATTGGGCATGCAGCAGACACCTAGGACAGGTTTTAACGATGGCACAGATGGATAAATGGACGGCAAGAAACTGTGAGGGGCTGAGTGGCAGAGTGGCCCTGTGCACTCTGGAAGTGGGCAGTACTGAATTTCCTGATCCATCTGAGCACCAGCTCACACAGGAAAGAGCGTGTTCTCTGCAAAGGGTGGGTCTGCAGAAGGCCCTGCTGTGCCTGGCCCATGGGCCACGGGCGTGACCTTTCTTATTCTGCTCAGTTTCCATCCCTATCCGTGGGCCCTACCCAGGAATCAGGCCAAACGCCCCTCTGCCACAGGCTCCCAGGGCAGGGATGCACTGCTGGGCCACCTGGGGAAGGACGAGGTTGTCCACACCTGAGATGGGCCCTTCCCTGTGCTGTTGTGATGGACGCTGGCTCCCTGCTGCTCCAGGCAGGTGGGCACACTGGACACACTGGACACTGTCCAGGAGGAACGACTGACACACGTTCCCAGGCTTTCCACCTGTCACTGGGCACATCACAGCTCCAGCTGACAGCAAGAAAACATAATTAAAATCGGATCCCTCTCCCTCCATGAATTCCCAGAATTTAATTTCCTTCAGAAATGAGGTCCTGTGTTAGGAGAAGATGGTGGAGCAGCCAGGTCGCCTGGCGCCAGTCCGGACCCACCGTCCAGGTGGCCACTCACCTCTACACAGAGCGGCTGCGAGCCCCGGTTGGTCCATCCGGCCTGTCCTGGGCCCAATCCCTGGGGCTGGGAGGAGACTCACCTCCGTAGGAGTGGGCTCCGAATCCCCTCTGCACAGGAGATGGCTTAGTAATAAATAATAAAAAGGAGCACCTCCCGAGCCTCCATCCCTCCTACAGGATGACGGAGTGGATATTTATTGTCCCGTTTAATTGTTATCACAGAAACTCAGAGAGGTAGTTTCTATTACTTCCTCATTTTCTAGATAAGGCACCCACATTTCAGAGGATGCTCTTCTTCGCCCAAGGTCATCTGTCTCGGAGCCTGGATTGCCACATCCCTAGGGCAAGAGGGGGACAGATAAGATCCCCTTCCTGATGGGTTTTCAGGCAGACAGTAAGGAGATTCTGCCTAGTGAGCACCACGCAGCGCCAGGGAGGCCGGGGGCCAGGCAAGACCAGGAGCAGCAGACACCTGTGGCAGGTCGGGGCCCAGGCCAGGCCAACCCCGCCCCACCCACGCCCCACTGTCACCACCCGTGGAGGACCTGCAGCTGCTGACACTGCCCTGGGCTGCGTGGTGGACCCTCGATGTCTGTGGTGGTGCCCAGCACTCCGCAGATGGGCGACATGTAGCACCTACCTTGTAGGAAGGAGGGAGGGTGGGCAGCTGGACAGATCCAGATGGGCAGCAAGTGCTGAAGTGCCGAGGACCCCAAGGCCTGTTCCGGGGTAGAGGTGGGGTCAGTGGGGGCTCAGGCAGGTCCTGGGCTGGACTGCGGTGTCGGTGGCTTGGAAGACAGCAGTGAAGCCTCGTGGATGGGAACTGCAGGGGGGGGCTTCTGTTCCTTCCTCCGTGCGAGTCTCCAGGTGAGTCCACCTGGCTCTCCCCACCTGCCCTCGCCCTCCACAACCCCACCTTCTGCCAGGGCTGACTCCTGCTGCCCGTGGGCATGACTCTTCCCAGCCATGGTAGCCATGTCCTGTCCTTCCCACCAAGGCCACAGGCCTGCCACTGGCCCCCCGCCTCACCCCTTCTGCAGGACAGCTGGCCTGGCCTCCCAGGGCGACTGAACCTCAGTTCTTGGCTGGAGGCGCTGGCTCCTGGGGCCCAGGATTCCCCCGTGTGTCCTCGTAGTGCTGGGTCCCTGTGACAACCCGGGGGGTGCTGCCCAGTTTAAAGTGTTGGGTCCTCTCGGGGCCTGGGTGGTGGTCGCACTGCGTTCATCCTCATTGTTTGGGGATTGAGAAATAGGTATCGGGCGCAGGAGTGTCGGAGGAAGAGGCGCTGCCTTCCCACCGGGATCCGGCTGCTTCAGGAAGTGACGAGGAATCCCGCCCAGATCCGCTGTCTGGGCTCAAGTGCCCCGTCTCCACTTGCTGGCTGTGAGACTCCAGCACATTCTTAGGATGTTGAATTCCAGTTTTCAGCACTGGCCCTGGAGGGCTGAGTGAGGAGCAGGACAGGCCCCTGCTGGCCCACGACACCTCTCCCACCTGCACCGTCCTCAAGGGAGGAGGGCCAGGCCGGGGAGTGCTCAGGATGCCCACCAAGCCCTGGTGCCCCTCATGCTGCAAGGATCTGCACTCGTTTTCTGAGCGAATGCACAGGTGTTGTGGTGATATTGGTCTACACTGTGTTGTTTAGTTTGTATTTGTGTTTTAACAATCCAGATGAGAAAAGCGTCGAGGGGATTCATTTGGCAGAGAGCCAGATCCGCCTCTGGGTTTCGGAGGGTTTGTGGGCCCTGCAGGTAGAAGGATCTGTAGGTTCCTTGTGCACACTGGGCACCCAGGCAGGTAGGGGAGTGTGAGGCTCCCGGGCTTCACCTCTGTGGACTGTGGAGCTTTGGCAAAGTCCTCAGTCTCCCTGGGCCTCGGTTTCTCATCTGTGAAGCAGGCACAGCACTCCCCTCCGGGGTCCTGTGGGACCAGCTGTGCAAAGGTCCAAAGTGCTCAGACAGCAGGTGGCCCCTGGTGGGTGCTCACCAGGTGTCCTGCTGCCGCTGCTGATGGTCATCAGAAGGGCTCTGACTTGCTGGAGACGGAAACCTGCCTGTGTGTCTCCAGACGTGGGCTCTGGGTGGTCAGGGGCGGTCCCTCGCTCCCCTTCCCGTTCTCAGCTCTCTGAGCCCACTGCCTGTAGGTCTGCTCTGTTTATTTTAGAATCTCATTTTAAGATCGAAGCATGTTTACCTGTTTTCACCAAGAATCGTTTTCGACATTAGATGGAGGTTGAAATTCAGTTTCTTAAAAAAAAACCCATTATTATTATTTGTATTCTTGATGGTTGACGTTCTAATGGGATAAAACCTCAGGTCTTTTGGTTTGCTTTTCCCTAATTGCTAAGGATGTGGAATTTTTTCTCATGTATCGGCTGACCATTTGTTTTTCTTATTTTGAGAAATGCCTGTTTGATTCACTTGCCCACTTATTAGTTGGGCTATTTGGTTTTGGGGGGTCAAGTGTTTGAAGTCAGGGAATGTGAAGCTGTCAGCTTTGCTTTTTTGGCTTGAAATTGCGTTGGCTTCCCTGTTCTTCAGTTCTCACCGTGGAGGTTCTTCTCCTGTTTGGTGGGGTTATTCCTGGGTGTTTTGTATGCTGGAGGCTGTTGTGCACGGGGGAGTGGCCCTGGCCTCTTCCTGGCAGATCCCCTGTTGGTGTGGAGGAGAGCGGTTTACTTCTGTAGCTTGGTCTTGTAACCTGCTACTTTGCTGCACTGTCTGTCAGCGGGAGAAGTCTTCTGTGGGTGTCTTCTAAATACAGGATCATGTCGTCGCTGAAGAGATGATTTGGCTTCTCCTGTTCCTGTTTGTACCCCCTTCACTTCCTTCTCTGGCCTCACTGTTCTGGCGGGAGGTTGGGGACCATACCCAGCAGGAGTGGCAGGAGGGAGCCTGCTTGTCTTGTTGGGTCCAGAGGAAACCATGGCAGCTTCTCCCCATGGCTCCGCTGTGGGCCTCGAGTTTGTCACCTGCGGCCTTTATGGAAACCAGGGCAGGAGGAGCCCACCTCCACAGGAAGGCGACGAGAGACCAACCCTTATGTTGCTCACCTTAGGCGCCATGACTGGGCTTGGGTCATGTGACGGGAGGCAGTGGACATTCGGAAACAGGACATTTGGAAGCCGCTTCTGCACACTTCAGTTCTCTCTAGGAAAGCTGCAAGTGAAAGCCGAGAGCCAGCCCAGGCCCATCTCTCGCTCTCCCAAGCTGCCCTGCCTCGGGCCAGGCACTGTGCACAGACGTGCCCTTGCTGCTCGCAGCCCTGGAGTCTCCAGGAGTGACCTGAGGAGTTCCCACTCCTTGGCAGAGGAAACCAGGTGTAACGGGTACTGGGCATCACATGATCTTAACCCCCGACAGCCCTGCTCCGACCCTTCACAAAAGAGAGCCACTGCTGGCCCTCAACAGTGTCACCAGCTGTGACCAGTTTGTCTGGGGACAAAGTTGGAGGAGAAAGAAACGGAGTTAAATTTGCAAATATGGAATCCATGAATAATCATGCTCAACTCTATGAGAAACCACTGGACTGTACACTCCAAGTGGACTTGATGGTGTGTGCATACAAGACTCATATCTCAGTCAAGCTGTTATGTTTTAAAAACCAAGAAGGAGGGGGGAGGGGGGAATGGCTTGACTCCTTGCTAGCAGGGTTGAAGAGAATGCTATATTGAGCACAAACCAAATTTCGCTGCCCACTGGGGTACCTTCCACGGGGTGGAGATCACAAGGACACCAGGGAAAAGGAGGACGCACCCCTGGGTGGACAGCAGGTCCATCTGCCGGGATGGAAGCTAGGGGTTGAGGCAGGGGAGCAGGGCTCTGGGCAGGGGTGCAGAGTCTGGTGCGTGGACAGCCCTGCGCCGGGGGCCTCTGCAGTCCCAGGCTGGTGTCAGACCCGACAGGGGAGAGCAGGAGCTGTGCTACGTGCTCTTTGGAGTTGCTTCCAGCTCATGCTCTTCCCATCACACGGATCAGCTCCCCGGAGGCGAGGGTGCGATGTTATCCACACTCAAAGCTGCGCTCACGCTGAGATTCCAAACTAGCCAAAGTCCACGGAGAAGACACTGCCTCCCAGAGGAAGTCCTCGCCCACTGCCCTCCTCTGCTCCGTTTCTGGCCACCCGTGGAGCGCCGTGCTCCTCCCTCCTCCCCAGCGCACCCCGAGCACCACGGGCTGGCTGCTGCCTGGAGGTGCTGGGCGGGTGGATTCCTCCTGGAGGCTGGGGCTGTTGGACTCTAGCAGCTCCATGGGCTTCGGGCCGGAGAGCTCAGGCTGCGTTAGGCCGCCTCTCCCAAAGCGCCTTCAACCAGGACACCTGGAATGACCTGGGAGAGCTGACCCCGTCTCCCCGTTCACCATGAAACTCCTTAAAGTGTATTAGAAAAATATTTAATTGACAAGCCAACCTTTTAATTTTGTTGATATTATACTTAGGATGAAGCTTCACAGAATCAGATTTTTAAAAAGCAGATGAAAGGGACGAATTAAATAACTCATACAGGCTGTGCTAAGTGCCCAAGGTGACGTGGAGGAGGTGTGAGGACTCGGGAGACTCTTGGAGCTTGTCCTTTCAATGGCTGAGGAAGGCAAGGCCCCACGCAGGTGGCGTTCCCAGGCCACCCGTTAGCCACCAGAGAACGAGGTGAAGCCCAGGTCCCTCAGTTGGATGACCCCTACTTTCATTGCTACTGAGCTGCAGAAATGAATGCTGGGGCTTTTATGGGGACTTCATGGGATGTGTCAATCAATTTGGAGAAAAGTCCCATCTTAAAATACCAAGTGAGCGCCTCCAAGAAAACAGGTTCAGGTCTCTTGTGGCTCCTCTGCAGGGCTTTCTGGTCTGGGGTCTGCAGGTCTTGCCATTGGTTTAAATTTATGCCAGGTATTAACCATTTGCGGATGCAACATACATGGCATTTTTGAATACTTTATGACCCATGGTGTGTTGCTGTGGTACAGAAATATAGGTGATTTCTGTAGGTTGGCGGCAGGGGCTTTGTGGAGCCCTGAGGATCTCTGTGGGCCCTGCAGGCCCGAGAGGCCCCCTCTTCTCTCCAACACCTCCCAGCAGGAGGGAGAACCTGGGAGCGTCTCCCTGTCCGTCTCCTGTATGGCCCTTCCCAGCAGTCTGCTTCCTAGAGAGACCTATGGTGACAGGTGACCCAGAGACGGACCCAAGGAGTCAGACAGCACCAGGACTTGGAGCCGAGACACGGAGGTCTGGGGCTGCCTCACATCACTGATGGTGGACAGAGAGTCCACAGCCCTGAAAAGCAGTAACACCAAATTCCTCACCCTCTCTCTATATTGGTGATTTTTAATCTGCCTTTTTCTTCATGTGTCTAGCTGGGCATCACCCATCTTTGGCCTTCTGAGACCCCGTTTACCTTTTGAATTTTCGTCATTGTTCACTTTCCGTTTCATCGATAGCCCCTCCCCCTCCTGTTGTTTCCTGTTTTCTGATGACTTTGGTTTAATTTATCCTTTTTCTAGTTTTCCAAGGTGGAAGTTAAGGTCATGGGTTTGGCACCACGTAGGCATTTTACCTGAAGCTCCCGGAGTGTCTGTCACGCAGGGGATGGTGGGCTGAGCCGTGAGCGTCTGATCTGGAGGGTCCCAGAGAGAGCTTTCCCACAGGACGCCAGCTGCAAAGAGGGCAGGTGGTGGTGGGCAGACGGTGGTGGGCACGTGGTGGTGGGCAGACGGTGGTGGGCAGACATAGGTGGTGGGAAGGTGGTGATGGGCACACAGTGATGGGCAGACAGTGGTGGGCAGGTGGTGGTGGGCACACAGTGGTGGACAGGTGGTGGTGGGCAGACGGGGGTGGGCAGACAGTGGTGGGCAGGTGGTGGTGGGCAGGTGGTGGTGGACAGGTGGTGGTGGGCAGATGGTGATGGGTAGACAGTGGTGGACAGGTGGTGGTGGGCAGGTGGTGGTGGGCAGGTGGTGGTGGGCAGACGGTGGTGGGCAGACAGTGGTGGGCAGGTGGTGGGGGGCAGACGGTGGTGGGCAGACAGTGGTGGGCAGGTGGTGGGGGGCAGGTGGTGGGGGGCAGGTGGTGGTGGGCACACAGTGGTGGGCAGGTGGTGATGGGCAGACAGTGGTGGGCAGGTGGTGGTGGGCACACAGTGGTGGACAGGTGGTGGTGGGCAGGTGGTGGTGGGCAGACGGTGGTAGACAGACAGTGGTGGGCAGGTGGTGGTGGACAGGTGGTGGTGGGCAGATGGTGATGGGTAGACAGTGGTGGACAGGTGGTGGGGGGCAGGTGGTGGTGGACAGGTGGTGGTGGGCAGACGGTGGTGGACAGGTGGTGGTGGGCAGACGGTGGTGGGCAGACAGTGGTGGGCAGGTGGTGGGGGGCAGGCGGTGGGGGGCAGGTGGTGGTGGGCAGACAGTGGTGGACAGGTGGTGGTGGGCAGACGGTGGTGAGCAGGTGGTGGTGGGCAGACGGTGGTGGGCAGGTGGTGGTGGGCAGATGGTGATGGGCAGACAGTGGTGGGCAGACAGTGGTGGACAGGTGGTGGTGGACAGGTGGTGGTGGGCAGGTGGTGGTGGGCAGACGGTGGTGGCTCCAATGCTCTGTCTGGATGGCAGCTCTGCTACTCTGGTGGCACCTACGCAGAGCAGCGGGTCCCCTCTGGGCTTCCTCCTCTGGAGAGGTGGGCGAGGGACCACACTTCTCCTCACCAGCTCTGGGAGGATGGGATGGGTCAAGTGTCCAGCTGTGTGCCTGGTGGACCACAGCAGACCCTGCTCGATGGCGGGACCCCTCTCCAGGATGCCTCTGAACTGTGCAAAGGAGGCACAAGAGAGCCGGGCGCCCGCAGCCCTGCCCCCTTGGTGGCCTCGTCTCTCAACCTCCTGAACTCAGGAGAGGACTTCCGTGTGGTTCTGTCCTGTTGGTAGGCTGGGGTCTTCTTCTTCCTCAAAGTGCACCTCGGCGGAAGCACCTGAATTCGGTGAAGGTCCTTCCAGCCTGCGGTGAAAACTTCATGTCCAAGAAAAGACAAAGGGAGCCATTGTTGGGTTCTGGAACAAATTCTGCTTTTAAATCTCTGCTTAATTCTTTTGAAAGTGAAAGTCCTTTCAAGCTATTTTTGAATCTAATTTTATATTAATCTTTTAATATGATCGGATTCAATCAAGAGTCTTAAATCGCTCCTGGTGGACGTGTGCGCATCCGTCAAATCCAGCTCTTTGAAATGACCGGAGGAGGCTTTCCAGAGGTGAGCCTCTGCACAACGCAAAGCCACGGGTGTCCACAGCCGTCCCCTCCTGGTCGCCTCCTGGTGTCCTTCTGACGTGCCAGGAGATTGGGGCAGGACGGTGTCTGCAGACTGTGAGAAGCAGAGAGTCCTGTGGTCCATTTTGGGAACGCTGGGGACCTAGGACAGGCAGCTGGGAGGAGCAGGACGGAAAGCTACAGGCAGTTAACCCCGGAGTGTGACAAGTCACAGCCCCTTGACAGACAGGAGGTGAGAAGGAAGCCCCCACCTGACCAACAGAGATAAACTGTGTGGGAGCCCAAAGGCCCTCAATCCCAGGGGACTTTCCCACCACCAGAGAACAAAGGGAGGTGGAGACAAATAAAGGTGTATTTTTTAAAAAATAAACCAATAGGAGACAGTAAAGGGGAGACTGTGCACCCCAGAGTACTCAGTTAATGAGGAACCCAGGGAGGGACCTTGCGCTCTGGGGGTAAAATGCTGGTTGCACCTGATCTTGCAAGACTGTCCTGAAAGTAATGCCTCAATTTTTGTTATTCCTTGTGCCTCTCAGTCCATTCTTTGGGCTTGGACAGGTAAGTGCTTTTCTTACAAGATATTTCTGTGCAAAGATGCTTAAAACTTTTGAACAAAGCCAGATGCGGTGGCTCATGCCTGTGATCCCAGTGGCTTGAGGCTGAGGCAGGAGGATCTAAGTTCAAAGCCAGCCTCAGCAACTTAACAAGGCACTCAACAACCCAGTGAGATCCTGTGTCTAGATAATATATTAAAAAGGGTTGGGGATGGTGCTCAGTGATAAACTGCCCCTGGATTCAAACCCTGGTATTCCCCCCCCAAAGAAAAGAATCAAAAATTGAGCCATGGAACTTGAGTGAGGGGCCTGTGGGCATCTACACTTGTCTTTAATAGCATGAGCCACCCACGGCCCCCATGAAACTAGAAAAGGAAACAAAGAACCTGTGCTTCCTCTTCCCTTTCCAGCAGTGGCTCTCGGCTGGGAAGGGGCAGTTCACGTCCCAGAGGACACATGTCAACGTCGGAGACACTGGCGGTTGACCCGGCTTGGGCTCCTACTTCACAGGGATGCCCTGTGGGAAGCAGAGGACAGTCTCCACGACCCTAAGTCACCTGTCACCTGTGTTCCTTGTATGTCCCTCCTGATAGGCAGGATGGGGCCAAAGGCATGCTAAGAAGGTTCCGGGCCTCCCCAGACCTGCAGCACTAATCCCAGGGCACCTCAGGCAGCACCTGAACTCAAGTCCGCCTTCCCCGAGGTGGGCGGGGCCTCTGCGGCAAGCTCTGTGGATCCTGAGAATGGACTCCTCCCAGTCGGCCTGCTCCGTGCTCCAGCTTTCTGTGTGGTGACCGTGGGTTTCCCAGGTCCGCTGGCCTGGGCCGCAGGTGCCCAGACGCCCGTCAGACATCACCCCGGGCTGTCTGCGCGCTGCTTCTAGATGAGGTGCTACTTGAAGACGTGGGTCAGGTGAGGGGAGGCCCTCCGCGGGGAGCGTGGGCCTCTTCTTACAAAGCTCCACAGGAACTGAAGTCTGACCTCCCCTCCAGTGAGGGAAGCCCCGCTGACTGCCGTGTTTTTCCCTGACTTTGGACTCACTCCGGAAGCTGGGCTCCCGTGGGTCTCTGGCAGCTCTGCCCTGGACCAGGATCTGTACCAGGGCTCTGGGCCTCCAGGTGCAGGTCTCGGGGCTTGTGAGCCTGAGTGCTCCTGTGGGCAGGTTCCTCGCGGGAAGGCCGCGCGCACACACACACACACACAGACACACACAGACACACACACACACACACACACACACACACCCTACGGGTTCCGGCTCCCTCTGAACACTGGCTGACCCCCAGGCCATATTTCAGACCCACATTTCTTTCCGCACAGGCTGCTTCTTGGTCTCCTTGAGGGTCTTCTCTGACCACGCACAGAGGAGAGCTCTGGCTCCCGTTCTGCCCCACTCACGCCCCTTCTGTGCCTCCTCGTGCAGCCACACCACGCACGCTGATCCGTCCAGCTCCGTGTGCCCCTCCTGAAATGAAGCGATGTGACCTTCCGACTCACATAATTTAATGAGAAATCGATTTTATGCCTTACCTACAGCATAAGGGCCCCTGGAAAAGGAAGCAGTGGATAATAAAATGCGTGGATGCTGCAGAACAATCACTCTGCAGACACGGCGCAGACTCCACGGAGGGTGCTCCCTAAACCCGAGTGTCACTAGGCCAGGTGCACTGCAGCCAGCACAGGACCTGACTCTCACGCTGCTACCGCCTCTCCCCTCCAGGCCTCTGAGGAGGGTGGCCGGGAGCCTGAGTGGAGCCCAGGCATCTCAGGCCCCCATTTTTGCACGCCCTTGCCAAGGTCAGCAGCACGCTCGGACCCAGCAGGACAAAGACACAAAATGCCCCAGGGGCCCACGACCCTGCCGAGCACTGAGGAATGGGAGCCTTCTCTGGGGCGTAGGGCCCATCTGCACTTCCTGCTGTGCCGAAGGGGAAGGTCCTGGAGCTTGGGCTAAGGCCTCCTGTAGGGAGCCTGGAGCTTGCCAGCCCAGTGCCCTCAGGTGGAGGCAGAGAGGAGGGCCTCCCACCACTGGACTCCCTGATCTGGCAGCACCTGAAGGTGGCTCCATCAGGGCTTAGAGCTGGACGAACCAAGCGTTGGTTTCTAAGGCTGCGACCAGTCAACTATTGGGCGATGTCATGACAGCCTGCCACCAAAATGAAGGCTACCAGGAAGTCAGGATCCAGAGCTTGGAACAAAGGGGTCCTCACCCAGCCACCCCTCTCCTCGGCACCACCACCCACCCCCTTGATAGGGCCACTCACTGGCTGCACAGGAAACCCTGGCTTATTTAGTGATTTGTAGTGAGGCCTCCCTCCCGCCACGTTCTGGTTCCCCATATCAATTAGTCTTCATCCTTACCAATCAATCAAGGGATGATAGGGCCCAGGATCAGTCCATCATCTGTGAAGTCCTAAGAAATGCCCATTTCATTCCGGAGCCTGTACTTCATCGGCCGTTCCTCCAGAGAGTGTTAATAATGCAGAGGAACAGACAAAAGACAAGAGGCCTGTTGCCTTATCTTAGAGTGGAAACCTCGGACCGTGTCACGTGGCTCTGTGCTGGGGTGGCGGTGGCTCGCAAGAAGGGGAGCGCTGGGAGGCCCAGGCAGGGGAGGTGGCTGCAGGGACCTGGCATGGCCCGTTTCTGTTTGTACAGTGTTTGTGCTTGTTTGTCAGAAAGATTGATCTAAATCCCAATCCTCAATTGCATCTCTGCATCGGCAAAAGCAAACTCATTTTAAAGAAATTCAGCATTATTGGTTTAACCTTCAGCAAGATATGTGTGCAGAGGCCTGTCTCTGTGCCCAGGAGAACACAGTGTTCTTTCAGCTAATGTGGTAATGAGAGGTCATGCCAAATGGCTCCCAGGAAGCACTGGTGCCAGCACCGGGCTTCTAACCCTCCGCGAGAGCCCGGAGAGGGTCATGAGCACCGCGTCCAGGTCTCCTCTGCTCGCGTGTAGTGGCGGGGTAGAACATGGGGCCCAGGGAGCACTGTGTGCATGTTGCTTTGCAATTCAATGCAACTTTCTAAAGTCCTGGGTGACGTGCGGATCTCGTTGACATGTTGTACTGGTGCACAGTCAAGAATTGAGGAAGGAGAACAACATCTCCACACAGCTCTGTCGTGAGTGTGTCACTGTGGTTCGAAACTTGATTCAGAGCCACTTTTCCTGATGAAATTTTCTGCCATTTAAAAATCACTGCAGCAAACCTCCTGCATACACAAGGCAGACCAGCACGTGCTGGGACGTCACGCAGCCTATTTTGTCATGTCAATCGTGCTTAGAAATCTGTGTGCTTTGCTTAGCAATGAAAATGCCGTGGGTATATCTTAATTCTGTAATACTTGTCTAACAGCAAAGGGTTCCTCAGTAAAGCGTAATTTTCTCTCTTCGGAAGATCAGAATCCAAACACACTGTTGGAACTGTGTAAAAACGCTTCATGTTTTCAACAAATTTGGGGGGAAAGAAATTCCAAAAGATAAAATGAATTCTGGCTTTTCCAGAAAAGTGTAAGCATAAGCATATGAAGCAGGTGCTTGCTAACTTTTCTGATGGAAATTCTGGATATGCCTCAGGAATGCATCTGATTCTGCCGCCTCCTGGTGTTTCCATGCCTGCCTCATCCGCAGACCCCTGCTGGCCCTTTATCCTATGGCCTCTTTCCTTGGCTTGCGATTGGCCCCAGGAGCTGCTGTGCTCAACACTCTCAGTTCTCTGGTGTCACTGGGATCTAAAAATATTTTAAGTTCCTCATTATACCGTGAACGCGTCTCTCTTTTGAGTTGCTGGGTGATTCTGGGATGGAGAACGGCAGACTACCTGGTTCTTGTTGCTGGCTTTCTGGAAATGATTGTGTCTGTGGGGAACCTGAGAACAGTGAGGAAGGGTTTCTGCAGCTTTAAGTGGGAGCCTTTGAAGTCCACAGAACCTGCTGATACCTCAGTTTGGGCCCCTGGCCCTGAGCGCTCTGGTGCTAATTGGCTTGGGTGGGAGGAGACGGTGCCTTTGCTGGAATCCCGCCTGGCCCTTTCCTTGGAGAGCCCTCCTCCCTCCCTGCTCCCTGGAACCTCCTCTTACAAAACCGGCTGCCTCCGCTGTGGATCCTGAACCGGTCTCTAGGGTGGATGAGACCAGCAGGCATTGCCGCTGCTACTCCCAGCTCTGCCTGGCCAGCCCCTGCCAGGATCCGGACCTCCTACGTGGACAAGCTCTGCAGAATGAGCTCTGCCCCAAGAAGGGGCAGCCTGGGCAACATGGCACCCCGAGAAAGGCCCTGGTGGGCTGTGAGGGTGCGGAGCTGGGCAGGGTCAGCCTAGCCTGGGAGTAGGAGGGAGTGGGGGACACTGCTCCCCTGTGCCCTCACTGACGGGACAAGGCTGTGCCTGGCCCTGCTGCAGCCCAGCAGTTCTGGGGGCCACTCACCCTAACGAAAGGCCACGCTCAGGGCCAGCTCGAGGGGTGAGCTGCTCTGCTGGACCAGCTCTGAGGCCCTGCAAATGTCCCACCCCTTGTCCCTCAGCCCTCTCTCCTGAGGGTGGGAGCAGACCTGCTCCTGGGGTGTCCGCCTGTGCCCGCTGGTGTCCACTCTTCTCTCTGACTCTTGTTTCAGAAGCACTGCCTCTGGCCACTTCAGTCTCCCTGGTCCTGGCAAGTGCTTAGCCACTGACTGGCCAAGTCAGTGAGCAGCGCTGAGCCTGGATCCAGCTGTGCCTCAAGCCCTCGGCCCTTGGCATTTTCCTCTTTGTGGGACCCGTAAACTCCCTGTGCTGTGCCCAAGGGGATCTGGGTTCCCACTGCTGCAGTTTAGGAGAGAGTTGGCTGACCCGTGGGTCTCACATTTGAGACAGCCGACCTGCGCTGGGTGGGTCTGGGAACCTGCATTGCCAACGTTCCCCCAGCGGAGTCTCTGCCACGCTCCGAGGGCCGCCCTGTTCAGCATCTCTTCTGCAGCTGTTGAGAGAGTGTCGTGAGAGGTCACCACGTGGTGTCGTGAGAGGCCGCAGGCATGGTGTCGGGGAACAGCATGCGTTCACGATCTCCTGACACATTCCTGAGGTTGAAAGATGAGTCCAGTCTTCCGATCTGGGTCTCACCAGGCTGCCCCTGAGGTGTTGCAGGGTGAGCTCCTTCTGGGGTTCGGGCCTCCTGCTGTATCACAGGTGCGTTGGTGGAATTCCGCTCTTCGTAGACGTGGGCCTCAGGCCTGGACTTTGATGTGGGCTGTCTGGTGAGAGATGTCTTGGGATCCCAGGAGGCCATCCTCTCTTGGGCCACTGAGGACATGACAGCTTCTTCAAGGCCAGTGGGGATAAAGCGCAGTCTGTCGGGATGCAAACCTGTACCATGCATGTGACCACAGAGGGACATGGGGTGCCTGTCTCTGTTCTACTGGCTGGAAGCAGGTCAGAGCTTCTGCCCACCCTCCAGGAACAGGACAGACAGACTGGGATCCTCGGAGGATTTGCTTCTTCGGAGAGCACATGTGAGGTCTTTGGTTTACTCAGTCATGTGATTACACCGGGCCATGTCAGGAGGTGTTAATGTCACCAGTGTTCCCCAGACGCTCATGTGTGAGACAATGCAGGAGGGATTAGAGGTGAAATGATTGGGTTTTGAGAATCGTAACCAAATCCGGTGCATTCATCCTCTGATAGGAATTAGCTGGGTGGTGACTTTAGGCAGGTAGGTATGACTGGAGGATGTGGCTTTGGGGCACACTTTGGGTATATATTATGTGAACTGAACTTGATTTTCTCTCTCTCTTCCTGGGGGCCATTTTCTGAGCCACTTTCCTCTGCTACACTCTTCCACCATGATGTTCCACTCACCTTGGACCCAGAGTGAGGGAGCCAGCTCCCTGTGGACTGAGAACTCTGAAACCGTGATCCCCTAATAAAATTTTCCATCTTAAAATTGTTCTTGTCAGATAGATCTTTTGGTCACAGAAGAAAAAAAAAAAGCTAACTAAAACAGAAATTGGTACCAGGAGTGGGGTTATTGCTGGGACTAAACTAACCAAGTGGTTTAAATTTTGGAGCTTTTTTGGAATTGGTGGGAGGAATTTTGGAAAATTTAGTGATGAGAGATGGAAAAGTTTTAGAATGTTCTAAGTGAATCTTAATGGGCAATTCTGATTGGAGTTCAGAAGACCAGAAAGTTAATGGGACTGTGGGCATAAAGACTGGGGTCAGGAAGTTTCAGAGGAGGAGGACTCTATTGGAAACTGGACTAGAGGCCATTCATATTATTTTCTGGCTAAAAGAGTCAGCATTTTGCCCATATCCTGCCATTTTCTGTGAGGTTGAATTTAAAGGCAATGGACATTTTAATCTGACAGAAGCAAGTTCTAGGCAGCATAGTATTCAGGCAGTGGCGTGGATATTACTGGCAGCTTTTTTTTTTTTTGGCCAATTTTTTTTGGAAGAATTAGGAGCATAAAGTAAAGCAAAAAAGCAGAAAGATTTGAAAAGTTGCAGTTTCGCCAAAAAATTGAATAAAACTAGGGCTAAGGAAGGTATAGCTGTAAAAGACATTATAGACCCTAAAGAGATACGCTAAACACTTTTAGAGACAATAGGAAAGATGGCCTGAGGGCATCTCAGGAATTGGCAAGACCACACTCATCTCAGGCTCAAGAGTAAAAGCAAAAATTCTTTTAAAAAGAGACCAGTGGAACACCTTGCTTGCAAGGAAATTGGGGCGGGGTGGGGGGTGGCTAGGAAGTTGTTTCACCATGCTCAACTGTCCAGACAATTGGAGGCTGCTGCCACCGTGGTCCCCCCAGGTGGCTTGGCTACTGCTCAAGGTGGTGGCAGACCTTAGCACCGACCGAGTGGTGCTGCTTCTACAGGAGTGCAGGAGGCCCGAGTTAGGAGGTCATGAGGCTTCCAGCAAGACTTCAAAGGGAGGCCTGGGAGTCCAGGGAAAGTGGCCTAGAGTTGGAGTCCCTGTGGGCTGCCCCCAAGAGGTGGTGCTTGGAGATGTGAGGAGAAGCTGAAGCTGCAGAGGAGACCCTCGCCTGACCCTGAGATTAAGAAAGGCCAGTGACATGGACCGTCTGCAGAGAAAAGCTGTGGGAATTGAGTGGGGGAGGCCAACATGGGGCCACATGGACTGCGACCAGCAAGGCCACAGGGTGGGGAGCTGCCACGCCCTCTGGAGAGGACACCGCGATGAGACCACCTGCCCCAGGTGCCGGACGTGGAGCTGCAGGGTTTGTCGCCCAGCGGGATGTTGGTCTCCCTTCAGTCCTCCCCCTTCCTTCTATGTCCCTATCTCTCCCCTGTGAGCAGAGATGTCTACCACGTGCCTTTATATGTGGGTGTCGTCACCTACTCTTGATGTTTCCAGGGGCTCACACTGAGAATTTGCCTCGAGTCTCGGAGGACACCTTGGACTTGGACTTTGGGGGTGATCTTGGAACTGTTGAGATTGTGGGGGCTCTTGAGGTGGACTAAAGGTATTTTGCAGTGTGAAATGGTGATGAGGTTTTGGGGGCCAGGACAGAATGTTCTGGTTAGATGAGGAGACCCCCAAAGCTCATTTGTGAGACAATGTAACAAGGATTAGAGGTGGAGGGACTGGGATATGAGCGTTTAACCAAATCAGTGCATCGCCCCCTGGTAGGGATTAACTGGATGGTGACCCATGGCCGAGAGGGTGTGGGGAGGAGCAGGGCCAAGGCTGCATGTCCTGGGGTTTATGCTTGGCCAGGGGTGAGGGGCACCCCCTCTCCCTGTCTCTCTCTGCTCCCCGAGCCGCACTCTCCCACCATGATGTGCGTCTGCTCTTGGGCCCAGAGCCAGGAGTTGGCCTTCTATAGACGGAGACTCTGAAACCCTGAGCCTGGGTGAACTTTGCCTCCTCTAGATTGTTCTGGTCGGGTCTTTCAGTCACGGAGGCCAAAAGCCAACTGAGGCAGACAGACGTGGCAGTGGTGCCTGGGCAGGGTGGGTCTAGCCGGGAGAGCAGAGGGGCAGCTGATCTTGTAGGTGCTCCTCGGAGCAGATGGCCACTGTGCTTGCCGACAGGAGCCTGGACACTTCCAGAGCGGGGCCCGGGCCATCATGGGGAGGCCAGGGTGAACAGAGTCAGGGTGCTGCAGCCTCGAGGAGCCCAGCACCCCGTGCCCAGGGCCGGGCGGGCACAGGTCCCTAGTGGCACCGGGCAAGGCAGAGTCGGGGAGAGGGAAACGCGCTGCTGGTTCCCAGGGCTCTCACCGGCGGGAGGAAAGCTGGATAAGGAGCCCAAAGGCGCCTGTGAAGCCCGCTGCTCCCGGCCGCCTGCCTCTGCCAAGAGGACCCCGAAGGCCCGCAGTCCCGCCGCCCGGGAAGCTCGGGAGCCACGCCACGGCCTGCCCTCTGCTCCGTCCTACTGGGCCGCAGGCTCCTGAAAACCAAGAGTCCACTTCTTCCCAGAGGAGCTGCTGGATGGAGGTGTCCCCAGGCGCGGCCCCGGAGGAAGCAGGGCTGTTTTCACAGGAGCCCCAGGTGCCTCTCAGAGCTGCACTCCCCAGCAGAGCTCCCCTGCGGGTTGGAGCGCCCCGACTTGTTCTTGGTGTCAGACCTGGTGGGAGGCTGCGGACCTGACCAGAGCTGCGCTGAGCAGCCGCCCTGGCCCTGCGGAGGCTTCCCGATGGTGCTCAGATTCCCACCGAATGTTCCTCTCCCTGCGTTTCCTGGTGGGTGAACGTGTCTGTACCCACCCTGCCCTCTCCGCCTGCCGTCTGGTGCCGTCCATCATCTGTCCGGCTTTTCTCCTCATGGCACACACTGCTGCTCTACAAAGATCTGGGGGGACCCCTTCTCCCTGGGGGAGGTGGGACCCTCACTGACGGCGAGCTTGCCACGTCTGGCAAAGGACGGAGCTGTCACGCAAGCCCCCGCCCAGCCTCGCCGTGAAGGCTGGCAGCCTGCGCAGCCCCGAGTCACGGTCCCCTGCGATTCACGCTGGCTTCTCCTAGGGCCTCCCTGCCGTCGGTGCCACACACACGTTGGCACAGCTGTAAGGACAGAGGACACCTGCGTTCCATTTTCATATCATGGTGGCTGAAAAAGCCACAGAATTGGAGAATGGCATCGTCCTAGGTCCCTCCACCCCACGTCCCTGTAGTTTTAATTCTCTTCGAAAGACTCTCCTTCTCCAAGGGAAGGAAGGCTGAGCTGCTGGCTTCTGCCACTGTGAGGCCACCTGGCCTCTCTGGGACGCCTTGCCTGTTCCCTGGTGTTGACAGGGGTGCTTTGCTCCAGGGAGTGTGCAGGCTGGAGCTGCAGACCTCAGTCTGGGTGGGCAGGGCCCCTAAGAGGTACCTGGCCTCTGGGGCCTGCGACCCTCGTCCCCCTCCCTTGGCTCAGAATGCCCACATGGTCAGCCAGCTCCACTGAGGGGAGGGGCCCTGGACTCACAGAGCTTCCCCTGGTGACGCATTCCCAGGTGCCACAGTCCAGGTCACCCGTGAGCATGTGCCTCTCCAGGCCAGCAGCACACAGAGTGTCTGGGGCAGAGGCACAAAAGGAGTCTGCCCCTGACTGAGAGGGGGACTGTGATGGGGCCGCTTCCTGCCTCCTGTCTTGAGTGAGCTGTGGGCAGATGGGGTGAGGGAGGCTGTGCACACCCTGGGCAGCCAGCACAGGCACTGACCTCCCACACACCCAGGATGGCAGAGGGGAGGAGCCTGGGTCCTTGGTGGACCTCTGCACGGCACTCAGGACTGTCTCCCGCTGGCTCCGTTACTGGAGATGACGGTGTGTCTTGTGTCCCGGGCGTTCTCTGCTGGTGGTTCCCTTTCTGGCAGCTGGATGCATCCTGACGGAAAGAACCATGACCAAACCTTTGTTCTCTGACCAAGTGGCTCCTGAGCATCTCTCCCTCTGTGCCCTGGAAGTGCCTCTGGGTGTAGAGACAGCGGGATGAGATTGAGGGTCCTTCAGAGCAGGCCCCCCACGATCAGCAGGATGCAGGAGGACAGAGAGGGTCAGACCCAGAGATGGAGAAGCTCCGGCTCGGTTCCCTGGTCTCTTCTGCCTGGAGCTCAGCCTACAGACTTCAGTGGGAGACCCAGCCCTGGGAACTCACTCAATCAGGAGTCATGTACTTAACAAGAAGGTTCTCAATGCCAATCATTGAGCTTTGGCTTAAAGAAGAATCCGAGACCCGGGGAAAGGGTTAATTTTGTTTGCCCAGAAAGGCTGGGTGCCCCGTCTGCTCCGAAGGACGCACTGGAGGAAGCACCGGGCTGGCTCCTCAGGTCCTAATAAAGGTGCCACCTGTCACTAAGTAGCAGGGCGGACACCGTTCCCCAGACTTGGGGTGGGGGATGAGTACAAAGGGACCCGAGGAAGACCGAGGCTTCCCCTCTCAGACCCGGGCGCTGGGGGCACCCACATCCCCATAGGAAGCCATCGGCACGGGGATGGCTGGGCAGCGTCCAGGTGGAGGGTCCACAGGAACCAGGGGAGGAGCAGGTTGGCTCCTGCAGGTGGTGGCGACTCTCTTTACGAGCGTTGGAGACGAGGAACCAGGTGACAAGGAGGAGATTGAGGATCTACCTCAAGACAGAGATTTCCCCAGCTGGACCCCGTGGACCTTGAGGGGGGCAGCCCAGCGGGTCTCCAGAAGGCACTCCTCCTGGCTCCCTGTAACTTCAACCTCTTGGACACCAGCAGCCCCCCACGGGCCCCGGCCCCGATGAACCTGGAGGACACTCAGTGGCGTCCCAGGCACAGGACAGACACGCAGGAGTCTTCTCACCCCACTCACAGAAGCCCCCAGTGGAAGGGGCTTTAACTCTGCTTTCTGTGGCCACTGCAAACCGCCCGGGCGCCACCCAGCAGAGCAGGAAAGCCTGTCAGAACCCGCCATGCAGAGGCTCAGGGCGTGCACTGCTCAGAGAAGCAGGGAGGCCACTCTGTGCTGACCAGGCCCAGGGCGCCACCTCTGATTAGTGTCATCTGGGGCTGTCACTTTAACCACCAGGAGGAGAGAGAAAGACTCGTGGCTCAGATGACATGGTATCACGGGGGTGGCCCCTCCCGGCATGCACAGGGGAGGCTGCCTGCTCCGGGCGCCTGCCCTCTGAGGAGGGACAGAGCCAGCAACCTGAGGGCAGAGCTCAGATCTGGCTCAGATGTGAGTGCGTAAGACTGCGGAGGCCCAGCCCGTCCCTCCCCTCCCCGGCTGAGCTTCCTCACCGCTGGCGAGGAGGCTGCCCCACGCTGACCACCCCTTCAGCTCAGCAATGGTCACCCTCCAGCTCAGCAATGACCACCCTCCAGGTCAGCGGTGACGACCCTCATGGTCAGCAATGACCACCCTCCAGGTCAGCAACTACCACCTCCAGGTTAGCGACGACCACCCTCCAGGTCAGCCATGACCACCCTCCAGGTCAGCGATGACCACCCTCCAGCTCAGCGATGACCACCCTCCAGCTCAGCGATGACCACCCTCCAGCTCAGCGACGACCACCCTCCAGCTCAGCGATGACCACCCTCCAGGTCAGTGATGACCACCCTCCAGCTCAGCAATGACCACCCTCCAGCTCAGCAATGACCACCTCCAGGTCAGCGACGACCACCCTCCAGCTCAGCAATGACCACCCTCCAGCTCAGCAATGACCACCCTCCAGCTCAGCGACGACCACCCTCCAGGTCAGTGATGACCACCCTCCAGGTCAGCAATGACCACCCTCCAGCTCAGCAATGACCACCCTCCAGCTCAGCAATGACCACCCTCCAGGTCAGCTACGACCACCCTCCAGGTCAGCTACGACCACCCTCCAGGTCAGCGACGACCACCCTCCAGGTCAGCGACGACCACCCTCCAGGTCGGTGATGGCCACCCTCCAGGTCAGTGATGACCACCCTCCAGGTCAGCAATGACCACCCTCCAGCTCAGCAATGACCACCCTCCAGGTCAGTGAGGACCACCCTCCAGGTCAGCGACGACCACCCTCCAGGTCAGCAATGACCACCCTCCAGCTCAGCTACGACCACCCTCCAGGTCAGCTACGACCACCCTCCAGCTCAGCGATGACCACCCTCCAGCTCAGCAATGACCACCCTCCAGGTCAGCGACGACCACCCTCCAGGTCAGTGATGGCCACCCTCCAGCTCAGCGATGACCACCCTCCAGGTCAGTGATGACCACCCTCCAGGTCAGTGATGACCACCCTCCAGGTCAGTGATGGCCACCCTCCAGGTCAGTGATGACCACCCTCCAGGTCAGCGACGACCACCCTCCAGGTCAGTGATGGCCACCCTCCAGGTCAGCGACGACCACCCTCCAGGTCAGTGATGACCACCCTCCAGGTCAGCAACGACCACCCTCCAGGTCAGTGATGGCCACCCTCCAGCTCAGCAATGACCACCCTCCAGCTCAGCTACGACCACCCTCCAGCTCAGCGACGACCACCCTCCAGGTCAGCAACGACCACCCTCCAGCTCAGCCATGACCACCCTCCAGGTCAGTGATGGCCACCCTCCAGGTCAGTGATGACCACCCTCCAGGTCAGCGACGACCACCCTCCAGGTCAGTGATGGCCACCCTCCAGGTCAGCGACGACCACCCTCCAGGTCAGTGATGACCACCCTCCAGGTCAGCAACGACCACCCTCCAGGTCAGTGATGGCCACCCTCCAGCTCAGCAATGACCACCCTCCAGCTCAGCTACGACCACCCTCCAGCTCAGCGACGACCACCCTCCAGGTCAGCAACGACCACCCTCCAGCTCAGCCATGACCACCCTCCAGGTCAGTGATGGCCACCCTCCAGGTCAGTGATGGCCACCCTCCAGGTCAGCGACGACCACCCTCCAGGTCAGTGATGACCACCCTCCAGGTCAGCAACGACCACCCTCCAGGTCAGCGATGACCACCCTCCAGGTCAGCAACGACCACCCTCCAGCTCAGCCATGACCACCCTCCAGGTCAGCGACGACCACCCTCCAGCTCAGCGACGACCACCCTCCAGGTCAGCGATGGCCACCCTCCAGCTCAGCGACGACCACCCTCCAGGTCAGCAATGACCACCCTCCAGGTCAGTGATGACCACCCTCCAGGTCAGCGACGACCACCCTCCAGGTCAGTGATGACCACCCTCCAGCTCAGCGACGACCACCCTCCAGCTCAGCTACGACCACCCTCCAGGTCAGCGACGACCACCCTCCAGGTCAGTGATGACCACCCTCCAGCTCAGCGACGACCACCCTCCAGCTCAGCTACGACCACCCTCCAGGTCAGTGATGACCACCCTCCAGGTCAGCGATGACCACCCTCCAGGTCAGTGATGGCCACCCTCCCGCTCAGCTACGACCACCCTCCAGGTCAGTGATGACCACCCTCCAGGTCAGCTACGACCACCCTCCAGGTCAGCGACGACTACCCTCCAGGTCAGCGATGGCCACCCTCCAGCTCAGCGATGACCACCCTCCAGGTCAGCGATGACCACCCTCCAGGTCAGCGATGACCACCCTCCAGGTCAGCGACGACCACCCTCCAGGTCAGCGACGACCACCCTCCAGGTCAGCTACGACCACCCTCCAGGTCAGCTACGACCACCCTCCAGGTCAGTGATGACCACCCTCCAGGTCAGCTACGACCACCCTCCAGGTCAGCGATGACCACCCTCCAGGTCAGTGATGACCACCCTCCAGGTCAGCGATGACCACCCTCCAGGTCAGCGATGACCACCCTCCAGGTCAGTGATGACCACCCTCCAGGTCAGCGATGACCACCCTCCAGGTCAGCGATGACCACCTCCAGGTCAGTGATGACCACCCTCCGGGTCAGTGATTCGGGCTTCCATGCTCCTCCCATGGTCTTCTTCCTCTGTCCAGTGAAAAGCAAGTCTGGACTCGGGGAAGGAGGGACTTTACTCAAGAGGACACAGCCACTGGGAAAGATGGTGACCGCAGCTGGGAGGCTGTGGGACAGGAGGAGCACGGGAGGCTGGGGCCGGGCTGCTCCCAGGACGGCTGCTGCTCAGGCTGGGTGGGCAGAGGCCAGGGTCCTGGGGAAGGGAGGTGCTGGACAGTGGTCAGGGCGCAGAGCTAGCCCTTGGCTCTCAGGACCAGTGGGGGGACCAGGCAGCTAATCATTTGGGGAAAAGCGTTTTTTGGAGAGTCTGTCTGGCCTGGCCTCAGGCAGGCCCAGGGGACAGGTCCTCAGTGACGGCGCAGGAAGCCAGGCCCTGCAGTGCTGGAGTCGGGTGGATGTACCTGGGCTCTTTCCCCTGGGAGCTCAAGGTTGTGGAAAGCCGAAGTTTGTCACCTTAAAGCCAAAGTCCTCTGAACTCTGTCCTACAGGGACTTCTAGAGAGGCCACCAACCAGCTGTCCTGGGCTACAAAACCCCTGACAAATTAGAGCAAGGCTGGTGTTCAAGAGAAACCTGCTCTACCAGTGTCACACCTTCCCCTCCAGAGGCCAGGGGAGGCATGCGGTGCAGGGGAGGCAGGGGAGGCAGGGGAGGCCAGGGGAGGCAGGGGAGGCCAGGGGAGGCAAGGGAGGCAGGAGAGGCAGGGGAGGCAGGGGAGGCCAGGGGAGGCAGGGGAGGCCAGGGGAGGCAAGGGAGGCAGGAGAGGCAGGGGAGGCAGGGGAGGCAGGGGAGGCCAGGGGAGGCAGGGGAGGCAGGGGAGGCCAGGGGAGGCCGGGGGGGGGGGAGGCAGGGGAGGCAGGGGAGGCCAGGGGAGGCAGGGGAGGCAGGGGAGGCCAGGGGAGGCAGGGGAGGCAGGGGAAGCCAGGGGAGGCCAGGGGAGGGGGGGGAGGCAGGGGAGGCCAGGTGTCATTTCCAGCCTGGGGAAGATGCTGCTATCAGCAGTAGAGAATCCTGCCAGCGTCCAGCCAAGCTCAGGTTGCTTCTGTCAAGGCCGGAGTCAGAGCTGGATCCTGGGCTGGCAGCGTCGTCCGGAGTCGTCTGGGAACGCACCCTCTGTCTTCCTGCCTGACTCTGCTTTCTTTTCTACGGTGGAACCGTGGGAAGGCAGCGCTGGCCTGTGGGCATGCTCTCTGCACCAGCCTGAGCAGGGGCTCCCGACCTGTGGGCCTCGGGAAACCCCGGGCAAGGTTCTGCACACAGCTCTGAAGTGCCAATGGGGCCGCAGACCACCTGGGTGGGGAGTTCTGGAACACGGCAGCCTTGTCCTCAGATCCTAGTGGTGATTCTACAGCTCTGTGTTGTCTTAATATGAAGATGATATTTCAAGTGTTCACCAGTTAAATAGGCTTTTGTCTTCCTCGGTACTGGGTTAAAATTGTTAAAAGTGTCCGTTTGGCCCTTGAGTTCCGCTCGGCCTGGGCCTGACCCCTCGGAGAAGCGCACTCGTACCCCTCCAGAGCCGGGAGACGAGCCTCGGTCCTCGCGCTCCTGTTCAATTAGATGCTGTAGAGTTGAAACACGGAACCGGGGAGATCTGGATTTAGACACACGATGGATTTTCAGTCGAGAGCAAATGCATGTTGAGAGAAAAGAGGTTGAAATATAGTCGTGGCTAAAACCACCCTAAAAAGAGATATTGATTATTGTTTGATGTATCAGATAATAACAAAATTGCCAGAAATCTCAGGATTTTCAAAAACGAAGCCTGTGGTCGAGATGGACACCACGCACTGCTGAGGCCGGCTGACAGCAGGCTGCAGCCCCAGGAGCAGCGCACTGTCTCGTGGGGGTGGCTGGGACTTGTTCTCTTTGGCCTAAAGGTGACACTGCTGGCCCTTTGGTTCCTGGTGTCAGAATGGCCGTGACCCAGCCAGACCCTCTTGGCCCTCCTGTGACTGCTGAGCCCTGCTGTGCACCCAGTGCTCCTGGAGTGGCAGACATGAGGGACGTGGCCTCTGTCCTCACCCTTCTTCAGGGAACTAATCAACCAGAAACAAATGCACAAGTTTATTTCAGAAAGTGGCAAGTGCTGAGAGTCAAGAATAAGGTGCCTACGACCCCTCAGAGTGACTCTGGGGTCAGCACCAGCTGGGGTGTCAGGAGACCTCTTGGAATAAGTGACGTGCAGATAGAATTAGAGGACAGCAAGTGCAAATGTCCTGAGGTGCTAGGGTCAGGACATGGAGGAGGTTCTGCTGGTGTGACTGGGACAGAGGGAGCGAGGGAGAGTGGCTGGAGGCGTGACAACGCGACATTCGCGGGCCACGTTAGCAGGCAGGCTAGACATTGCACTAAGTTTGGGTTTCATTTTTCAAATGTGCCTTTGTCCCTCTGAAACTGTTTTCGGTTAGCCCTTGAAGTCGCACCGAGCGTCTCCTCCCGCCTTCCAGGCTCCGCTAGACGAAGCCACACCTCTGTCAGGGCCGGGTGTCTCCAGGCTGTCGTTCTCACCTCCCAACACTTCCTGCTAGTGTTCTGAGGATGTCCCCCGTGGTCACTGCTGTCCACCAGGGACTGGTGACTGTCACCAGAAGCCCACACATCCGTCTACCTGGCCCGCCTCTCCCCCTCAGTCGCCCGTGTGCCCCTGGCCCCTGGGATATCACCGTGCTCTGCTGATCCTTCTCAGGGCTCAACCTGTGCCGTGGGCAGAGGCTGCGGAGGAGCTGCGCCGGCTGTGGTCTGCTGAGCTTCACGTGTCCCCAGTCATGTTCGTCTTTGTGATTCTGCTCCATTCAGGAGAACAGAGCGCATGAAAATCACTGTGATCCAAAGGGTAAGGACATGCTGCGTGAGCCGGAGTGGGCGGGCTCCACCTGGAGAGGCTGCCAAGACACCATCTCATCCAAACTAGGTCCGTCTCTGCTCTTCCTGCCTTAGCCAGGTGCCTGCTCCCTGTGGTTCTCCTGGTGTCTGTAACGAGAAATGTGTCCCAGGTCATCACGGAGATGAAAGCCATGCGGCCGACAGCAGAGCAGGCGGAGAAGCAACCGCACGGCTCAGAGGCAGCTCTCACCACTCAGCTCCCCTGCCCCAGGAAGCCAGGTGGGGACTCTCTGGAGTCTTGCTGGGGAGGCCAAGGGCGATCTTGTCCCCATGAGGTGAGCGTCCTTTACGTGGTACACACGGATTTTCACCCATTGTGAGGACTGTGTCAGTCCAAGAGCATGACACGTGTGCCTGTAGGATGGAGCATCTGTCACCTGCTGAGTGACAAAGCCACAGCCCGACCACTAGTCTACCTGTTACCTACCCTCCTGTTCACCCATTAACCCTCCCATCTATTCCTCTGTCCACTCCTCACCCACACATCAGCCATCACCCAGGTGTCTCTCCATTCACCATCCACATATCTGTCCATTATCCACCCCTGTCCATCTGTCATCCATCCCTCCATCCCTACACCTGTCCACTTATTCAAACTAAGTGCATGTGAGCGCTCACTCATCGGTGTATCCACCTCTCTGTCCTTTATCTATCCGTCCAGCCATCCACATGTCCATCACCATCCAAAGCATCCTTTATATAGTCTTGTGTATATATAAAGGCTCTGCTTGGGCCTCCTGCAAGCTGTCCATTCCTGACGTCCTGTACCTTTAGGTTTTGGATCTTGCCTCTACCAGCCAGGTCCACTGGAGAGCCTCAGCTCCCTGAGGCCATTTGTTCATTCAACAAATACGCATCAGACGACTCCAGGAGAGGTCTGCTGCAGCGCTGGCCCCCAGGGAACCACTGCCAGGCCGTGCGCCCTGACACGCTGACCCTCCAGCGGGACCAGGGCAGCAGGGCACATCCTTCCCTGCAGACTGCAAGCTCAAGGCCCTCAGCAGGCCGGGAGGCAGGACCTCCTCCTGTGGGGGTCTGTCCTGGTTGGACAGTCTGGAGAGTGGACACAGGGACAGTGGAGTGGTTTTGCTGATGGGACAGTAGCCGTCAAGAGCAGGTTTCAGGGGTCTGCCCCAGCCTGCCCCCTGCCCCTGGCCTTTCCTCTCTCTGTCAGGCTGCTCATGGGGCCCCCCACTGCCCCCCACTATTCCTTTTTGGAGCTGCCTAGGCCCTGCTGGTGAGGGCGGTGCCCGTCACGGACCTCCTCCTCCGAGCCCTGCAGGTCTGCCTGCCCTTTCCACCTTCCTGAGCCCCACCCCAGCAGCTGCCCTCCTGCCCTTGGTGGCCTGGGAGCCCTGTCGTGGGTGAGGGCAGTGTGACAGGCCTTTAGAGGCCGATCTTCAGTGGGGCCTGCAGACCCTGGCGGGTAACTAAGGCAGGATAAAAGGTTGGCACTTGGTCTCCCTTTGGTCTGCATTTGGTCTTTGTGTCCTTCCTCTCTTGCGCTGCGGGTCAGATTCCGTCTGAGTCCGCACGTGGACCTGCTCATGATCACTGTGGAGTGTCACCTACAGCTGGTCCTCCTCCCCCTGCAGAACAGAGGCTCCAAGCTTAGAGTAGCTCAGGCGCTCTGAGGTGCGGTCACAACCAACATGGTCAGCCGCCATCACTGACCACATCCAGAGCCGGGCCTAGAGCTCCCCGGTCACTGCCCTGTCCCTGGAGGAAGGGTCCTTGACTCCTAGGTCATTCTCTCCCTGGTCACCTTAGATTCTGGGGTCACTGCACCTTGTAGGCAGATCACCCCAGGGTGGCACTCCCCAAAGCAGAAGCAATCACCTGGTGACTGGAAGGAGACTGTGCCCTGCTCAGGGACAATTGTCTCAGGTGGGGACTGAACTGCCCCCTCAAGTGACAGTGACTTCCCTGTCCTGGAGCCTGCAGGCCCTGGCAGAACTACAACAAGGTCACGACAGACCCACCAAGAGAGCCTGCCCGTCTGCCGGCAGAGCCCGACCGGCCTCCTTCCCCTTCCCACACACCCCAGCCTCGCGTCAGCCCCTCACGGACAGGTCTCAGGCACCAGGCTGTGTCCTCCCACTGCACCGAACACGGCTCCTTTCCTGCCGTCACCACGCTGTTCCCTTCAGTGTCTTCTTCGGGTCAGGTGGCCAGCCTGGTCCTCTGGGACCACCAGGGCCAGGGTTCTGCCCTGACTCTGGTCCTAGCAGTGTGCATCCCACACAGCAGAGGGCTCAGTGGTGGGACAGACCAGGGGCTCTGGTAGAAAGAGCGTCGTAGCTGCCCTTGACCACTCACCAGGCCCCGGCAGGTAGAGTACTGGGCTCACATCACTGTCTCAGCACACCTGAGCGGCAGGTGCTAAAGCCCACATCTTACACAGAGGAGCTCAAGAGAGTTACAAGCTGGTCCGGCACCCCCTCCACAAATGGGGCAGTTGGAAGCCGTGTCCAGGGTGTCCTGCCCAAGCTCATCCAGGGTGGTTTGCTCCAAGCCCATCAGGTGTCCTGCCCAAGCCCCCCACCAGGACTGGCCTACAGCTCTTCCCAGGAGTGAGCCAGGGGCCGGCTCCAGGCATCCGGGGACCCGGTGTGGGTACAAGCCCTCACGAGACTCCCCCTAGGAACCGGCCCGCGCTCCTTCCCTATTGGGCCCATCAGTGTGCGCGGCACTGAGGACCTTGGTGTCTGGTTGCCATGGATACACTCCCCTCCTGCTCAGGTAGGAATATTTTCTGTGTGCTGCCTGGAAAATAGTAACTCAGTTAGAGGAGCCGATTACTTGAAAGGAAACGCCGTCGTTTATTGGAGAGAAAAGAAAGTCTTAAAATCAGACCCCGAGACCAACAGTCTTGGCGCCGTCCTACGTATTTGGCTTTTCGTTTAGTGTCAGGATCCGCGTTAGTTTTCAGGCTTCTCTGTCCTGCCCACGCCTGAGCCCTGAGGGGCAGGCAGAGCACTGTACCAGGTGCTCTGAACACCCCCCCCCCGTCCCCAAAGACAGGCCCATCCCTGCATGTCCTTCCCACAGCAGGCCAGGGAGGGGGGTCTCCTCCTGGGAGAGCCAGCCCCAGCTGGACAGTCTGGCTGATGGACACAGGGACAGGCAGGGAAAGACTTTGTTGATGGAAGGCAGCATTCAAGAGCAGGACTCAGGGATGGGCTGGCGCTGCCTGCTGGGGAAGCTGCCAGGTGAGCCAGGGCAGAGGACTGGCGGGCCAGCAGGGGCGAGGCAAGGCGAGCTCGGAAGTCCTGCTGCGGTGAGACCTGCGGGAGCAGCTGGGGGAGACGGGGGCAGGCGGACCCAGATCTCCACGGAATCACCCAGCAGGCTTTGCGGGATGATGTTCTCCTTCAGATCTGACGCAGACACAGGAAATGCGCTCTTGGCATCTGCAGATCCATGAGTTTTGATGCAGCACACGGTCCCATGGCCACTTCCCCTCCCCTGCAGCAGCCGCGGATCCAGCCCCTGTCCCTCTGCCTTGCCTCTCGCAGGGCTCACACCAATGACTCCTGCCATGTGCTGCACTCGAGCCTGGCTTCTTCACCCACCGTAGTGCCTTTGAGTTCACCCCCATAAGATCAGCCCTTCTCTCCTCTCAAAGCCAGCGTTCCTCCTTGGACATGAGTTGGTCCATCCCCAGGTCCAGGGACAGGAGTGGTGTTTCCCATTTGGGGTGGATTTTGAATAAACACTCTAAAAATAATTGCTCTCAGGTTTTTGTGGGAACAGAGCAGTGGCGGGTCCTGGCACGGTAAGCTTAACTCCACAAGGACGCCCCAGCCCTCTCCCAGAGGGGCTGTGCCCTTTGCCCTGGACTCCAGGGTGCTGAGGGCTGCCCCTGCTGCTCCTCTCTGGCACCAGCGCTGGAGTGGTGGGTTCCTCTGCTTGGCTTTGTTTGTGATGCAGTCCTCCCAGTGGGGAGGGGCTTGGACTTGCATTTCCCTGGTGCCTGTGGACGCTGAGCAACGTGTGCTCATTTGTTCTGAAGGAAAGTCCATTCAAAGTTTTTCTTTCTTTTCCCCTGACTTTTGTTTGTCTTGGCATG
Source organism: Ictidomys tridecemlineatus (assembly GCF_052094955.1). Classification (NCBI taxonomy): domain Eukaryota; kingdom Metazoa; phylum Chordata; class Mammalia; order Rodentia; family Sciuridae; genus Ictidomys; species Ictidomys tridecemlineatus. Next base: position 198,176,628 of record NC_135481.1, on the reverse strand, counting down.
GGAATCCTCCTGAGGTTGTACTCTGGGGGAAGAAGGAGAACGTGAATGAGAACGTCCGAGCCCGGGGTCACAGACTACAGGCTGCCTTCCCTGCCGCCTGTCCAGTGTTCCCAGAATCCCAGGTGAGGCTGCAGCCAGCTCATGTGGGAGCAACTGCAGAGGAGAGGCGGGTGCCTCCCGTAGGAAGATGCCCACCGTGGCCACCCACCTTCAGCTGCCCCGAGGTGAGCTGCCTGCCCAGCATCAGAGCCTTGGTCACCCCGTCAGTTTCCAAGTCCTCCCTGCAGATGATACACAACTAATGCCGGCTCCTTGATGGACACCTGCCGAATCAATAGGAAAGGCAGGCCCCGCCCCCAGGTCCCAGAACTGACTTGGAAAAGTCAAGATCTATGTGTGGAGAGAAAGAATTAAAAGAAAACTCTGACACTGACCACTGAAAATGAGCCCTAAGAGGGAGTCCTCCATGGGACAGGGCATTAGGGAGGTTGAGTTCTCCTCAGGAGAGTTGGGGTCGAGTTGCAGAGAGGACGGTGCCAAGAAATGAGACCAGCAGCGGACACTGCGGGGAAATCCAGGCTGGGCAAGGAGGGCTTCGCAGTGCACCCTGGGTGCAGTGGTCAGAGAGGGTGGCTCCAGGGTGCGTGGTAGGACTGCAGGGCCCTGCCTGGTGGAGCAGGGTGGTCAGGGAGTGGTCAGGGTCTGCACTCTCTGTTTTGCCCACGGACTGGCTGAGACCCCCAGGGCCAGCCTGGCCAGTATCCCTGCCCAGGGAAGGGCCTACCTGGCAGGTTTTGCTAATGGGCAGAAATCACTCCAATCAGAAATTTTTGACTTTTTATCAGAAAAACCATCTCAAACAGAGAATTTTGAGATGCTGGGCAAGAAGAAAAATCCCCAGGCTCATCCAACAAAAAGACCGACATGGAGCTTGCATTACTCACCATCATTATCATACAATTTTCCCTTAAATACCTGCCTTAAGAACCACACGCCCATGTGCCTGCAGTTAAATCATTTTTGCTGTAGGCTGGTGACCACTGCTCATGTTCCTTAAATATCTCCTGCTCAGTTTCTTTTATTGAACAAGCAATCCATACACGCATCGATTAGATTGCTACAGAGACAGGGCTTCTCCAGCAGCGAGTGGAAACCAAATCTGTTTGCTAAGACTAAATCCATGGTCTGTCCAATGACCAAATCCCCCTGGAGTTTCCCCTCAAGGGACAGATGTGACAAGTCCATAGCTGGTTTTATCCCTCCCAGCCAACCTGTCACCTCTGGTCTCTGAGGCTGCACAGAGAGGCAAGTAACAGGGCTGTTAGTGAACAGCAGAATGTGGCCATGTGCTTGAAGCTGCTCTGGTGAGTAGCTGGAGCCCCCTTCCCCTGCCTGCAGTGCCTGCTGTCCCCATGTCTTGTCCTGCAGACATGCTTGCTCTCGTGTGTGGATGGGAGGGGGGACTTCCTGTCTCTCTACCCAAATGTCTGCTGCGATGTCCCCAGAAGAGCTCTGCTCACTGGGTCTGCAGAGATGCAGGGAAGGACCAGCCGATGGCCTTAGTGACGCTGACTTGCGGGTAGTCTGGGCTTGCAGTTACCCTGTGTTCCAGGAATCACAAGGTGCAGCACAAGTCAGAGAAGTGGGGTGCAGTTGCTGGGTGTCTCCAGAGCCCCTGGAACTTGCCCTCCGAGGAGGGCCATCGTGGCTGCTTCCCATGGGCACTGCACTCCTGGGGCCCAGCACTGTGTGCCTTCCCCCTTTCCGCCTGCCGCGCTGTCCGACCCTCCCATGTCCAGCCCTTGCAGAGTGGCCCCCTTGGGCTGCCCCATTGTCCACAGAGGCTGATGAGTGGTGGCAGCTTCACCGTGACCCCAGGCCTCTCTGAGGCACGTGGCCCACCATTTCTGCCACACGCTTCCGGTGAGCTGTGAATCAGGGCAGCCGTGGTCCTCAGTCCAAATCCACACACCTCGATTTTGTAAATCAGGTTTCCATCAGAGGTTTATCTGTTTATTTGTTGGGCTGCGGCCATAGCAGCAGGTCTTGGTGACTGGGACAGAAATATCTGACCAGCAAAGCCTGAAGAAGCTATAGTCTGGCCCTTCGCCAACCACGATTTAGACCGCAAGGGCTCGCTACTCCCTGGGGAGCCGGGGGTGCTCCCTGCTGCGGGGTGGGTGTGGCCAGAGGCCTCCTTCCCAGGACTCTCAGAATCAGGTGGGCCTGTGCCGTCTGCATCTCCAGGACGCCCCTTCCTTTGGATTGCTTTGGTCCTGAGTGCATCTCGGATTTCCTCCAGTGCATGATCGACTCGGTGGAGACAGTGTCTGAGGGCGGACGGCGGTGCCCGTGGCTGAAAGGAGCTCGGGGACCAGAACCCTCTCGCCCTTTGATGTCCTCCCTTCTAACTTCCCTCTTTGGTCCTGGCTCTCTCTTATTTACATCCTTGTGAGAGTCACAATTGTGTGAAATTGAATGAAATGTGTGGTGCATTTGATTAGCTGTGCCTGCAGCTATTGGTAGGTACAGGGTGTGTGTGTGTGTGTGTGTGTGTGTGTGTGTGGGTGTGTGTGGCGATTTTTGAATTTAACCATCTTTGCAGCCGAGCCAGGCGGGAATGTATGATCACCAAGGCAAGGCAGCAATTTGCCGGGCAGCCTGCTCCTGCTCCGTCTCACTCTGTGCCCGGCTTTCTGGCGAGCTCCGCAGAGCAGGGCGTAATCAGGAACCAAAGAGGAGGTCTGGAGCCCGCTTCTCTGTTCCTGAAGGCAGCCCTCACTTCCGTCCATCCTGGATAGTTCTTTTCTTCTGTCTCACTGAGGCTCATGAAGGGCACTCCCACAGGCAGACGAGGGCCACCCTCATCATGGCGGTTCCTTGGTCCCGACCCCGGCATGCCAGTGCATTTGAGTTCTGAGGAGTCTGCCCAGTGGGTCCTGGACTTGCCTGGTCACGAGAGAGGACGTGCCCACGGTCACTCTGGGCTCCTAGTACAGTGAGTCTGGGTGGGGCCCAGACATGCCCCTTTTTTGGCATTTCTAGGGGATTCTAATGTTTGGTCGGATTTGGGGAACGTTGGATCTGTCCACGCCAGCCGACGTGTTCCTCACGCTCCTCTCATCAACCTGCCATCAGCCCTCTGACTGTGGTGGCACCCACATCAAGGGAGGAGAAAACGGGGCCTTCGTGGAAGGTCAGTTGTACAAGGCACCCTGCTGGGTGGGCCTGGGGAAGCAGGGGACGGCACGGACTGTGGCCTCATCCATGTGGCGTCGAGGACTCATCAATGCCTCCCTCAGTACACAACCCGAGCTGCATCCTGTCTGCACCCAACAGCAAGGTCTGCCTGTGTGCCTGCGCCATGTCCGTGTCTGGCTGCGTGTCCCATCATGTCCACCCTCACGTCATACCCACATGGTATCCCCATGCTGTCCTCTCCATAGCGCGTCAGGTCCACGTCCCATCCAGGCGCCTGTCCTATTCCTACCTCCGTCTCACTCTGCTCGTCCATGCTCGTCCACATCGTATCACACCTGTGTGCATCCATACCCTAGCACACATCTGTGTCCATGTCACATCCACATCCATGTCATGTGAGATCCACATCTAGGTCCCTGTCACATCTACACCCACGTCCACACCATGGCTACACCCCCGCCCATCTCTGTCCACGTCCCATCCACACCATGTCCACGTCATGCCCATCACCCCATCACAGCGACACCATGTTCGAGCCTTTCCGTATCCTGTCAGATCCTCAGGCAGCACATCCACATCCGTATCTGGTCTTGGCTGATGTGTTGGCAAGTGGGACTCAGCCCCTGACCTCTTGGGACTTTCCAGCCACCTGGAATCAGACACCGAACATTAAATGTCTGGACAGTAATCCAGTGCCCACAGTGGCGACGTGCACGGAAGGCCACCTGCTCTGGTGTGTGGAGCAAGGAGTTCCAGAGAGGAGGGCTGCCCGCAGACACAGGAGGGGAGCAGCTCTGCACAGGCGCTGGGGACAGAGCCTCCCATGTCCCTCTGAAGGCCTGAGGTGAGCAGGGGTCTGTGCCTCTGGAGAGCTTCAAGGACTGGAGCCTGGCCTGGCTGTCGTGCAGAGGGGGAGTGGACCCCTGGTGAGGGCTTGGGTGTCTCCAGGATGACATTTACGTTCCCAAAATACCCAGTCTTCTCCAAGTCTGCCTCCGGTTCCTTGCCCTGCTCACCGGTCGTCTCTGTGAACTTAAACACGAGTCCTCACCTCGGCACACTGCCCTTTCAGAATGCCAAGACCCTGCTGACGGTTACCAGGGGCTGTGGCCTTTGTCAGAGCGAAGGGGGCACTTCCTCTGGCAAGGTCAAGGCCGATTTCACCTGGAGTTTCCCATGAAGCTGCTCTGGACCTCTCGCCATTCCGCCGACTCTGTTATGAAGAGCCTCTTAATCAAGGTTTGCAGCCGGGGGACACATTTAATTCAGGGACGCGGTTTCTCTGTAGATTAAGAGATGTCGAGCCCCTAGGATGGCGCACACACCTGGCGCTCAGGAGCTGGCTCTCTGCGGGCCACACGGGGGCTGTGAGGCTGGATGGGCGCTGTGTCTGCAGAGCCTGGTGCAGAGCCTGGTGCAGAGGCCCTGGGAGGCCGGCTGTGGGTCTGACTGCACGGCTGTGAGTCTGTTCTTCCGGGCAGCACGACGTCACCTCTCATGGGAGTCCTTCCTCTTCCCTAGAGACGTCCCTCTGTTGTCCCGCATCTGTTCATCCCCAACCCTGAAGACGTTTGGAAACATCCTCACCATCAAGGGAGAAGAGCCGGCCAACATCAAGCTCCTGGACGCCTTGCAAGGGCTCCCCGACCTGGACATCAACCCGCCACGGGAGCCGCGAGCGTCACGGGGCAACCAAGTCCTGCCAGGCCTCGCGCCACCCCCAGGGGACACAGCTCTCAGTCGGGTGGGGCCAGCGGTGCCATCGGGTTCAACACTCCCAACTGCTTCCGGAGGCTTGCTCATTCCAGGAGGCTCAGGGGGCCTCCTGGTTCCTGACTGACCGCCCCTCCCTCTTGGGCAGGAGATGTGGGGGAGCCCTCCAAACAGGAGCAGCAGATTCCCAGGCCCCGGGACCGGGAGGTCGGGCTGCAGTGCAGGGTTTGGCTACAGACCATGGCCACCAGGGACTTGCCAGGACCCGCAGGGTAGGAATGGCCCCTGGGGTAACAGGTTCAGGCAGGCGGAAGGTGGGCCAGCCACAGCAGCCCAGGAAGTGAGGCTCTGCGGGCGGGGCTGTGTGGGTGACCTGAGGAGCGGGCTGGCCTCTGTCCCCTGGGGTCCTGGGGAGGGCCGAGTTGTGTCACCAAGGGCAAGGGGCCTGGACATTTTTTTAAATAGTTAAATATTTATTTTTTAGTTGTAGATGGACACAATAGCTTTATTTTAATTATTTTTACGTGGTGCTGTGGGTCAAACCCAGGGTCTCGCCTGCATTGGGCAAGTGCTCTACTGCCGAGCCCCAGGCCCAGCCCGGGCCTGGACATCCATGCCCTGCTTTGCCCTGCAGTGGTGGGCTGGGAACTGGAGGAGCAAACAGAAGGGCGGCGTCGGGTGCCAGGCTGAGCCCACCCAGCCCCGGCTCCAGGCAGAAGCCATCACCCACAGCAACGGGGCAAGGTTGAGACGACAGAGTGAGGGAAACGGCCCTTTCAGCTACTTTACTGTCCTTCTATTGTGACAGATGAGTGCGGAATTGTGCACCTGGATAGGCTGGGGGCTGGGTTTGAATTTAGACTTGTCACTCAGTAGCTGTGTGGCCCTGGACAAGTTGTGTCCCCTCTCTGAACAGCAAGTTGTCTGTACAAAGGGGGTGGGTGGTTCGGAGGACAGTCAGGCAGTTGGAACGGATACGTGTGGCCCTTGGTCACATATCACAACTGAGGGTGACGGCCACGAGGACGTGGAAAGGACAAGGGGCTGCTGTGGAGGGGTGGAGGAGGGACGGGCCGAGGCCCCGGGAGGAAGGCGGCGGAGGGGAGGCCTGTGCGAGGCTCAGGCCGGGATCGGGGAGTCTCTCTGGCCTCATTAGGCTGCGCTGGTAATGAACCCAGTGAGGACCAGCCTGACAGAGGGACGGACGGGCCCGGGGGCAGACAGCAGGCTGGATGTGCCCGGGGAGCCCCTTTGGGCTTCTGCGTAATTGCCCTCATTCGGATCTCTGTGCTTTCGGTACTTTTGTCCCCAGGGAGCTCAGGAAGGAAGCAGATGCAAAGCTGATCAATCACACCATCCTCCGCAGTGTCCGGCCAGGGCAGGGCGGCCAGCGCTTCTCAGTGGGGGAGGGCCATGCAGAAAGCACAGCGGTGGCCTCCCGTCCTCTGCGTGTGGAGGTGTCTTGCCGTGCTGCCCTCCTGCCTGGCGTTGGGCCTCTGCTCTGTCACTGCATGGTCAAGACCCACCAGTGTCCTGCTCTGCCTTGTGCTTTCCTGCGTTTTATGGGGCTGCCCATAACACTCATGGCCACCAGGATAAGGAAGGGGGGTGGACAGGGGTCTGGTGAGCTCCCGGCTCTCCCTGGAGGGCTGAGTGGAAGCTGGACTCTGCCCTTAGGAGCCTGGAGCCCTGGCCCTCGTGGAGGGGCCTCTCTGTTCTCGGGGTGGCAACACCCACTTTAGGACCTACCCAGGGGCGTTGGGATGAGCAGGAGGGCTGGGCTGTGTGCAGCTTAGAGTCCACAAAATACGGTGCAAACTAGAGATGGGGCTAGCCCCCCCTTTCTACAGGGAGGATCGTGGAGCTGCTGAATGCTAGAAATGGGTCCAAGTGTCTTGACCTTGCTCTCCAGAGCACTCAGGAGAGGGACGAGGGAGAGGGTAGGATGGCACACAGCTGCACCCGGACATGGTCCTGGCTGGAGTGCAGCGTGGCCTGGCCTCCTGTGGGCTTCATGTGCATCTGTGTGTCCTGCCGGGGGCCAGGGAGCCCTGGTGAGCAGCAGCCCTGCTGCCAGGACCAGGTCTCCAGAGAAGGAGTCTTGTGGTCACCAACAGTATCTGACACCCAGGGGCAGGGAGTGCCAATAGGTGCAGGTGCTCACAGAGGGAGGTGGGGTCACCCCTCTTTGGCTCTCCTCCCACACCACCCTCACCTCTCTCTTCCTGCTCTCCAAACTGTCCCCATGGCAGTGTGCCCCTCGCACCCCCAGGTGGAAGGACAGACGGCTGCACAGGCAGAGGGCTCCCTGTCCCAGCTCGGTGACCGTGTCCCCTTGGAATTTTCCCTCTCTGGGAAGGTTGTTTCCCTCTCTGGGATGGAAAGTCTGTGGCTTGCCAGGACCTTCCAGGACTTCCCATGGCCCCAGGTGTTCAGAGTTCAAAGTCCAGGCAGGTCCGAGAGCACTCTGAGACCTCCGTGTCCCTGGGCCTGGGCCTGGCCTGGTCTCTCTGCCTCCCTTCCTTCACCAAAGCAGTGCTACGGGGTGGAGGCTGTTCCCGTGCCTTTTGGGACACTCGTGTCCTGCTGCCCTCTCTTCCCTTTGGAGCCTGTCTGAGCTGAAGCTGTGGCTGAACCCTGTGGCGGCTCCGAGAGGGCAGACCCAGCCTTGCCCACCCACACCTCTCCCCAGCAAGTGCCTGGGATACAGTAGGTGCTCAATGAATGCTTGCTGCATTTGAATGAGGGAATGAATATATGGAAGGAGGAATTGGAGTCAAGTGCCAGTAGGAATGAGTGCCTGGCGTCTGCCCAAGCCCACTGTGGAGGGTAGGTGTGGCCAGGCCTTCCACGCCCGCCCTCAGGAAGCCCGAGCACTGCAGGGCCTGGAAGCACAGGGCCCAGAGGAGGCAGAAGGCAGACGTCTACTGAGCCCTGCAGGAGACAATTGCTTTTCCTTCTCTCCCCTTTGGGCCGTCCTCTCTCTGTTCCGCTGAAGTCTCCGCTCCTGGTTGGGCCTCCCAGCAGGGAGGACGCTGGGGTGACAGGAAGGGCCAGGTGCTTGGCCTCCCCCGCTGGCTGGCGGGAAAGGCCCTTCACCTAGGAGTTTCCAGAAGCCGTGCCAGTCCAGGGCTGGCCAAGGTCACCAGGCTGCAGTCACTCGGCTCCCGGATCCCACACGTGTGTCTCTCCCAGTGACCTCCATCAGATAACCTGAGGAGAGGGGCAGCAACCAGCCAGGGAGCCCCCGCCTCAGGGCTACAACCTTCCCAGAGAGGGAAAATTCCAAGGGGACACCGTCACCGAGCTGGGACAGGGAGAGCCCTCTGCCTGTGCAGCCGTCTGTCCTCCCACCTGGGGGTGCGAGGGGCACACTGCCATGGGGACAGTTTGGAGAGAAACTGGAGTCACTGGTGACACAGTCCATCAGCAGAGGGGGCCTGGGGAGAGGGTCCCAGCCTCACCTCCTGGACATCTTGAGCATCAGGAATGGCCCTTGCTGACCCTCTGCCTCAAGTGATGACAGCTTGCAAAGCACCAGCCCGTGGTCCTGACAGGGTCAGGTCATCAGGAGGGAAGGGAAGGAGGGGGGAGGAGGGCAGAAACCCAGAGGGAAGGCGGTGTCGGCCAGCTCACCATGCCCACGCTGCCGGAGAGCCGTCGAGGGTGGGGGCTGCTCTATTATTTATATACGCCCTGCTCCAAGTTATCTGTAAAGGAAATTGTGTGATAGGCAGTGAATTAAGCAAAGCTGCCCTATAAATTTGGATTAAGTCTTACATCGGTTTTAATATTTAATATATCATCATTAATCACATTTTCACAAACCACAATAGAAATTCAGTTAAGGCTTTAGAAAGTACTGGATAATTATCATTTTCTCCCACTAAGACCTTCCTTTAAATAAAGCGTGGAATTGGTTGAATTTTATTCTATAATATAATAAAACAGCATCAGTCCTCACCAACCAGGGTGTTGCTGGATTGAGTCCACACACCATGTGGGGCACTGGGATGGAAAGTTGGTGGATCGGCGGATCCTCTGAGATCACCTTCCCTTCTGATTTGCTTTGTGACCTTAAAGAAATTGGCTAGAAGGCTGATCCCGCGGCGGCTGTGGCCAAGAGGAAGGTCTGCAGAGCAGGCACTCAGGGCCGCAGTGGGAAGGGGCGAGAGGTCTGTGTGTGCCCCCGTGGGCGACCCTGTGGGCTGCCAGCCGACCAGAAGAGGCACACTCAGGCAGCCAGGTGGGACCAAACAGGTGTGAACTTGAGCCTCCCCACTCAGCTTTCAGCCACACCCGTGAGGCTCAGCCTGGGCGCATCAGTCAGGAACAGAGGAGGAAACGTGCTGCCAGCCGGGGCTAACTGGCACGTGGAGCCATGCCAGCAGGGAGCCAGGTCCCGCCACTGAGGCTGCCCTCGTCACCACAGACACCTCTGACAGATGCCGACAGCTCAAAGGCAGCCGCAGAATTCTTCTCCATGTGGTTTCCTTCCCTGGGTCAAAGGGAGAGGTCTTCACCCAGGATTTCCGGGGGCACTGGGCACTGGACTTGGTGCTGAGTCAGTCAGCAGCAGGGCCAGATCAGAGCTGCTGTGAGGGGCAGGGTCAGCTAGGGAGGCTGGAGCTGACCCTGGGGGAATGGCAGGTAGTGGAAGTGTGGCTGGGAGGGGGACAAATGTGGGCGACGTCACTAGGGGAGGAAGGAGCAAGGGGCCTGGGGAGCCCATGGGAGACTTCAGAGGGGCCACTCCTGAGCTGCATGCACGGCGGGGGAGCTCAGCAGGAGGGCAGGGGCCAGGGGACATCGGCTACCTGTGGGCTCCTGGGCCTTGTGCTGACGTGGTTCTGGGGCATCTGGAGGTGGGTTTGTGCTCATAAGAAGGAAGGGGGTCACAGGGACCTGCTGGAGACCCGCCGTGGAAGCAGAGGTGCCACCAGCTCCAGCCCCAGGGAACCTCGGGAGGAGGTAATGAGGCCGTGGGGACAGTGGAGGTGATGGGGGCAGTGGGGACAGTGGGGGTGATGGGGACAGTGGGGGCAGTGGGGGTGATGGAGGCAGTGGGCACAATGGGGAGATGGGGTGATGGTGTGATGGGGGAGATCAGGTGATGGGGTGATGGAAGTGATGGGGAGATAGGGTGCTAGTGTGATGGGGTGATGGGGTGACAAATGTGATGGGGTGATGGGGGGATGGGTGATAGGTGTGATGGGGTAATAGGGGGATGGGTGTGATGGGGGAGATGGGATTATAGGTGTGATGGGGGGTGATGGGGGATGGGGTGACAGGTGTGATGGGGGTGATGGGGTGATGGGGTGACAAATGTGATGGGGTGATGGGGGGATGGGTGATAGGTGTCACGACCCCCTTGCCCGCAAGGAAGACGCGACTCAGGAATCTTCTTTCAGCAGTTTATTCAGGCCCCTGATATTCTTCTAATGATTCTTCTACTACCCGGAATAATCATTGGATGCCCCTCCCAGCCTTAATAAAGCACCTCGAACCCCAATGCAAAGCTGCCACGTGTACCCTTCTCACAGGGTGCTAGAAAATGACACGCCAACTTTCTTTGATAAGGAGCTGGGAACACGCCAACTCTCTTTGATATGGAGTTGTCCTTCACAGACCACAACGGAGCCAGCGCCATCATGTAATGGCGACCACAGTCCACAGGAACGGCTCACCACAGATAGGTGTGATGGGGTAATAGGGGGATGGGTGTGATGGGGGAGATGGGATTATAGGTGTGATGGGGTTGATGGGGGATGGGGTGACAGGTGTGATGGGGGTGATGGGGGGATGGGGTGATAGGTGTGATGGGGTGATGGGGGGATGGGGTGATAGGTGTGATGGGGGATGGGGGATGGGATTATAGGTGTGATGGGGGATGGGGGATGGGGTGATAGGTGTGATGGGGGTGATGGGGGGATGGGGTGATAGGTGTGATGGGGGTGATGGGGAGATGGGATTATAGGTGTGATGGGGGTGATGGGGAGATGGGGTGATAGGTGTGATGGGGTGATGGGGGATGGGGTGATAGGTGTGATGGGGGTGATGGGGGATGGGGTGACAGGGGTGATGGGGTGATAGGTGTGAAAGGGTGATGGGGAGATGGGGTGATAGGTGTGATGGGGGTGATGGGGTTGGGGTGACAGGGGTGATGGGGGTGATGGGGGGATGGGATGATAGGTGTGATGGGGAGATTGGGGGATGGAGGCGATGGGGGTGATGGGGACAATGGAGTGATGGATTTGGTGGGGTGGTGGGTGTTATGGGGTGATGGAGGTGATGGTGTGGAGGGTGTGATGGGGTGATGGAGGTGATGTGGTGATGGAGGTGATGGGGGTGATGGAGGTGATCATGGGAACACCATGGGTTACTGGGGCTTGAGGAAGGGGGTGGGTGAGGGAGTGTGGCTTGACCACGCTGGGTTCACGATGCATGGACACTGGGGTGGGACAGTCAAGGGGATGGCAGGGGGACCCTGGTGGCTTGTTGTAGGGGCTTGCAGAAGAGTAAGTGGAGAAGGGGCGATGCACATGGAGCTGAGCTCAGCACAGGCCTGAGGGGATGACAGTGTCGTGCAGGGTGGCAGCGTGGCCGGGTGGCACTCAGACCTCCTGGCTCTGCTGGCTGAGAGGGACGGGAAGAAGGACAGTGAAGAGATGGAGTCCAGTGTCTGCTGCCTGCTCCAGCAGCAGAGGAAGCAGGCTCCTTGGTTTTGTGGGATTCCAGGATGTGGGCAGGGAACCTCTGGACGAGCCGCAGCCTGGGGTGCAGGGAGGAAGGAAGGGCTCAGAAGAGGAAGCTTTAAACCCCACAGCAAGGGGGCATCCCGGGGGGAGTTGGCACCAGCTGCAGTGTGTCCCGCAGCTCACACTGGGACATCAGAACAAGGACTCTGACAGACCAAGGGGTGGACTGGAGGAGGGCCAGGTAGGTAGGGACTCGGGCTCCTCAGCTCCTGAGTCCTGAGCACACTTGTGAGGAGAGACCAGAGGGTCTCAGGAAGGGAGGGACTGGGGAGGGCGACCGGAGGCTGGGAGGCCCAGCGGGGTGGCACTGGCTTGCGCAGGTGGAGCAAGTGCAATTTGAGAAGAGCCCTGGTTTGAGAATGTGGCACTTCCACCCCGAAGTTCTCAGTTTCTGAGGACTCAACCTGGCTTTCTCTTTCCTCCCCTCATGGACATTTTCCCGGGAGGAGCTGTTCCTCCCTCCATGACCGTGTCCCCCCCAGAGCTGCAGACAGACGCCCTTTAACCGCGAGCTCCTGCGCTGTGCTCCGTAACAGTGCTCCCTAACAGCCGTCAGCTGTGCCCGTGTAGGACAGCCGCGGCGATGGCACTGGGCTGAAGGCTTGTGACTGCCCGCGGGAGGAGCAGGTGCTAATTGGCCTGGGAAGCGCTGCCCTCCCCTCGCCTCAGTGGGTAGGTACGTCAGGTGGTGCGGGGGCAGGTGCCAGGGCCCTGGCTGGCTGAGCTGGGGAGCCCGGGGAAGGCCAGTTGTCTGCCTGGGCCCCAGGGTTATTTCAGACTCCTGGGAGAAAGCCGAACAGTGTGGGTTTGACATGAACATGACAAAAGGGTTCTACAAGATGTAATTTGGGTCACCTTCTCTCAGTGGGTATGCAGGTACAAAAGGAAGAAATGAAAGCTCAACCCTGGTTACTTCCTGGGGAGGCTGCGGGAGCTGCAGGCTGCGCCTTCCCTGCCAACGGGAGCCGGGTGGGGCGCGGCAGTGCGTGCTGAGCCTCCTCCCTGCAGCGCTCAGCTCCCCCGTCGTCGGGCAGGCGGCCCTGCCGGGTTAACGTGGGATGTGCTCAGCCTGTGCCCGGTGGAGCAGGGGGTAGGTTCCCCAGCTTCCTGGCCCGCAGGTGAGGTGGTGCTGGGGTGCACTGCTCCTGCCCCCAGAGCTGCGGTGCGGCTGAGCCCCACGACTCACACTTTTATTTTTAAATAAACACACTTAGGATTTAGAGAGAGTTGGCAAAGACAGCTCAGAGTCCGGAGAGCTTCTTCTCCCGGGTTTCCCCGCTGTTGACATCCTACCTAGTGGGCTGGTGCGTCCCGACCACTGGACCGAGACAGACTCGCCGTCACCGACTGAAGTCCACACTTCATGCAGTTCCCTTGGCCCTCGCCCAAGTCCTTCTTCCTGCCTTGGAATCCCAACCGGGATGACAGCTGAGGCTGCTCTGTCTCCTCCTGCTCCTCAGACCCTGGAGGAGATGGCCTTGGCGGTTTGGAGGAGCACTGGACAGGTGTTTTGGAGCTTGTCTTTCAAGTCGGGTTTGTGGGGTGTTTTCGGTTCCCCAAGGTTAGACTGGGGTGTGGGTTTTGGAAGGAAGACCCAGAGCACACACCCTCCTCCTCGCATCAGCCAGGCAGGCTCACTGCCCACCTGGCCCTGCTGTCTGTGTGCATCCCCATCCCTGGCCGAGGCCGAGTGTCTCAGGTCTCAACACCCAAATCACTTCCCGTGTGACTTTTGATTCTCTTTGGAAGGAAATCAGTACCATAGCTCACACCTGAAGAGCTCAGAGTTTTGTTCCATGAGGGGGGATATTCAAATAATGAAGAAGAAAAGTTTTTCTGCACGTATTTGTGTCTTCTCCTCAAGGTATGTATGCATATCTTTATTGAATCATTTATTTATATTTTAGGTTGCAGTAATCAACAAACTGATTTTAAATTTTATATCAAAAGCAAAAACACCTAAAATAGCTAATTCAATACTGAAGAAGAACAAAGCTGAAAGACTGGCAATATGCAACCTCGGGTCTCACTATGAAGCTTCAGTAATCAAGACAACAGGGGGCCAAAGAGCAGACGTAGATCCACAAACAGAAGAGAGGCCCACACGCAGTCAGCGCGTCTTTGACGTGGAAGCAAAGACAATTTCCCAGGGAAGGGGCAGTTTCTCAGCACACAGAGCTGGAACCCCTGGACATCCATGTGCAGGAAAAAAAAAGATGAAATAAAAAAGAAGCAAAGACTCTAGATGCAGACCTTACCTGCTACAAAAATTGTTACAAGTTGTATTATAAGTCTAAACGTAGAGTGGCTTTCTATAAAAGAAAACATAGAATAAAGTGTAGGCGACCTTAAGTTTGGAAATGAATTTCAGCACCAAAAATATGATTTATAAAAAATAACTAGTAAATTATGCTTTGCTGAAATTAAAAACCTCTGTCTTGTAAATGCCACTGTTAACCAAAGACAAGCCCAGACAGGAGAAGCATCTGTAGCCACGTTATCTGATAAAAAACTTGTATCCAAAACATACGACGACATTTTAAACTCAACAATTTGAAAACAAGCCAACTAAAAAGTAGGCTAAAGATTATAATAAACATCTCACCAACAAAGATGTACAGATGGCAAATAAAATATAAAAATACGGTCAGCCTCATTTTTCATCAGGAGACTACAAATTACGACGGTGAGACTGACCACACACCTGCTGGGGTGACTGACCCTGAACACGGACAGCAAATGCTGCCCAGGCTGAGGGGCAACAGGACCCCTCACCGCAGCTGCTGGGAGAGCAAGATGGTTCAGCCACCGTGGAGGACAGTTGGGAAGCCAAAGGTGGTCTTACCCTACGATCCAACCACATGACTGACTAAATGAGGTGGGGTGGGGCCAGTTTGCTCGCCATTGCAGTGGGATATTGCCACAGGTAGGCAGGGGGAGGAGCCCAGAATCTTCCACGGGGAAGCAGATTCACCGTGTGTGGTTGCCAGCCCATCTGAGCACGGTGGGACAGAGCACACTCAGGAAACCTGTTGTATGGAGTGGGTTTGCTTCTCGCAGGTGGCGAGAGCCAACGGAAGTCTAGCACGCATTGTGGGGTGGTTCCTGAAGGCTCAAGAAAGCTGCCCGAGAGCTGGTCTCACCTGAGCCAGCCTAACTCGCAGTGCCGCAGGGACTCCTACGGGCAGCCTGCCCCAGTGCACATGCCTCAGGGGCAACAGGCCTCACGGGGCAAAGCCTGAGAAGGTGTCCTGCCTCCAGGGAAGAGAGGAACAGGATGGTCCCAGGCTGCTCCTCCGCGGCTCAGCATGTCACACTCCCTAGGAGGAACAGGAGCAAGGTGTGTCTCGGGCAGTCCCCCTCCAGACCAGAACTCTGCTCCCTCAGCAGTCATTCTTGAGAACTTCAAGCAAGGAAGAGTGCCGCAGTCCGCAGACCAGCAACTTGTGTACATGGATACAGCAGGAGTGGGAGCCGCTTATTGTAGGACAGGAGGGGTATAGATACATTCCACACAGCTTATCTAATTAACATGAACTAGACACAGCAGTCAACCAATCAGGAATCTCCACACTTAATGGCTCGCTGGCATGACTTCACAAACCACTCCCTCTGCAAAATGCCAGGCGCCATCTTGACTTGTTTACAGACTCTAACAGAAGAGGGGAAGGGCAGGGCCCGTGCAGGCTTCCTGAACCTTATAGTGGTGGTCATGTTGAAGATATCATATGAGCTGGTTTGTCTTAACCCAGGTACAGGCAGATGTCATTCAAAAACCCATGGGTACATCCATGTGCAGGAGTTGGCATGCACACTGTGTCCCTTTACTTTGTCAGCAGCAAAGGTCACCCAATAGGAAGAAAAGGGGCAGCTGGGACCCAGGTTTTGATTTCAAATTTCATTCTCCAGCCCAAATCACCTGGAGCAGGTAATCAACAAAATGAGTCTGGACTGTCTGGTGGTGGCAGAAAGCAGGTAAGTGCTCAAATGACAGAGAACATCAACCAACATGAGCAGTGGTGGGGATCATCAAAGAGCACCGGAGCCAACACACACCTTCTCTGGACAAAGCCAGATTCATGGGATCAACAGAATGAATCAGAGTACGTACGGGGCGATAAGTCAGGCTGTAGGACAAGTGCCCTGGGGTGCCTGCTGCTCCACACAGTTACACAGACAGCTCCAGTCTTTAGGGTTAGCCATGCATGATGGCTTCCTTCTGTAGAGTACGGTGTGGAAAAGGAGAGAAATGAGGACCTCATCAGACAGAAGGCTGGCAGAGACGATGTGAGCCGGGTGAGCAACATAACAGAGATGGCAGGAAGTCGGGTAACGCTGGGGTCTTTGGCAGGATGGGGTGAGAGTAGCACTTGACCTCTGCGTTCTTCCTCCTCAAACCTTCAGCCCAGTCTGACCTTGAGAAAGAGATAGCAGGCAAGTTGACACAGCGGGCATCCTGCCAACGCCTGACCAGGACCTCTTAAAACCACCAGGAATGTCAGAGACAGACTCCCAGCCCAGAGGAGCCCAGGAGGCCTGGTGGGAAAATGCTTAGTGGTGGTGGGGATGCCCCAGGAACAGAGGAACAGGCACTGGGTGAAAACCGAGGACGTGAGCAGAGCGTGGATCTTGGCTGACCACATGCCAGTGTTGGTTTTTAGGTGCGGCAATCACAGCACAGCCACATGGATGTCACTAGGGAATACTGGGTGCTGCGTTCAGAGATGATCTTCTCAATTTTTCCATAAACCTACAGCTCTTCTAAATAGCTTGGTGATTTGAAAAGGTTGAGAGAGACGCTGCTCAATGCCAGGAAGATTTTTCTCTGACAAAGTAAACTGCGGTTATTACTAAGGTAGCTAGCACCGTGGAATGCCTACGCGTGTGCCACCTCCTTCCTTCACTGGAGAAGAAACAGCTGGTCAGGTCCCACACACTCAGTCTTTCCTTGGCCCCTCTGTGCAGCCACCCCTCGGTGGTCACGGGCGTGGGGTGGGGTGGGTGGGAGGTCTCAGGATGCCTGCAGACACCAGATCTGAGGATGCTCAGGGAAAAGATAGTGCTCACTCACAACTCACACACATCCTCCTGAATGCTTTGATTCATCTCAGAGGTCTTATGATACCTAATAAAATGTAAATGCTATGTAAGTAGCTGCTGTGTGGAATTGATTAGGGGACAATGACAAGGGAGAAGTCCATGCCTGCTCAGTTACTGATGCCCACAGTGAAGACATGTGATGCATGATTGTGGAACCTGTGGGTGCAGAACTAATGGGCACAAAGGGCCCTGCACGTTTCCTGTGAAAGTCAGATTTTTCTGCCAGCTGATTTCCTCATGCTTGGAAAGGTCTCAGCCTCTCCTACTCCAGAATGATCCATATCGATTGCTTCAGCGGGTCATGTCCAGCCCCAAAGTCCCAAAGCCTAGTGCAATTCCTGGCAAAGATCATGTGATTGATAAATTCCTTCTTTCACTCATCAGATCAGTATTAACCATCTGTTCTGCACTGGGCACTGTGCTAGGTCGGAACTGCGGCCAGAGCATGTTGGAGATGGCACCAAACTGCTCCTTCTGGGGCAATAGGTAGACATGAGAAATGTCTTCAGAACGGCCATGGTGAAGCCTGGTGGCCACCAAGAGTTATAAAGAGCAAGTGCATCTTGTGCATCGTGTGCCTGGGTAAAGATGTGTATGCCGTAGTTTCCATGGGAAGAAAATTAGGCACTCAGTACAGGCAACGCCCCCAAATGTGGATTGTTTGGATAATGACTTTGTTATAAATAACTTGCACTAATCAGAAGAAAGATTGCACTAAATTATTGATGATACTCACAGAGGCAGGGTTGGGGAGGAAAAATCCCCACAAATTAGCTCTTCCTGCTATTCTAATCAAGAAGAAGGTTGAGCATGAAGAACTATGGGACTTGGGGAGGCTTCATTGCGGGGACTCCCCCCCCCCGCCAGCTTCCCTGTTACCAGCCTCAGCTCAGCCGTGCCGTGGGCTGCTGGCCTCGTCTCCACTGTCCGGGTCTTAGATCGTTTGCGCTCCTTCAGGTCAGGATGTCTAGGGACGCGGACCAGACGGGTGCTGCTGCACACAGGTGGGTGCGGGAGGGAGCTGG
This sequence comes from Ictidomys tridecemlineatus, assembly GCF_052094955.1. Classification (NCBI taxonomy): domain Eukaryota; kingdom Metazoa; phylum Chordata; class Mammalia; order Rodentia; family Sciuridae; genus Ictidomys; species Ictidomys tridecemlineatus. Next base: position 198,158,831 of record NC_135481.1, on the reverse strand, counting down.
TCCTGCCGTCTGGGGAGATGGCAGGGAACAAAGACACAAAGAGCTGAGTGTTTCAAGATGGCTCTAAATGCAGTGATGTCAGACATCATCCTGTGGCCACCGAATCGCCCTACGTGGCTAACCTCTTCGCCCTGCTCCGAGGGCATGTTCCCTTCCCTGGGTGGTCACCTACATCTCCAGGCCACCTCCCCAGTGCATCTCCACTCACTGTCCCACCTGCCCACTGAGACCCACCCCCACCACGGCCTCCTCTCAGTCTTGCAGAGCCTCTGCTGCCCTGCTGGCCGCCTGAGTCTCCTCTGCCATAGTCCCCCCCCCCTGGACTCACCTGACAGCGGATCTTCCTCCCCGTCTGGGCCCTGGCTTCAGCACCACCTTTGGTCAAACCTTCTCTGATGGCCCCAGTTAAGCTGCGGCACCCTTTACTCTGGAGCGGGGAATGCTGGGTTCTGGCCACACTGCCGTCTGTCCCAGCCCTGGACTGAGCACCAGTGTGGCCGCAGTGCCGAGCTCTGACCAAGTGCGTTCACACCATCCGAAGGCAGTCTTGGCACCACCCCCTCTAGGTGAGCACCGTCCTGGGCAGAGAAGCTCAAGCAGGGACTGAGCTGTGGCCAGGGGCTGGGGTGTGCAGAGTGGTTGGAGCTGGCCTGGGCAGGGGCGGAGAGCTGGACTGGAGCCACAGTCACACCATCAGCCAGGATCAGGCGGGACACCCGTGGGGGCAGGTGGTTGGATCAGTGGTGCTGCAATCAGAGGTGACTTTTGGGGCAGGTCGAGACTCAGGGGGGACTGCTCTTTCCCAGGCAGAAGGCCAAGCTGCCAGCCGCGTCCGGTTCAGTGCCAAGCACAGCCCCCAGGAGCCCAGTGCCTGCGTGGCCTTGAGACTTCTCTCCTGCTGAAGGAGCAGGGTCAGCTGGGGGCTCCTGTGCAGAACCAGTGAGTGACGGCAGCAGGCCACCCTCCGGGCTCAGGTGACGTCATTTCCGCATCCCTTCACTGCCGGTTCTCCCGGGGACTGGTACTGGGCTGGGAGCGCCCTGGCAGGACGCAGGGCTCTGCAGCTGCCTGTGTCTGCAGGGGCATGAGCGGCAGCCCTCAGAGTCCACGCTGGTGGATTCCTGGGCCCGAGAAGCTGCTTCGCCAGGAAGATGCCTCCTGGGGAGGGGGACAGGTGCACCTCAGCCCTGGCCCTCCTCAGCCGTGTGGCCTGACAGGAGAATAAAGTAACAAAGCCAAGGACACCTCCTCCTGCTTCAAACTCATCATCCATCCGTCTAGCCCTCAGGAGGGTGGGAAGAACAATTAGCAGAGCCTTCAAAGGGCCTGGAGGCCACCCAGAGGATGGGCCAGAGGGGAAGGGTCACCAGGTTCCTAGCCCCTCCCGCCATCTGTGGAAACCACGCGTCTGCCATGTTTCCTGGGCACGGCACCAAAGGGAAATGCCAGTTGGATTTAAGATCGTGAGCAGTGTCCACAAAATACAGCCACTCCCCAAACCCAAGAGGAAACCCCACTGTTTCCTGACCTGCTGCACTGAGCTCAGGCCACCCTGCGTGGGACGAGGCTGGCCACGCTGGCCTCCTTCTCCACCACTCACCATCGTGTGTGGAGCCCGCCCCACCAGGCCCACTAGGCCTCTGTCTGTCCCTGTGAAAGTAGGCCAGCTGGCCAGGACAGGCCCTGGGTTGTCCTCTGGCAGCCCCCTCCTGGCCCTGGGATCTGTGGGCTGGGGGCTGCTTCCTCTCCTGGCCCTGGGAGCCGTGGGCTTGGGGCTGCCTCCTCTCCTGGCCCTGGGAGCCGTGGGCTGGGGGCTGCCTCCCCTCCTGGCCCTGGGATCTGTGGGCTGGGGGCTGCCTCCCCTCCTGGCCCTGGGATCTGTGGGCTGGGGGCTGCCTCCCAGCCTCTCTCCTCCTCCCTTCCCTCTCCCTCCCCTACTTTTCCAGGGGCTCCTCTGAGCTTCTCTAATCATCTCCGGGAACAGGTGACACTGGCTTAGAAAATGAAAACCCACCGTGTCCCCACTGAGACCTCTCAGTGGCTCATTCTCCTTAAAATATGTGAATATGTCACAGCCCGTCTGCAGCAGGCCTGGGGCTCAGGGCTGAGTGCTCCTTCTGAGAGCTCCCGACAGACAGTGTGAGCTCTGGAAACAGGGCGGGAGGGGAGAGGGAGCCCTGGGAGACAGAGAAGGAAGGGGACGCACAGAGCCTGGCATTCCTCTTCCTTAAAAGAGACACCAGAGCTGACGGAGCCATCCTTTTATTTCTGTATTAGGATCTCCGGAGCATTCTCACTTGGGCATCATCTTTTAGGAAAGATACGCTGCCAGCAGCACACACAGACGCCCAGTCCACCCGGGAGAGATTTGCCGTGGCGTGCTGAGATGAAGAGCTGTGTCCTGGCGTTCTGTGAACAAGCCATCTTTAATAGTGGGAAGCTCCTCCTGTCGGTGGAAACCTTCCCCCGGCTCCTGGCGGAGTCCCTGAGCTTCCTCCTCTACCAGGATGAAATCCTGAGACCACACCCATCCATTGAGACCCAGAAGGGGTGGCCCTGGGTGGCCCTGGGAGATCCTGCTGGGGATGCCACTGTCCTGAGCTGGGGCTGGTGTCCAGGGCGGAGGTGTGGGGAGTCCAGGGAGGCCGGGGTCCTGCTCTCCTGGCCCGCCTTCCCAATGGCTCCTTCTGTTGCTGAAGGCTCTGTCCTTGTCCCCGATGCCAATCCAATAACGAGAACCCGGTTTTGAGAAAAGGAAAAAGAAGCTTTATTGTTTTGCTAGCAAAGGAGAAACCCAGGGGACTGCTGTCCCAAAGGCTGTGGATCTGCCCATCTGCAGGAACAGGGGGTTCCATAGAAGTGATTCAGAGGAAATAAGACGAGGGAGGAGAGATCAGGAAGGAGAAGGTCAAGGAGAAGTTTAGAGAACAGAGGGTCGGGAAGAAGAAGAAGCCTGTAGTCTGAAAGCCACCGGGATCTAGTGAAAGCATCAAGTGAGCCCGGTTACTCTTCCTCTTGTGTCCAGAAATGGAGCAGATGCCGCGTCCCTGTGACCGTAAGGGGTCACCCCTCCTGAGGGACTCTTAATTCAACATGCCCCGATGTCCTAGTTTTCCCCTTAAAGGTACTTTTATTCTGAAGTGAAATGATGAGAATCCAGGGGCGGATGCTGCCTCCTGCGCTGTCACAGGTCCGCCCTCTCCTAGTCTATGTGCCCCGGGGCTTCTCCACCACGGAAGTTCCACAAAGTATCAGACTACTGTATTCACCGCTACCCCATAATTCCCAGTGTCCGGAATCACCTGCCCACAGAGGTTCTCACCTTGATCTCACTTAGAGAATGGATAACTGGACAGGTGAAGGGGAAGATTCAATTGTAAAAGAATATCAGTAGTCCTCCAGGAGGTGACTTTGACACTGTGTGTTTCATCGAGCAACACGGGGCTTGTTTTTCAGGCTCCTGCCGTATCCTTTTAGCTACCACACTCTCTCCCACCCCTGGAGAGAAGCCAGTGCTATAAATATCCTTCCATGCTTTCTCCCTGCACAGTTTCAATGCACAAGCACATGCAGGTAACAGGGTGTTCAGTCAATTGTTTTTACATGAATGTTATCAGATTCTTGCATTTCTCCAGCCTGCTTTCTGTAATCAGTCCACCAATGGCAGCAATCTAACCTAAGAACTGTATCATCAACTTACTATTTTAATAGCTGTGAAATGTTTCATGGTATATTTTAAATCACTTTATTATTTAATTTGTTTCTAGTTCTTTGATTGCTATAAACAATTCTGTGATAAGCCTTTCATGTATTTATCTTTTGTACAGTGTTTTCATATCTCTGATGTAAATAAAAGAGAATGCTTGGTCATAGAGGAGGTAATTGTTTTAAAAACACATAAAACTTAAGCAGGTATGACATGGTTCCATTGTATAAAATGTCTGGGGACCTGGGTCCCCCGTGGGATGATTTTGTGCGGCTCAGGAATGACTCCTACCTGGTTGTCTGGCCTTGTTGAGGTGCCCTACGAAGTACCCCAGACTGAGACTGGAACACTGAGACGTGGTCCTCACAGTCTGGAGGCTGGGGGACTCAGGGCCTGCGTCCTTGCTCCAGTGAGGGCCACCCTCCCTGTGACCTCCCTGTCCTCTCTCTGGTCATGCATGTAGAGTGAGAGAGATCTCTGTCCCTCTACTTGCAGGATCATTAACCTTAAAAGATCATGATCCCCTCTGGAGTCTCATTTAACCCTGATCATCTCCCAAGGAGCACCATCTCCAGATAAGGCCCCTGTGGGCTCCAGGCTTCGACACGTGATTTCTGGGGGATGCAGTCACATTTTTAGGCCTAGGAAACAGGGCATCTGCTGTCTTGAACATGCGCCTTCTAGGCAAGACTGGCCATGAAAGTTGGGGCAGGATTTTTGGAGTGGTAGAGTGGGGACCTCAGTGAATATTCCCTTCCATGAAAGCTATAAAAATACTGGAAAAATTGTTCAAAATCAACTTTTTTGGTATTCTTGACATTGATCAAAGGATTTCAACAGCTGAGGAACAGAACTTTTGTGGGAATAATAGGGTCAGTGGCTTTGGGCTGCCTGCTCGCGTTGTCCTGCACCTAGCTCCACGATGCCTCACACACCAGCAAGCTCTTGGCTACAGAACCGTGGCGGACAGGAGACTGCCACCACTGTGAAGGTCACTGGGCCTGTGGATCTGCAGCCAACCCACCATAACCTTGGCTTCATTAGACCTGCTCACCTCTCCGTTTAGAAGACATTGTAAAAGTTCTGTCACTACCTGGCGTGACTCAGAGCCTCCTCCTCTCTCCAGGATGTTTGCTGACATGGCCAGTGGCCTCGGCTCACCAGAGCAGCCACGGGAGACCTCCACACCAGCTGTGACAAACAAGAGCCTGCCAGACCCTTAAAAGAAAGGTCTGGAGAAAGACGTCTACAGGGCCTTTGAAGTGCTCAGACTTATCATGGGGCTCTAGAAGGCTGAGCCTGTGCAGGATGGTGCATGTGCCCCAGAAGACCTGGGAGGTCTCCAAGTTCCTCATCTGGGATGATAAGGCCTTGAACCTGGAGGATTGGAAGGCTCATGCAGAACTGTGAACAAACACGGAGTTGAAATATGTTCAACACACACACATGTGCACCATTTGGCAAAGGGTGGAAGATTTGTTCTAGGAATTTAAATCATTAACTGACCACAAGTGAAACAGTTAAAGTCTTCAATAACTGCACCTTAAAATAAATAAATAAAAACTTCATGGAAAAGTCAATGAACAAACATTATTACTGGTAAAAGCTACATTAACTAAAAGCTTTAGGAACTGAGAAAAAGCTGATTTCCAGAGGTGCCATGTAAATTATTTAAAATGCTCAGTTCTCAACAGAAAACATAATGGAAAAGTATGGGTAATGCATAGATAGTTTTTAAAAGAGTGTTCGATAGAAACCTCCTGATGAATGTGGATTTTAGACTTACTAGGTAGGTGTATCTGTAAATCAGATGTTCAATTATGTCAAAAAAGCCCCAAATTATCTGTATCTAAAGAAGTTAAGAAATAAGGAAATGGCATGTTACCAAACAAACACCAGTAAAAAACGTCATCAAAACACACCAGATAGAAATTCTAGAGTTCAAACATAATTAACTGAAGTGAAAACTTGACTGTGCACAACTGGGAATCTGTGAACTTGAAGACAAGTCGACTGAAACTCCCGGGTCTGTGGATCAGGAAGAGAGTTGAAGAAGAGAACACAGCAAGTCCCCAGACTCCTTGACACTCTCCCATGCCCCAGTGCAGCAGGATTGTCACGAACATGCTCACCTGGCAGAATTCCCAGGAGAGAACAGAGGGAGGAGAATGAGCGTCTGAAGGAGGATTTCTTAAATTTGATAAGAATCATTTTTGCACCTCTAAAATGCTCAAAAAGAACTCCAATTACCATAAACTCACACAGATCCACACTAGACACATTGAAATCAAGCTGTCAAAGACCAAAGGACACGAACTGATTTTGAAAACAAGAGGAAAATGATGCATCCCCCACACAGAATCCTTTATAAGACTGACACTGACTTCTCATCAGAGACCATGGATGCCAAAGGCAGTGGGACGGCAGGATCAAAGTGCTGGAAGAAAAAGGCCATCCACCAGCAGCCTGTGTCCATCCCCAGAGGTCCTCAGAAAGGGCCGAGGGAGGGGCACAGCTCCAGGTCAACAGAACAGAGGAGAAGAAGGCATCGAGAGCAGGCTATGATACAAGACACTGAGGGCAGTCCTTTGAGGTAAGAAGAGAGGGCATTAGACCATATTTTGAGTTCACGTGAAGAAATGAGGAGCACCCGGTGTTAACTAGATCAGCTAGTGTAAAAGAGGAAAAACTCACTTTTGTGACTCTTTTCTTCACTCATCTGACTTTAGAAAACAAGTGGAAAGAGTAAAAGTTCTGAAATCATGTTGATGGGATTATAGTGTTGAGCAGAGATGTTGTGTATGACTGTGGCAGCAGAAGGAACTGAAAGAAATGAAGTGATGATGGAGCCAGTGTCCATGGACTGAAGCAGTTGACCTGGTGTCCACCCAAACTAGATGGCTGTATGTGGAGATGCTCCTCATCATCTCCAGAGAAAGCCCCAGAGAACAGCTCAAGGATACGGTGGGGAAACGATAAGGAGGCTCCGGGAACACCCCAGGAAAGATCCCTTCAGCTCCACAGAAGGCAGTGATGGAGGAGCACGGGAATAAACAGACACCAGACCGAAGGAGCAAAGCGGCAGGTGCAACCCCATCGTTAAGGACGTTAAATGGATTAAATATTGCAACCTGAATAAAAAGGCAGAAAAACGTATGGATCAAAACCACAATTCAACATATGGTACCCACAAGAGGACTGGAATTTAAAGACACAAAATGTCATTGGCAGTAAAAGGGGTGCCAGTTGTGTAGCACAAAAAACGGTTATAACACCAGTGCTGGGCCACCGTGCCAAGGCTGGGGCCACCTGCTTGTGCTAGAGGAAGCCACCAGGCCAGGGCTGGAGTGGGTGACCCTGCAGGGCTGGAGTGGGTGACCCTACAGGGCTGGAGTGGGTGACCCTGCAGGGCTGGACTGAGCGACTATGCCAGGGCTGGACCAGACCAGGGCTGGAGTGAGTGACCCTGTCAGAGCTGGAGCTAGTGACCCTGCCAAGGCTGGAGTGAGTGACCATACCAGGGATGGACCGAGTGACCCTGCAGGGCTGGAGTGAGTCACCCTGCCTGGGCTGGAGTCACTGTGCCATGGCTAGAGCAGCCACGTCAGTGTCAGGCAAACTGGCTGCGAAGGCATGAGAGAGTCCACTCACTGCAGAGAAGGCTGGGCCCCCAGAACTGCTGAAAGGTCATTGCACTAGCGACCACTACCACCTTAAACACATACGTCCAACAAGAGTCCCAGACACATGAGCGACACAGAAGACCACGCCCTGGACAGAGAATTCAGCCACAGCGGACAGTTCAAGGGTGGCCAAGCCAAAGGAGGCACAGAGGACTGAGATGTGCAAGGGGGGACGGCCAGGGCAGCTCAGGCCTCCTCCTCACGCCCACGGGGCACCTTCTCTGCATGGACCATGGAGCCGTGAAGCGACACAGAGCACACACAGGGGACTGAGGTCCTTCAGAGCAGGTTGTCTGTCCTCGAGCAAATCACATCAGAAGTCATCACCAGGAAGTGTGGGACATTTATAAATCCGTGGAAACGGAACAGCACACTTCTGGGTGGCCAGTGGGCGGAGAAGGAGATCACAAGAGGGATGAGAAAGTCCTCAACGTGCCAAGCTCCGGGGCAACCCCGAAGCGCTGTTGAGAATGAACCTTGAGCTGTGCGCACTGTGGCTCCACGCCTGACTCCCCCCGAAACAGACAGACAGGAGCACATTGTGAGGCCTGGGGAATCGAGAGCGGAGCGGGCAGCGAGGGCCAGGCACACACACAGCGAGACTCGGAGACCCAGGTCCAAGGCCCACACCTGGGGACCCCGAAGTCCTGGGCCCAGGTGACTTCAGGG